>NC_134089.1:117425764-117734242 GCF_000715075.1 Nicotiana tabacum
CGCTAAATCTTCAATTAATGAGCATAAATGATTGGAAACATTACAGAATTTTCACGAAACAGTTACGGTTACCAATTATAATGTTTTATTAATGTCATTAATTGCTCGTAATGACTAGATTATGAGAAAAAAGAGACATTGTACTTAGAAATAACTATAAAAGGAGGAGAAGTGACATATGTGTGGACACATTCTGATTACCATTGAAATATACTTATTTACATTGCTTTATATTGCTTACTATGCTACTTCTAGTTCTAATTTTTCCTTTCTCATTGCACAATTATTTCCTTATTTGATTATCAGTAACCCGAGTTCCTCTGAAAAATGGCCGAAATTAAACAAAAATGGCATCCACTTTGGCTTAGTGCTGTATTTTGTCCCGGGCCCGGGCCTTAGTGGGCCTAACGGGCCGGGCCTCGCGGTCCCGGGCTTCGTGGTCCCGGGATCTGGCGGTCCCGGGCCTGGCGGTCCCGGTCTTCGTGGGCCTAATGAGTGGAACCGGCCCGTGACGGGCCTAAGCCCACATGGTCCTGTGCTTAACGGGCCGGGCTCGTGGGCTTCGCGGGCCTAGCGGGCTTTTTTTTTTTTAAGACAATTTCTTGTAGTATCATGGCTATATTAAAAATATATATGTAGTATATATGTATATCTAATTATTAAAGTGCTTGACGAAAAAGAAAATAACAAAACAATAGTAAAACACTAAATTGTCATGCATAAATATCACTTCTTGAAGTATATTATATTGTATCTTATGTATATATATTCTCTTATATATTTTCTTTTAGTATATGTATTGTATCTTATGTATATATATTCGCATAATAATATATTTTCTTGTAGTATATATATTGTATATTATGTATATATTGTAGCATAATATATTTTCTTGTAGTATATTATATTGTATCTTATGTATATATATTCTCTTATATATTTTCTTATAGTATATATATTGTATTTTATGTATATATATTCGCATAATATATTTTCTTGTAGTATATATATTGTATATTATGTATATATTGTAGCATAATATATTTTCTTGTAGTATATTATATTGTATCTTATGTATATATATTCTCTTATATATTTTCTTGTAGTATATATATTGTATCTTATGTATATATTGTAGCTTATAAATATATTTTCTTGTAGTATATATATTGTATATTATGTATATATTGTAGCATAATATATTTTCTTGTAGTATATTATATTGTATCTTATGTATATATATTCTCTTATATATTTTCTTGTAGTATATATATTGTATCTTATGTATATATTGTAGCTTATAAATATATTTTCTTGTAGTATATATATTGTATATTATGTATATATTGTAGCATATAAATAATTCTAAGTATAGACAAAGAAATATTGCGAAAAGAAGCTCATGGGTAGAAGCAATAAATTTTATTACCAAAAAATGACATATCTTTCTTAGTCATCCTTCCCCCAATGGAATGAGCACAACAAGGTACTAATACCACCATTAGAAGGAAAAAAACTAAGGAAGATGTGCCAAAATACAAATTACATATTATTCTATGTATTATCTCTAACAAATCTCATAAATCCTTCAAGGTTCGGAGGAGGTTGCGTTGGTGGTGGTGGAAAAGAAGCTTGTTCATCACCACTTCCGGGCGAAGCCGAATCCTCCGTAAGTTCTGTTATCATTTCTTCCTAAGCTTCATCTATCGCCGGTTGTGCTTCTGCAATTCCAAAGTTTCTTCTTTCCGAGCGGATCCAATCTCTAAACAATACTGATTTTTCCAAGCTATCCCTCATAGACGCTCTATGATCACCTATTTGCAGTCTTGCTTGACTGAAAGCGCTCTCTGATGCAACAGTTGAAGCTTGAATTGATAAAATATCCCGAGCCATCCTTGCAAGAACAGGAAAATGTTTTCCCCTTGCCTTCCACCATTCAAAAAGATCAAAAGAGCCGTCTGGATTCTCCTTTTCAAGTCCCTGAGACAAATAAACTTGAAGCTCATTTAGATGTGAAGTTTCATCATAATTTTCACCTTGAGACCCCCTGAACTCCGTCCAAGATTTAAGAGCTTTTAAGCCCGCAACTCTTTTAGAGGATTGTGAGATAGACGAAGTAGGGGTTGGAATAGTTGGCCTAGCATGCTCTAAGGCAAGTTGATAAGCATTATAAACTGTTTGAGCGTTAATCTTAATTGAAGCTTTTGCATCTGCAAGTGTCGCAATTTCCTCATTTGAAAGATCTAAAGCCTTATAAATATTTGAATACCAAAAATGAGGACCTCCCAATTTCATTGTAGGATTTAGCATTGCAGCAAGACCATAAATAGGAGGGATAGGAAAAAAATATTTTTTAAACTTTTGTTTCATTTCATTTTTAGCAAGTTCATAAATATCCCCACCCTCACTAAATTCAACAAACAAATCAGATAGTGCTGCAATATAAACTAAACAGTTTGAAATAGTAGGATAATATTGCCCAGAAAATGCATTTGTTGCAATTTGAAAATGTTCTAAAAAATCTAAAAGAATTTTAACATTAGTCCAATCTTGAGTGGTAAGCATTTCATCATCATCTTCACCACCTACCCGAGAATTAAACGTTGCATTAATTGGGTTTCTATATTCATATGCTACTACTAAACTTTCGTACATACAATTCCATCTAGTCGGGCAAGGTTTAGGAACCTTTCTTTCTCTAAGGCCATATTCATCACATTTTTTAAAATACTCTCTAAGTCTACTTCTACGGTTTGAATAAAAAAGCCAATTAAGAGCCATTCTAACCTTTTCAATTTCTATGTTTAATATTCGCATACCATCACCGACAATTAAATGATAAATATGACAAATACATCTAACATGGAAAATATTAGTAAATGCAGGATTTAGTGTTGTTGTAAGCATGCCTATAGCACTGGTGTTACTAGAAGCATTATCCATTGAAATTGCCATTATTTTATCGCTAAAGCAAAAATATCTACAAATATCTGCAACAGTATTAGCTATAAACTTACCTGTGTGACGCGAATTAATTATTCTATATGCAATTATGCGTTTTTGCATTATCCATTCCTCATCTATCCAATGACTTGTAACAGTTAGGTAATCACAATCATTACCACTTCTACCAATATCAGTAGTAATAGAAATCCGATTAGGTATATGAGTAAATAAATAACGCAAATATTGTTCATATTCATGTTTGAATTTATAAATATCACTCTTAACTGTTGCGCGAGGCCAACCTTTATAAGTAGGATTAAACACTCTTCTAATATAATGAACCCAATTAGGATTAGAAGCAAAAGTATAAGGTAAGCACATAACAGTAATCATCTTTGCTAATTCTTCACGATCTCTATTTGGATCGTAATATAAAATACCTCCAGTGACAGTGTTAATTCCTGGTTGAACTAGATTTGAACCTGTACTAGGGTTAACCGCAGAATCTACACTTGTCCCCTCTAGATGCGCTTTCATTTGAAAAAATTTAGCCTTATCTCTAGGGTGTGTTTTTATGTGCCTAGTCAAACTACCTGTGCCGCTACGGTCTCCTACATATTTATGCGACATTAATTTCCCACAAGTTTTACACTTAGCCTTATTTTTTTCTCTTACTTGAGTACAAAAATTCCAAACTAATGATGTTTCTAAGCGTTTAGTAGGTTCTCTATTAAAAGTAGGAGTTTCTACAGGTGGGTCGACCGGTGTATCACTTGGGTTATTAAGAGGACTAGTAGGTGTATCATCTAAATCCGGTGCTTGAGTTTCATCATCATCCTCATTTTCCTCATTATTTTCTAAGATGGTTTCATTAGGATAAAGAGCATTCATAATTTCATCATCTAATCTATCACCTGGTGCAACATTATGATAAAATTCACTATCGGTAAATTGAAAACAAGGGTGATCACTATCAAGAATTACGGAAGGAGGAGGACGTCTAGGTTGGCGACTACTTTCAACTTGCTTATCTTTTCTAGGTCGGGGAGCCAGGGGAAGGGTAGTTGGTTGGCCACTACTTTCACCGGTTTTATCTTTTCCTTTACCAAACATTTTTTTCAAAGTAAATGCCATATTAATTATAATTATGCAAACTAAACCACACAAAAATATATTCTAAAAACGTAAGAGTTGAAACGAGTTTACCGGATTGCCGAACAACTTCTTGAAAATTGAAAATCGTTGAACACTTAAAAACTTCAATTCAACAACTTCACAATTTTTCACGAAATTTCAACAATAAATTAAGTAATTGTAGTAGAGAGATTGAGAGAGATTGAGAGATATTGAGAGATATTGATGAATTGGTGAATAAAAATGAAAGAATGAGGGGGTATTTATAGTTGAGAAATGGGGAAAAGTGTAATTATATAAAGTTTGGGGTTAAAATAAAGTTTGGGGGCCAAATGACCATTTTTTTAACTTAAAAAACGGTCATATTTTCAGCCCAAACGGCTAGATTTTAAATATGGCCGTTTGAATTTTTTTTTTTTTTTTGAAAAATAGCCGTTGGGCCCGCCAGGCCCGCCTGCCGGTCCCGGGCTCGTGGGCTCAACCATGGAGACCAGCCCGTGACGGGCTCAGGAGGCCCACTAAGACCGGCCCACCCAGGACCGGCCCACCAGGCCCACCAGGCCCGTTAGGACCGCGGGCCCGGTCCGGTCCGGTTCAGGCCCGGCCCACCGAGCAGCATTACTTTGGCTTGATCAATTTTGTTACATCGATGTCGGACAATGAAACCAAGGAACTTTCTAGAAGTAACTCCAAAGGCACATTTCAATGGATCCATCCTAAGTTGGTACCTCTGGAGCAATTCAAACACCATTTTCAAGTCTTTCAAATGGTCACCCATCTTTCTTGATTTTACCACCAAGTGATCCACATAGCATTCGACATTCTTGCGGAGAAGGTCATCAAAGATACTCTGCATAGACCTTTGGTAAGTAGCACCAGCATTTTTCAATCCAAAAGGCATTACCTTGTAACAATAAATACCCTTGGGGGTGTGGAATGTAGTAAGCTCTTCATATTTTGGTGCTATGCGAATTTAGTTATAGCCCGACGAACCATCCATGAAAGACATTGCCTCATAACTAGTAGTAGCATCGATCATCAGATTGGAAATAGGAAGTGGGAATTCATCTTTGGGATACGCATTGTTGAGATCCCTGAAGTCAATGCACACCCGAATCTGGCCATTCTTCTTCCTTACAGGGACAATACTTGAGACCTATGTGGGGTATTTAACTTTGCGAATAAAGCCAACTTCAATGACTTTGTTAACTTCACTTTCAATCAAGGGAACCAAGTCCGGCCTAAAGCGCCTTTGAGCTTGCTTAACAGGACGAGCGCCATTCTTGACTTGCAAGGTGATGGACTACTACTTTAGGGTCCAAGCCAGGCATCTCTTTATAACTCTAAGAAAAGACATACTTAAACTCCTTGAGTAACTCTATATAAGTTCTTTCTTCATCGGCTGCTATTAAAGCATTAGATAAGTGGGCCTTGGTTCTTCATCATTGCCAAGGTTTGCTTCTTTCAGAGTGTCCATTGTGGACTTTACCCCTTATTCAAGTTCAGGCGGAGCATCCTTTGCATCTTCATCTTCTTGAGGGTCCCCATCATTGAAGGATATGTGATAACGCGGTGAAACATCCTCCAATTTCTCATCATCCTCTATTAGAGATGAAACACCATTCTCGCCTAGCGCAGTAACATGATACAAAGAACCTGCACTTTCTTCATCTTCATCGCGTTCCTTCATATAGACCACATTATATGGCTTTACCTTCAGTACTTCTTTACATAAAACCATAAGTTTTATTTGTCGCCTCATTTTAGAAGGAACCAAACTTTGGAAATCCTTAGAGATCTTCTGGATTTTGGGCAAAGCGGGTGTTCTTATGCTTTAATAATTTCTTGGGAACTTGTTTCCCTTCTTTAATGGACCTGATCTCTCAAACACGGAAGTCCTCACAGTTGATTTTTCAAGTCGCTCAAAGACAGAAGGCTTGTTAGAAGTGGCAGATTCATCTTCTAGAGTGATATAATTGTTGCTCGCCCTTCTTATGGAGATGCGCACTGGTGACGGTTGCTTGTATCCTAAACCTTCACGCGATTGCCTCATAGAAGCTTCTGATGGGAGCTCCCCTATCTTTGATAGCTCATTGGGATTGTATCCAGCTTTTGCAAATAGCCTATAAGTATTAGGATCAAAACCTTCATCTGTTCGCTTTATAGGGAGTGCCATATTCTGCAAATGATTTTAGGCCACAAACCCTACAAGCGGCATTGAGGACAACTTTACTGCCTCAATTTGTTTGACCGGAAGAGTTAACCCCTTTATCATGTTAGTTTTGAGATCAAATGATTCACCTTCATCTTTTTTCTTTCGAGGGATATATTGGAGCGTAGAAGTCACTTTCTTGCCGTGAGAATCAATGTTCCCTTTATGAGATTTATTTGGGTTAGGGCATACCACCTTAGCAACAACTTTAGTTTTGTCAGCAACCACCTCTGCTCTCTTAGTCGTGGACTCATCATTCTTTCCATTCTTGACATCATCATGTTTTAGTTCTTTCACAATACGGTTCTTAAAGTAGAACTTTGCATCGGCGAAGTGTGACTCAGCCTCGGTGAATGGCTCGACTATCTTCTTCTAGACTTCACCCTTGTAGTACTTCAAACATTGATGGTAGGTAGATGGAACTACTTTATTCTCATGTATCTAAGGCCTTCAAAGAAAAACGTTGTATGAAGTCTTTACAACGATCACATGTAGCCATGCACTTGATTGTATATCTTCAATGGTGATCCCCAACCTGATCCTGCCTATGGCTCTTTGCCCCCCTTAGTTGAATCCATGAATCATCACACGACTTTCCAAGAGTTAGTTCATCGGAATGCCAAGTTCTTTCATAGTGCAAACTGGAAAGATGTTCACTGAGAATCCTCCATAAACAAAAATTCGATTTACTCTTTCATCGTGCATATAGCCAACTAGGTACAACGGGCGGTTATGAGAAGTTTCACCTAGTAGAAGATCATCATTTGTGAACGTAACTTTTTCCTCGCAAGCATTAACTTCTTGAGGAATAGACTCGATTAGCTCTTTTGAAGATAGTGCCAACAGTAGGTCAACATTCTTTTCTTCCTCTTTGCCAACATGGCAACAAAAGGCCTCACTACCATTGGGAAATCTTGTGTGGAACCAACTTGACAAGAACTCCTTCAAGGTAACTGGATGTTGTGGCTTTTAAGGGTGGTGCACTTCCATTTTTGCCTTCCTCAAATACTTAATTGGATTATGTTTACTTGGTCTTTTACCATCATATTCCTTGTTGGTTGTTCTATTGATTCTTTTTGTGGGCTCCTTTTGTGGCGCCTACGACGAGTGACCAACGTCCAACCTTCATCACCATCAGGTTGATAAACTTCAACTTTGTTGTTCTCCAGTAATTCTTCACCTTTACTTTCTTTAAACCTACATAATTCATTTGGACTGAATGAGCCAAAGGAGATAGAGATTTGGTTTGTGCTTGCTTTCTCATTTTCAAACATGATCTTCTTTTCACGAGCCAAGTCCATAACTTTTTCCATGAAGACAAAGCACTTTTCCAAAGGGTGGATCACAAGTCGATGATATTTACAGTAATTTGGGTCATCAATTTTCCCAGCTTCATTTGGAGTCTTTATCTCCGGAAGCTCAATGAGCTTTAACTCGAGAAGCTCTTCAAAAATTGCAGGGACATCCGAATCTAGGAATGGATACTCATTTTCTTGCATTTCCTTCAGAGTCAACTTTTCGCTTGTCTTATTTTGAAAGGAAGTAGATTTCATACTTTGCTTCTTGCTCACCTTCGTTGTGAACTTCACAGGTGATGTATTGGCATTCATAGCTTCTTTGCTTTCAGACTTGGGTATAAACTTGGTCTATTTTTTGGCTTATTGCTTGTTGTTCCCTTCGCGAGGCTCATAGATGGGCAACCTTTCATTTCTAGCGGAGGCCATGCTCAACTCCATGTCATGGGCACGAGTTGCAAGTTCTTCAAATATGTTAGGCTTGATACCTTACAAGATGTAGTGCAGTCTCCAATGCATGTCTTGGATGCATATCTCTATGCCAGAAGTTTCACTAAGCTTGTCTTTGAAATTGAGGCTTTCATTTCTCCAATGATTGATAAAGTCGATAACTGGTTCACCCTTCCGTTGGCGAGTATTTGTAAGTCAACCATGCTTACATATCGCTTTGTGATATAAAAGCGATTGAGGAACTCTTGCTCTATTTGATCCCAGCTATCAATAGATCCCGCCTCGAGGTTTGTATACCAATCAAAAGCATTTCCTTTTAGCGAGCAGAAAAACTACTTAGCGAGGTATTGCTTCCGTCAAGTTTGCCAACTGCACTTCCACGGATGAAGTGTTTGTCACCATGGCTTGCATGATTGTTGTGGATGATGGGGAGTAGCATGGATTGTCACACATACTAATTCTCAAATGGCTCATGTTATGCAGTGTAAGTAGGGAAGATGCATCACTTGAAATATCATCATCTTCCTTCTCAATTGTCCCACCTCCTATTTACCACCCAAGGAAGTTTTTTCAATTAAAGCGACATTATTTGAAATGGGATTAATTTATCAGAGTCGCCACTTGGAATAGCTTATTTGGTATTTCAAGTCACCGATTTATTTTAAAATTCCAAATCGAGGAAATTTATTATTTTTTAAAGTCCGCGAACCAGAAATTCTAGATAAGAAATTCTGTTAACCCGAGAGAAGGTGTTAGGCATTCTCGGATTCTGTGGTTCTATCACGGTCACTTAAACTATTAATATTGGCCTATTATCAGATTAATTATGCATTTTAAACCTATGTGCATTTTTACGACTTTTTAACCGCTTTTACTATATTCAGGAAAATTCAATGTTATTTAAAACACATCTTAAACCACGCTACATGAAATGCACCCACGGTTTGCGATATATTTTATTTAACATTGTTGGAAATTGAAGTCGGGTCACATGAAATGTACACCCGAATTTCAGCAATCACAACTACGTCACGGGAGCCGTACCCGCAGCCATGACAATTTAATGTAGTGCACCTAAAGCAACTACGAAGATTCATTTTTAATATATAAGTTACAATATTTGTGAGGGACATGGATGATCTAATTTATGGATGGCACACCTCAACCCTTTAACCTTAAAGAAAATATATTTAACTATAGCAACTGCAAATGTTAGCTCTTAATCTAATTTATGAGGGCCATGAGTCATGGGTTTTGTTTGTGTATGGCACACCTCAACTTGTTTCTTTTAAAAAATTATATTTAAATTAAAGGGAGCCTAAAGAGGTTCAGATTTTTATAACGAATCAGAGTTTAATCTAAATCCCCTGATTATAGGCATGTTTTGGTTGATATACAAGGCACTTATTTATTTAAAAGAATTCTGGACAAGCAGTAGGCCCATATTATTTAAAAATCTTATAAAGGATAACAAGGGAAATCTGGGCTCAACATCAAACCTAGCAATGAGGACAAAGACAAGAAATCACCAGAATTTCGAAAGGGCCAAGGACTGGGCCCATGATCAAATTTTTAGTATTAAGAACGAAATACATCCTAGTATGCAAATCCTAAAATTACACCACTAACAACCATATTATAAACTTTGAAATCATTATATTTCTATTAATATGAATTTGAACGATGAAACTATTTAAACACTACATATATTAGGGTTCTAACACGTTAAAATTCTGAAAGACATATACATGTTGAGTACTGAAAATTAATCAATTGACATAAAATGATCCATGATAAAAGGCTCCTAGACTGACTCAACTTTTCGGCCTATGGACTAGGCCCAACTCGTCTGAGATTAGTCTGTCACTTGGGCTACAAATTCAAACCCTCTTTTCATCAACTAAGAAGCCTTTGGTTCTGCTGAATGGGCTCAAAGCCCAGCACCATTACTACTTTTTTTGTTTTGTAAAAAAATGACAAAATACATAACTAATACATGGTTTATTACAGTCTTCCCAAAATAGAATAAACAACTTCCAAAATCAACACCTTGCGTTAAGAGTTGTTACATAACCTAACTATATTAAAAGCTAAACTATTACAACTTTAAAAAATGACATCATGAAGAATCCTAGCCTCTTTTGAACATGATTTGTCCACAACAGCAAGATTCCATTTCCAGCTCTTGAACCTGCTGATTTGGCCGATTAGTAGCCAAATCTGCAGGCAGTAGCTTACAGCCAAACAGACAAGAAAGAAAATAAAAGGCTTTAAATAAGGGTAAAGTTGTCTACTCAGATAAAGGGAGGAAACATGACTTTAAAATTTCATAATCAGCCTTAATGACTAGAAGATTTGGCTATGGACATAAACAGGGCTAATTTTGCAAACTGAAACTATAAGGCATTCAAGTATCAGCTAAGTTGTTCATGCTCAAACTTTAAACTCACATGTTCAAAACTTAATCACATTCATATCATTGTAAGCTAACTATTATCATGAAAAGACATTCACTTTCACAAACACCATTTATACATCTGATTTCATATCTTTTAAACAAACCATTCATGGCATTACATAGAGAGGGAATTGAGGTTAAATACCTAAGCAGCAACAGCCAAATAGCAAGTAACAAGAGAAAGAAAAGAATGAAGATAGCTGAAGCTTGCAAGGACAGAAACCAACACAGCATCAGCAGCCCCAAATAGACCAGAAATTTAAATTAAATCTAACCCAATTTGAAACCAGAAATCTAAGCTAAAGAACCCAAGAAAAATCCTCTACTTCAAACCATGTTTTCAGCTTGTAAAACCAAGAATAAGAAGTTTTGGATGTTTTCTAAAATTTTCTGAAATCTGATCTTTCTTTAGAAATGAAGAGAGAGCTTTTGTGCAGTAAAATGATGCTGAATGTGTCTGTGTGAGTGAGGGATTGTTTTCCTTTTATAGAGTGCCCAAAAAGGCATCAAAAAGGAATATTCTAACCTAAAAATTTCTAAAAATAAGAATAGTATAGCATCTATTATAGCTGTCTGTCCTTTTCCTTATCCAATACCAGCATTTTAGGCTAAGGATAGGGACAGTTGTGCAAAATCTAGAACATTCTGATATTAGCCTATGTAAAAATCCATTTTTACCCTTCTAATTACTGACTATTTAGCTTTATCCTAAGTTCTTTTAGTTCAATTAGGTCCCTACAAGTCTTATGATTTACAGACTAGGACAAACCAAAACAAAAGTCTATCAACAAATCAGAAAAATGCAAAAATTGATAAACTGTCAACATAAACAAAAATTGAAGAGGGGATGCAATTTGAACTAAAATTAACCTAATTGGTAGACAAGAGTGTTTATCTAATCAAAACAAGACTAAAGTTAAATGGCTAAACTGAATTTTAAAACCTCACAAAACAAATCAAGGTGGTGAAGCCAAGAAAATCTAAGGATTATCAGCTAACCAATGTTTTTAAGGCTAAATCAATTAAGTCCAGAATTAAACTCAATCAACAATTTCAACCCCTGAACTTGCACGATTTACTAAAAATGAAAATTGACTAATTTAAGCATATTAAGAATTAACTAAGAAGTCAGAAACCCTAAACTAACCAATTAGTTGACAATTAACTACCAATTAAACCTAATCGACAGAACAAAATAAACAACAGAACATATGAACATGTAAAGAAAATTAAACATAAGGGAAATCCTAATTACTGGTTATTTGAAACAGAACCTTTTTGTTCATGAAAGAAAAAACAAATATGAGACCGATATCAAGAAGAAGAAGAAGAAGATGAAGAAGAAGAACAAAGGACCTGAGGCTTTGGAGTAGGCAGTTTCGAACTCGGCCAGACTTGAAAAGGGGGAAATATGAACTTGTTTGTCCATTAATTGACTGTTCTTTGTTGAGAACAATCGACTAATGGGCACTTTGGGTTCATATAACCCCACCTTAAACAAAACTCGAGCAAGGACAATTAGGGTTTCCAAAATCTTGGATTTAAGATTCGACGAGGCTGGGGCTGATTTGAGAGGAACCAAAGGGATATTTGGAAATATAGGAGGAGGATATTGCATGGTGAAGTTTTGGGTTGATTTGGAGAAGTTAGGGTTTGGGTCCGATTTTTGGATCTAAAATTGGAGGGATTTGAGAGAGATTCGAGAGAATTGGTTCTGTGATTCGAAAAGAAGAGGAGGTGAGGAGTGTCTGGTATGAATTTGGGGCCATTTGGAGCAGTTCCGCCGCAGTGAGGCGATTTCCGGCGGCGGAGGGCGGTGGAGGCGATGGAGTAAAATAGGGCAGCTTGGTTTTCTTTAGTTTAGGTTGAAGGAGATGAAACTGAAGGGTTTCGAATAGGGAGGTTCTAATTTCGGACAGTCATATAGTTAGTGGAAGGTGAGTTCCCATCTATTCGATCAAACGAGATCAATGTATGGGATTTACTAAACATGGAAGGACGTTGTTTGGCTTCAGATGGGGTATGGACTGGGTATGAATTGTTTGGGCTTGGGTTTGGGAGGTGTTTGGGATGGGTTTTTTTTCCTTAAAATCAGCCCAGAAGCCCTTTTGTCAATTAACCCCTTATTTCCTTTTCTTTTCTTTTTCCTCTCTTTTTTTAATTCAAAATCCTAAATTCAAAATCCTAAATTAATATAAATTAAAAATTAAACTAATTATCTAATTACAATAATTATTAGAATTACCTAATCCTACATTAAAATAGAAAAATCCCTAATCTAAACAATCAAAAGGTAAAAATGTAAAAATAGGACTTTTTTGTAATTTTTATTTTTTAAAAACAAATAATTAACTAACTAATCCTAAAAATGTAAAAACAAAACCTAAATGTAATGCATGGTATTTTTGGAATTTTCATGATTTTAATAAAAATTAAACGTGCCCAAAAATACAAACAATTAATAAAAATCCTATAAAATAGCAAATAATTGGAGAGAAAAAAACCTATTTTCTTGGATTTTATAGGAGTAATTCATATAGGGGGAAAATCGCATGCTCACAGCTGCCCCTCTTTACTCGGAAACACGAAGGATTTTCGGGCAAAGATAAAATGAGCAATTACGAGGGATTTTTGCCCGTTGGAAACTCCATGAGAAGCATCTTTTGAAAAAGTCTGAGCGAACGTTTCTTTGGAGGTTGCCTACATATACTTGGCTATAAAGGAATCAGGTCAGTGTAGTTCTGGAAGTTTCGATAGTTGGGACTACCGGAAAACTGTGATTTCACTGTTGTTGCTGCTGTTTCTGCTTGTTGAGCTCCTTATTACACCAAATGAAAGATGAAAAGCTAAACTAGCTAAACCTATCAACTACGAGTTACAGGATTCCTATTTATTAACCTTCTAAAGCTTGATCTTGAGTCATGAATGGTTCTTCCTGCAAACTCTGATCTGAATCTTGATGCTTGTTAGTTGCAACCGCTGGTTCATTCTTCTTCAGTTTTTTGGATCAAGGCGGGACAATGCGAAACTTGTGACCTCAATCTTATCTTGGGCAATCTGCCTCTTTTCTCCACTTCTATACTTAGAGTTCAACTTTCTTTTCTTGTTTCTTCTTTTCTTTTATTTGGGTTGAGACTTCTCTCTTTGGTCATCTCGAACCTTGTGCCTCATGGTGAAAACCTGTTCAGGCATCAAAGCAAACAAATGAACGAAATTTTCTGCCCCAGTTTTCACTAGAAAAATTTCGTGAGTTATTTGTAACAAAAAATCTAAACTATTTCTTTATTGAAAGCAATAAAATTAGGATTTTGTATCCTTGGGAAAAAGAGATTAGGGAGTGGGGCCCTATATCTATAATGAAATCAACCAGGGAATGGAGGCCCTATGTTGGAAAAGCGGACTAGGGAGTGGAGACTCTATATCTAGAAATACAATCAACCAGGGAGTGGAGACACTATGTTGAAAAAGCAGACTAGGGAGTGGAGACCCTATATCTAAAATAAACTAAACTAGGGAGTGGAGACCCTATATTGGAAAAGTGACCAGGGAGTGGAGACCTATGTCTAAAATAACTTCAACTAGGGAATGGAGACCCTATGTTGGAAAAGTAACTAGGGAGTGGAGACTCTATGTCTAAAATATCTTCAACTAGGGAATGGAGACCCTATATTGGAAAAGCAACTAGGGAGTGGAGACCCTATGTCTAAAATAACTTCAACTAGGGAGTGGAGACCGTACGTTGAAAAAACGACTAAGGAATTGAGACCCTATGTCTAAAGTAAATTCAATTAGGGAGTGAAGACCCTATGTCTAAAATAACTTCAACTAGGGAATGGAGAACCTATGTTGGAAAATCGACTAGGGAGTAGAGACCCTATGTCTAAAATAACTTCGACTAGGGAGTGGAGACCCTATGTTGGAAAAGACGTAGCTAGAGATTGGGGACCCTAGGCTACTATGTTTTTGAATTTTCTTCTCTTTTTTATACTTAAGAAAAAATGTGTAAGAATGCAAGAAAGAATTTGGAATAGACTTCCTTTTGGATTGATTATTACTGCAAAATTATTTCTAGCCCTTGTGCAGTTTCTTTTGGTGGCACCTGCTTCTTGCAAGGTTTCTTTAGATTGCACTTGTTTCATGTTTTCAGAAAAAGAACAATTGTTAGTTTGAAATGGTGGTTGGTTTTGTGGCCTTGATTGTTTTGATCTCCGCCCAACTCTTTCGAAGAAAACCTCTATTACTCGCTGGCTTTCTGGAGATCGTCTTTCTTCTACACCCAGGGATCTTAACTTTTCAAAATTTCACATGATGGTTCACTCGTGTGGGGATTTGGCCTTTTCATCTTATTTTTTCCTTTATGGGCACTTGACCTTGGATTTCGTTTCTTTTCAATAATTTTGACTCTGAAGCATCGGCCATCATAGCCAGTCGAGATCGACTTGATGCACCTGCTGAGGCTGGGTGCTTTTCCTTGAATTTTGGCTTTCGTTAAGCGGAGCTGTGTAAACCAATCTTCCCATCTTTTCTTTGTATTAGTTTCGGAGAAAGATTAAACCGAAAGGGATTCAAAGAAAAGTAAACAAAGGACAGGATAATGAATTTAACAAGAAGAGTCCCTTTCGGAGGGGAAGAAAGGAGGACTTATCTGGAGTGCATGCAGACTTCAATAGACATGACATGCTTCCTGGACTGGATACCCGATGTATATAACCATCCAATCTCTCATAGACCCATCATAATTCGTATCTTAAAACTGAGAAACCTTGCCAGGACTCTATCAGTGCCGATGTTTGTGGGGAATTCCTTCTTTTCGATCAATGGCGCCTTTTGCGGGTTTTCGCCAACTGACCTCTCTCGTTTCTCTTCTTACAGTTGCCTCATATTGCTCTTTATGAGTTTTCATAACAAGACTCTCTCATTTTCAGGTTCTCTGCTCCCCATCGCCTTACGGTGCCCGTGTGGGTTTTCACTAATAAGACTCTCTCATTTTATTTCTCTCATTTGATTGTATCGGACCCAAACAACCTCCCATTGTGAACCTCTTTACCAATTGATTCGAATGGATTTAAATAGGATTTTGGGTAATAAGAGTTTGGATTGAACTACAACTTTGGAACCTTTCAGGGAACAGTTGCCGAACCATTATAAATTCTACCCCAGTTTCAACTTTTGGGGAAATGTGGATTTTTGTTTTGGTGTGACTGAACCCCAGAGAGAGGCTGCCTACGTATCCTTTCAGAATCAAGTCGAATGTAGTTCAGGGAAACTTTGTTTATTTATGATGATTTTTTTTACAAATCTTTTCGGGTTCCAAAGAGGGTGATCAAAGAAAGGTAACCGGCTTAATGGGTTGGCAAAAGGTTAAAGTATTTGGGGTAGCGAGAATGAAAGCCTTCGCCATCCCGATCGGACAATATTGGTATCGCAGAAGGATTAAACGTAATACCTCTTGACTACGTCTGCATTGACAGCTGTTTCAGGGTCATTTCCTTCAATGTCTCCCAGGTACAATGCCCCTTTTGGCAATAATTTGCTTATAACATATGGGCCCTTCCAGTTTGGAGCGAACTTTCCTTTTGCTTCCTTGTGATGCGGGAGAATATGTCTCAAAACGAGTTGCCCCACTTTAAAATTCTTGGGTTGTACTTTCTTGTTGTAGGCACGGGCCATTCTTTGTTTATACAACTGCCCATGGCAAACTACGGTCATCCGTTTTTCATCAATCAGGGTTAGCTATTCTAGATGGGTTTTGACCCACTCACTATCCTCAATCTCAGCTTCAACGATGATTCGGAGAGAAGGAATTTCAACTTCTGCGGGTATTACGGCTTCAGTGCCATAAACCAATAGATAGGATGTTGCTCCAACTGATGTGCGTTTAGTTGTGCGATATCCCAACAATGCAAATGGCAACTTTTCATGCCATTGTCTAGAACTTTGGATAATCTTCCTAAGAATCTTCTTGATGTTCTTGTTTGCTGATTCGACGGCACAATTAGCTTTAGGTTGATAAGGGGTAGAATTCTGATGCGTGATCTTAAATTGTTCACATATCTCCCTCATCAAGTGACTATTCAAGTTTGTAGCATTGTCCGTAATAATAGTTGTAGGAATACCAAAACGGCAGATGATGTTGGAGTGCACGAAATCTACCACTGCTTTTTTAGTGACGGCTTTGAGAGTAACTGCTTCAACCCATTTTGTGAAGTAGTCAACGGCAACCAATATGAGTCTATGCCCATTTGAAGCTTTTGGCTCAATTTGCCCAATGACATCCATGCCCCAAGCAACGAACGGCCACGGTGCTGACATAGGATGCAGTTCTGAAGGTGGTGCATGAATCAGGTCACCGTGCACCTGACACTGATGATATTTTTGGACAAAACCGAAGCAATCATTTTCCATAGTCATCCATTAATAGCCTGCTCAAAGGATTTTCTTTGCAAGGACGTATCCATTCATATGGGGACCACACACTCCCGTGTGCACTTCATTCATGATTCTTCCGGCCTCTTGGGCATCCACACATCTTAAAGGTTTAGATCTGGAGTCTTTTTGTACAAAACCTCGCCAATTAAGAGGAAACCACTGGCAAGCCTTATAATGGTTCTCTTTTTGTCTACACTAACTTGCACGGGATATTCCTTTATTTTCAGAAATCTCTTGATATCGTAGTACCATGGCTGAACATTTGGTTCCACCTCAACCGTATTGCAATAACCATGCCTTTCTCGGATTTGGATTTCTAACAGGTCAATGTGGACATTACCTGGATATGGCAATATCGAGGCGAAAGTGGCGAGTGCATCGACCAACTCATTTTGAAACCGAGGAATGTACCTGAACTTGACTGACTTGAACCATTTGCTAAGATCTTCCACATGTCGCCTATATGGAATAAGCTTGACATCCCCGAGTTTCCCATTCACCCTGAGCTTGTCGGATAATTAAGTCTGAATCTCCCATAATTAACAATTCTTACACATCTTGGTCGATTGCCATGTTCATACCCATAATGCAGGCTTCATACTTGGCAGTGTTGTTGGTGCAGAAAAACCAAAGCCGGGTTGTGGCCGGATAGTGCTGACCAGTGGGTGAGATCAAGATTGCCCCAAGCCCGACACCTTTTGCGTTCACAGCTCCATCGAAGAACATTTTCCAAGCATTGGCATCTTTTGAAGTTACCTTAACTAAATTTACTTCCTCATTCAGAAAGCAAGTACTCAAATGTTGATACTCATCATCAATAGGATTTTCCGCTAAGTGATTCGCTAAAGCTTGAGTTTTTATTGTCGTGCGGGTAACATAGACTATGTCAAACTCGGTGAGCAGGATTTGTCATTTTGCTAACCTTTCTGTGGGCATTGGCTTTTGGAATATGTACTTTAAAGGATCCAACCTGGTGATGAGATAGGTGGTGTAGGCCAATAGGTAATGCCTAAACTTCTGAGCCACCCAAGTTAGGGCACAGCAAGTCCTTTCCAAAAAAGTGTATTTGGCCTCGTAACTAGTGAACTTCTTGCTCAAATAGTATATTGCCTGCTCTTTCTTCCCGATCACATCATGTTGCCCGAGGACTCCGAAGGAATTCTCCAAGATTGTCAAATACAAAAACAAAGGCCTCTCAAGTTCGGGTGGGACCAAGACTGGCGGATTCGACAGATATTCTTTGATTTTGTCGAAGGCTTCTTGGCACTCATCTATCCAAGTAATCGCTGCATCTTTCTTTAGCAGTTTGAATATGGGCTCACATGTGGAAGTCAACTGAGCAATGAACCGGCTGATGTAATTCAACCTTCCCAACAGACTCATAACCTCTTTCTTGGTTCTCGGAGGAGGCAAGTCCCAAATAGACTTTATCTTTGTTGGATCTAGCTCGATGCCCCTCTGACTGACCATAAATCCCAAGAGTTTCCCATACGGAACTCCAAATGCACATTTAGCTGGATTTAACTTAAAGTCATACTTACGCAGATGCTTAAAGAACTTTCTCAGATGAACATGGTCATTCTGCATTCTTGATTTAATGATTACATCGTCCACATACACCTCGATTTCTTGGTGCATCATGTCATGAAAGATGGCAGACATAGCTCTCATGTAAGTCGCCCCGGCATTCTTCAAACCAAATGGCATGACCCTGTAACAATAGGTTCCCCAGGGTGTGGTAAAGTCTGTATTTTCCGCATCTTCTTCATCCATCAAGACTTGATGATATCCATCATAACAATCCACAAAAGACTATATCTCATGTTTAGCACAATTGCTAACAAGGATGTGGATGTTTGGCAAAGGGAAGTTGTCTTTGGGACTTGCTTTGTTTAGAGCCCGATAGTAAACACATACTCGGGTTTTCCCATCTTTCTTTGGCACTAGAACCACATTAGCCAACCACGTGGTGTACCGGACCACTCGGATCACACCCGTTTTTAACTGTTTGGTGACCTCTTCTTTGATCTTGTCATTGATGTTAGTTTTGAACTTTCTTTATTTTTGCTGGACAGGGGGATGATCGGGGTAAGTTGGCAATTTGTGCGCCACTAAATCAACACTTAGTCCTGGCATATCATCGCAGGACCAAGCAAACACTTCTTTGAATTCGAACAAAAGTTGGATCAATGCATCCCTAGTTCTTTCATCCGTGTGAATGCTTATCATGGTTTCTTGGACTTCTTCTGAACTACCCAAATTCACTGGCTCAGTTTCATTTAAGTTCGGCTTAGGCTTATTCTCAAATTGTTCTAGTTCTTGGTTTATTTCCCTAAAAGTCTCATCTTCATAATATTCCGGTTCGTGATTCATTATTTCACAGTTAGACATCATGTTAAGATCTGGGCATGAAGTTCGCAAGCATATCATATTATTTAAGTCCGCATTATTAGAACTGAAAGAAGAAATAAGAAAAGTAACAAAAATCAGAAAGAATAAAGAAAGAGATTCATAGATGATGAAATATTGATTTCATTTCATTGAATTTGAAGATAGAGGGGTTTACATTGGAATTTTAAAGACAATAAACTTAAAGAAACATTCGAGTTACACCCTGAATAACTCGAAATGCAGAAAAGGTGGAAAGACTAGACTACCAGGAGTCCCGTCTGACTGGGAATGGAGTAGCCTTCCAATTTTGCAGCTTGGCATCGGGCCCTATAAATTGCACCTCAGCAGTGCTTGAGCCTTCACCCGGTTAGACCATATGAGCATCATATAACATTTGCCTCATGGCTCCACATATGTCCTCAATTTCCACGGTCGTGAAGGACTCATCTTCTTCTTCTTCTGTGTATTTTGGCTTGATGAATGTTTTGGAGAGATGCAGGACCGGCAGAGGTAGAACCCACCCGTCATTCTTACATTTTTTAGCCCATTTCACATCGGCTTCTGTATCTTGGAAACCGACACCAAAGAAGGTTTTACTGGCAGTCAAGGTGATGGGCTCCATAATACCTTGCAAAGATTCCCCGAGCCCCTTCCTGGGCTTATAACCGTGCTTGATCATCTCAGTGGTGACCATGATTGACGTATTTGACAGAAAGGGTTGAGGACACGGGCTTCCTTCCTCACATTGATCTGCGGCCATAACCTCAAAAGCTTGATAGACTATGTGCTCGCTACCTTCCCTAGCCTCGGGACATGGGACTGATGGGTCCCTATAAATTGATTGCTCGTCCTCTTCATGGACCACAATTTCCTGATCTTCATTTTCAAATTTTACCATTTGGTGGAGAGTAGAAGGTACGG
The DNA here is from genome assembly GCF_000715075.1 of Nicotiana tabacum. NCBI lineage: Eukaryota > Viridiplantae > Streptophyta > Magnoliopsida > Solanales > Solanaceae > Nicotiana > Nicotiana tabacum. The sequence goes on from NC_134089.1 coordinate 117,446,001, forward strand.
CCCCCGCAGAATGGATCCAAGGCCTTCCTAAGAGAAAATTATAGGAGGTATTCATGTCCAAGACCTGGAATGTCACTTCGAAATCCACCGGACCGATAGTCAAGATCAAATCAATCTCTCTTATTGTGTCTCTCTTAATGCCATCAAAAGCACCCACATAAACACTGTTAGGCTTGATTCTCTCAGTCCCAATTTCCATTCTTTGCAAAGTTGAGAGAGGGCATATGTCGACCCAGATCCACCATCCAGCATGACTCTTTTCACATAGTACCCTTCACATTTAACTATCAAATAAAGAGCCTTGTTGTGGGCAGCCCCTTCTGGTGGCAAGTCATTCTTGCTAAATGAAATCCGGTTGACTTCAAAGAACCGTTCTGCCATTCTTTCCAGTTGCTCAACACTGGTTTCAATCGGAACATATGCTTCATTGAGGGTCTTTATCAAAACTTTCTGGTACTCATTCGAGATTATCAGTAGAGACAAGAGTGAGACCTGGGAGGGACACTTCCAGAGTTGGTCAATTACCTTGTAGTCCGCAGTTTTCATTTTTGGAAGAATTCCTCTGATTCTTCGGCACTGACTGACTTTTTAAGCGGAAAATGCTTCTGTTTGGCATTGTTCACTTCTTCCAGATTGAGGTACTTCCCAGATGGGTTAGTTTCATTTACTTCCCCTATAATTTCTTTTCCTTTGTACGTCACTACCACTCTGTTGTAATTCAAATGGATGGCAGTGGATCTTTCATGGGCTTCTGTGGTGCACGACTGATAACCACGGGGCTCATTCAGCCTTGGTAAAATTACCGTTCCCCGTGCCACATAAGTCCCTCTTGGTACATACATCTTAGGTCCCTTACTTGGCTCGAACCTCTTGAGGGGACTCAACACAAACTGTTCTTTCCTGTGAGCCCGGGGAATATAAAGAATGTTGTCTTTAGGGGGTACTACCCCTGTTTTGGTTTCCACTGTCTTTTCTACACTTTGAGAGGTGGAGTTACTCTGCTTCTCCCCCTTGTTTTGCTTTGCAGCTGCCCTTGGCTTCTTTTCAACATCGGCGATGACAATGATGGATTTTAGGGCTGGGTCAAACTCCTTATCTTCGCAAATCATCCCAATAGCTAGCCCGTTGTTGTGAGCCGGCAATGGGTTATTGGTCACATTAGGAATCTCTTCATCTTTCAACACTATTCGCTTTTGCTATATCAGACTTTTGATCGCCCTTTTAACAGTCCAACAGTCTTCAGCGTCATGGCCTTCCGCTCTTGAATGGTAAGCACATCGAGCACCATGTTGGTAGGAGGGCGACTCCGGGTTTTGCCTGGTTTGGGGTATGGGTTACAGCAAACCCATTTGGACCAGTTTAGAGAAAAGGCTAGAGTATGATTCACCAATAGGCGTGACTTTTGAGTGGCTCCCGGGCATGGGCATTGTATGGAAAATTATTTTGTGGGGGATGGGGATTATATGGAGCTTGGTGAGGAGGGTTATTTCTAGGAAGTGGAGCTCGATTTTGGTTAAACTGTTTTTGTGGTCGAGCGTATGGCTGGGCATTCATCACCGCATAAGGCTGAGGAGCCATGGCATAAGCTACATCCTGGTGAGGATAATAATGTTGTGGGGTGTTTGGCGGGAAGTAACCTCGGGGTTGACGGGGGTTCCTCAGGCTTGAAGCCGCCATTGCCACTTTTTCTTTCTTCTTTCTGTTTGCTACACCTCCTGACCCACTCTGGATTGCTTGGGACGTAGCTCTTATAGCAGGTTGGCTCAATATACGACATGTTTTAAGACCATTCTCGACCATCTCCCTAATCTTGATAGCCTCAGCAAATGGCTTTCCCATTACAGACACCATATTTTGGAAGTAGTCAGCCTATTGGGCTTGTAGAAAAACACTGACCATCTCGGTCTCATCCATCGGGGGATTCACCCTGGTTGCTTGTTCGTGCCACTTAACAGCATATTCTAGAAAACTTTCTGAAGACTTCTTTTTTAGATTAGATAGGGAATTTCTATCTGGAGCTATGTCTATGTTGTACTGGAATTTCCTGACAAAATCTCGAGCCAAATCATCCCATATGTGCTAGCGAAACATGTCTTGATCCGTGTACCACTCGGATGCAATGCCAACTAGACTCTCTCCGAAATAAGCCATAAGGAGATCTTCTGCCCCTCTCAATTGATTGCAACACCTCTTGAGGTGGGCTATAGGGTCCCCATGCCCGTCATACTTTTCGATCTTGGGGGTCTTGAAACCGTTGGGCAAATGCACATGCGGGAACATAAATAAATCAGCGTAGGATACGCTCTTTTGGCCACTTAAACCTTGTATATTCTTAAGGCTTTGTTCCATGCTTCTCATTTTTCGAGTGATTTCCTCCTGCTTGGGATTCTTTGTAGCTCTCTCTTGCCCCACGGTAAACTCATACCGGGGTTATTAAGGGTAAGAATTGGTGGTGAAATGGGCAGTGTCTGGTGGAAAAGATGGTACTTGGAAAGTAAAGGATGATGGATCAAAACTTGGACTAGGCAAGGTTAGTTGTGTCGTAGCTGAAGTTGGAGGTGCAGTAAATATGTTAGATGCCACTCCTGAAATTAATGCCTGGGGGCAAACTTCAGAAGGCATTCCAGCGAAGTGGGCTGACATGGTGGGTTATCCAAGTGGGGTGTTTAGGTAACTTATTGGGATGTTGGAAGTTCCACTTCCTCTGGGAAGCATCTCGGGGAAACTAGGTATGGCGCTTGGCGGCTCTCTACTCTTGGAACAAGCGTCCCACATTTCCAACATACGGAGGCGCAGTGCTCTATTCTCTTCAGCAGCCGCTGACTCTGAGGTTAGTATAACCGATAGCGGGCTATCCTCTGGGATGGGAATTGTTGGTAGATGACTTTCTGATGACATTTCGACACTTCCCTTGGATCTTGTAAAGTAAGGGTGTGAAGCCAGGTTACCACAAAACCAACCACCTTAGAACAGAACATATACTCAACAGTAAACACAACAAACCGGTTAGTTCGAAGCAATTAACACATAGAGAATCGCACATTGGGGTGTAATGCACCTATACAGTTAAATGTGTTTCTACATGTTTTGCAATGATTGCATGTCTCATCCCGACCATTGTTTATTTGCCCGATCTTTCTCTTGCTCTCTTTCGCATTCTCTCACTGTTTTCTTTCTTGTTTTCGTTCTTTTTTTATTGTTTTCTCTCTTTTCTTTTTCCTTTTGGTTTTCTCTTTTCGTCATTTTCTCTTTTATTAAAATCATGACCGGATCCGATGGGGATTGCCTACATATCACAACGCCGCGTGAATTAGATCATCACGTAGTTCAAGGAATAAATGCATCGAATAAATAAACACAATTTTTTGGTTTTTCTTCAAATTTCATAAAAACTCCTAATCTTTTCTATTACAATTACTCCATCATAATTTTCTAAGAATTGAAAAATTAAAAACAGACTCTAGAATTGGAAACTAAAATACAGACTCGAAAATCAAGAATATATAAGCGCTTCCAAAACTGCTACAGGGGCTCATGGAACATCAGTCGGTCTCGCCACGGGCATATGTGTAAGATCCCCTTGGAGACGATCTAGGTCATTCATTATTTAGCGAACAAAGGTCATCACTGCGGCGAAGAAGGTGGTTCTAGTCATGTCCTCACATTCATGGCATTTCATTATAGTGTAGTCGGCAATTGCTCTAACCCTTTCCATAATGATGCCTTTCTCTTGGAGCAAACGTCCAATTTGTTGAGACCTAGCTTCTAGCACCTGGGTGTCATGATGGCTTTGACCTTGAAACTATTGCATATCTTCTTCTAGCTGAGACATTAGTGCATAACAATGTTCCCTCTCTGTTTTAAAATTCTTTGTTTGTTTGGCCATCTCATTCTTGAGGATGGTTAGTTTTTTCTTCAAGTTTGTGACTTCTCCATCATATTTCCTTTTCAATTGCCGGACAAACTCTGCCCGTCCCTCTACGTTCTTTGCCAACTGTGTCCGGGATCTTGCCAGACTACCCTCGGATTTTTCCAAATCATCCTCGTACTCAGATATTTTCCTCTTAAGACCATTTATGTGTCTTTCATCCGTTCAGCTCCTTTCCTGATTCTCAGCAGCTATCTTCATTTTTTGGATCTGGGCTCGAAGGGCTTTATTTTCTTGGGCCAACTTTTTCTTCTCCCCTTTATCAGCAGCAGCATGTACACTACTATCAAATTTGAGATCTCTGATTTGCCCCCACCAATTTGCTTATCTTGGCCCTGTAGCTTGTCTTTTTTGCTAACCAATCTCATTGTTCTTTGGCTCCATCAGTGAACTGTTAAACATGGGGCCTTTTGGCGGGCCGTCCAGGATCTTGATGGACTTGAAACCTTTTACCATCCAGGCCGTATAACTAGGCTCTAATTCGCCTTTGGCCAAATCTCGTACCCGAGTCTGTGGCTCCAAGAACCTACACTGATGCCAAATCTGGCAAACCCTTTCCTCCGAAAATGCAGCTTTTGGACCTAGTTCAATAACTTGTTGACTCAAGTCTTCATCATGAGGGATAGTTTGGTACCGACCTAGCTGGCACAGAACCCTGTGTGGAGCATATGGCTGAATGATCCGAAGACCCATCAATAGAAGAAAACATACTTCGACCGACATATAGATGACTTCAGTGACCGGGAGCCAACCGAATGTCCACTCAATTCTGCTTGCAGTCAAAGAACTCAAATCCGCGAACCATGCCTCTGTACCCTCTGAAAACTCATGACCCTCCATCCAATTTTCATGTACATCAATGCAGTTAAGCCCAGTCATACCATAGTTCATGTACCCCAGAAGATGGCAAAGGTGTTCTTCCATCCAAAGTTGTATAAGCATGTTACAACCCTCAAAGAGTTTTTTCCCTGCTCGGCAAACGGTTAGAGCTCGATAAATCTTTGCTAGTATTATCGGTACAATGGTGCCATTAGCCTTTTTAGTCATGAAGTCGGCCATTCCCATGAGCCCCAACTCTATATTACCATCCTTTATTGGGCAAATTAAGACGCCTAGGAATGCCACTATAAAAGCCAATCCCCAACATGCTTCCCATTTACCTTTGTTCCCTGAATGAGTTAGAACAATATCTAGAGCCTCAAAACCGTGGGGATCCCCATAACGCCGGTACAAGAAGTAGAATGTACAAAATCCCTCAGCCAAATTTCCATCTTTAACTTCCCGACTAATATTCAGAAGGTCCATAAACTTATGAGGAGTCACCGCTCTAGGTGCCACTGGGTATCAATTTCTGAGATTCTCACTAAGACCAGCATAGCCCGCTATTTCCTCAAGTGTAGGAGTTAGCTCAAAATCAGAAAAATGGAACACATTATGCGTCGGGTCCCAAAAAGGTATTAAAGCCTCAATTATATCCAACCTAGGCTTAATCTTCAAAAGACCAATGAGACAAACCAAAGCTTTTATCACAGTATCTCTGCTGACTTTACCTAAATCATTCCACCACATATGGAGTTCTAACGGGTTTTCTCGAGGACTGTGAAGGGTTCATTTTCAATAGGGCTCATTCTGCACATTTATTTAAAGTGATCAGTTAAAAGACCATAATTTATTTTTACTCAAGAAAAATTATCAGTTTTTTCAAAATTGCAATTCAAAACAAAAACACCTTTGCAAATACGGCCCTTCAGCACCTCAGGAAAGAAGATTTTAGGGTTGTGTTTGCTAATTGGCCAAAATTTTAAAAAAGGACCATATGTGGCTATTCTTGCAAAAACAACCTTTCGGTGCCCTTTTGGGGATATTTTGGCTATTTAGACAAGAACAGCATAACCTAATTTTATTTATGACAAAATAACAATATTTCATATTTTTGGGTTATTTTTTGCAAAAATAGAGTTGGACCCGGTGAGGGTTGCCTACGTATCTCACATCCGGTGGGAATCAAACTTGCGTAGTTCGGGCAATTTTGACGCAATAGAAAACAACACCAAATATTTTTTTGAAACAATTTTCCTTTTTTCTCTTTTTCTTTCTTTTTTTTTTCAAAATTTCGGCAGAGTTTCGGTACTTTTGGATACCAGATTTTCCAAAAACGGGTAATTTTCTCTCTCATATCTCAATTTGATTTTTTTCCAACTTTTCTCCCTTATTTTATAAGCCGGTCAACATGCAATCCGAAGCAAATAAATGTACAGGTAGCAAGTAAAATGCATCAGGATGGTCTTTTTGATTTCGGATACACTTGTCCTAGACGGACCCAACCCCTGTGTTGAGTCTCCAAAGTCAAATGCACGTGATGCAAACAAGCGTTCCTACTAGGGATCCGGCATGAGGCTATGTTATACTAGGTTTAAAACCTGGGTGTATTGTTCTAGACCTAGCTTACCCGAGCGGACAACTCGAGCTGAGGGGGGGCAGCGTACCAGGAATACAGAAGCTTCACTGGCTTTGCAACTTGTCCGAACCTCGTTCTAAAATTGGGATATAACTAACAGAAAAGAAGTCACACAAAGTGCACACTTCCCAGACGATTTACAAGACTCAGGGAGAAGAAGGGTTTCGTAATAGTTTATATACAGTCCAAACAATATCAAAGCGGTAAAAAGTGGCATTTAGCACATTAGGCTCAAACATGTAAAAATCAGATAATAAATAAAGTCAACTATAACAGTTATTCTAAGCTCGAATTCTTGAACCCTGAACCAAAATTTCTGGATTATGATCCCCAGTAGAGTCGTCAGAGCTGTCACACCTCCTTTTTACCACCCGAGGGTATATAGAAGTTTTTTCAATTAAAGCGATATTATTCGAAATGGGATTAATTTATCAGAGTCGCCACTTGGAATAGTTTATTTGGTGTTCCAAGTCACCGGTTTATTTTAAAATCCCAAATCGAGAATTTTTTTTATTTTTTAAAGTTCGCGAACCAGAAATTCTAGATAAGGAATTCTGTTAACCCGGAGGAAGGTTTTAGGCATTTCCGGGTTCCATGGTTCTAGCAAGGTTGCTTAAACTGTTAATATTGGCCTATTTTCTGATTAATTACGCATTTCAAACCTATGTGCAATTTTACGACTTTTTAACCACCTTTACTGTTTTTAGGAAAATTTAATGTTATTTAAAACACATCTTAAACCACGCTACATAAAATGCACCCGCGGCTCGTGATACATTTTATTTAACATTGTTGGAAATTGAAGTCGGGTCACATGAAATATACACCTGGATTTTAGAAAGCACAACTATGTCACGAGAGCCGTACCCACAGCCATGACAATTTAATGTAGTGCGCCTAAAGCAACTAAAAAGATTTATTTTTAATATCTAAGTTACAGTATTTTTGTGAGGGCCATGGACGATCTAATTTATTGATGGCACACCTCAACTCTTTATCTTTAAAGGAAATATATTTAACTATAGCAACTATAAATGTAAGCTCTTAATCTAATTTATGAGGGCCATGAGTCATGGGTTTTGTTTGTGTATGACACACCTCAACTTGTTTCTTTTTAAGAATTATATTTAAACTAAAGGGAACCTAAAAAGGCTCATATTTTTAAAATAAATCAGAGTTTAATCTAAATCCCCTGATTATAGGCATGTTTTGGTTGATATACTAGGCACTTATTTATTTAAAAGAATTCTGGACAAGCAGTAGGCCCATATTATTTAAAAATCTTATAAAGGATAACAAGGGAAATCTGGGCTCAACATCAAACCTAGCAATGAGGACAAAGACAAGAAATCACCAGAATTTCGAAAGGGCCAAGGACTGGGCCCATGATCAAATTTTTAGTATTAAGAACGAAATACATCCCATTATGCAAATCCTAAAATTACACCACTAACAACCATATTATAAACTTTGAAATAATTACATTGCTATTAATATGGATTTAAACTATGAAACTATTTAAACACTACATATATTAGGGTTCTAACACGTTAAAATTCTAAAAGACATATACATGCTGAGTACTGAAAATTAATCAATTGACATAAAATGATCCATGATAAAAGGCTCCTAGACTGACTCAATGTTTGGGCCTATGGACTAGGCCCAACTCATCTGAAATTAGTCTATCACTTGGGCTACAAATTCAAACCCTCTTTTCATCAACTAAGCAGCCTTTGGTTCTGTTGAATGGGCTCAAAGCCCAGCACCATTACTGTTTTTTTTTTTGTAAAAAAAATGACAAAATACATAACTAATGCCTCGTTTATTACAGTCTTCCCAAAATAGAAAAACAACTTCCAAAATCAACACCTTACGTTAAGACTTGTTACATAACCAAACTATATTAAAAGGTAAACTATTATAACTTTCATAAATGACATCATGAAGAATCCTAGCTCTTTTGAACATGATTTGTTCACAGCAGCATGATTCCATTTCCAGCTTTTGAACCTGCTAATTTGGCCGATTAGTAGCCAAATCTGCAGGCAGTAGCTTACAGCCAAAGAGACAAGAGAGAAAATAAAGAGCTTTAAATAAGGGGAAAGTTGTCTACTCAGATAAAGGGAGAAACATGACTTTAAAATTTCATAATCAGCCTTAATGACTAGAAGATTTGGCTATGGACATAAACAAGGCTAATTTTGCAAACTGAAATTATAAGGCATTCAAATATCAGCTAAGTTGTTCATGCTCAAACTTTAAGCTCACATATTAAAAACTTAATCACATTCATATCATTGTAAGCTAACTACTATCATGAAAAGACATTCACTTGCACAAACACCATTTATACATCTGATTTCATATCTTTTAAACAAACCATTCATGGCATTACATAGAGAGGGAATTGAGGTTAAATACCCAAGCAACAGCAACCAAACAGCAAGTAACAGGAGAAAGAAAAGAATGAAGATAGCTGAAACTTGTAAGGACAGAAACAAACATAGCAGCAGAAGCCCCAAATAAACCAGGAATTTAAACCAAATCTAACCCAACTTGAAACCAGAAATCTCAGCTAAAGAACCCAAGAAAAATCCTCCACTTCAAACCATGTTTTCAGCTTGTAAAACCAAGAATGAGAAGTTTTGGATGTTTTCTAAAAAAATTTGAAATCTGATCTTTCTTCAGAAAAGAAGAGAGAACTTTTGTGCGTAAAATGATGTTGAATGTGTATGTGTGAGTGAGGAACTGTTTTCCTTTTATAGAGTGCTCAAAAAGGCATTAAAAAGGAATATTCTAACCTAAAAAATTCTGAAAATCAGAATAGTACAGCATCTTTTACAACTGTCTATCCTTTTCCTTATCTAATACTAGCATTTTAGGCTAAGGATAGGGATAGCTGTGCAAAATCTAGAACATTCTGATATTAGCCTATGTAAAAATCCATTTTTACTCTTCTAATTACTGACTATTTCAGCTTTATCCTAAGTTCGTTTAGTTCAATAAGGTCCCTACATGTCTTAATGATTTACAGACTAGGGCAAACCAAAACAAAAGTCTATCAACAAATCAGAAAAATGCAAATTGAAAAAATGTCAACATAAACAAAAATAGAAGAGAGGATGCAATTTGAACTAAAATTAACCTAATTGGTATACAAGAGTGTTTATCTAATCAAAACAAGACTAAAGTTAAACGGCTAAACTGAATTTTAAAACCTCACAAAACAAATCAAGGTGGTGTGTTTCTAAGGCTAAATCAATTAAGTCCAGAATTAAACTCAATCAACAATTTCAACCCCTAAACTTGCACGATTTACTGAAAACGAAAATTGACTAATTATAGCATATTAAAAACTAATTAAGAAGTTTGAAACCCTAAACTAACCAATTAGTTGATAATTAACTACCAATTAAACCTAATCGACAGAAGAAAATAAACAACAGAATAGATGAACATGTAAAGAAAATTAAACATAAGGGAAATCCTAATTACTGGTTATTTGAAACAGAACCTTTTTGTTCATGAAAGAAAAACACAAAGAAGAGACCGATATCAAGAATAAGGAAAAGAAAAAGAAGAAGAAAGGACCTGAGGCTTTGGAGTAGGCAGTTTCGAACTCGGCCAGACTTGAAAAGGGGGAAATATGAACTTGTTTGTCCATTAATTGATTGTTCTTTGTTGAGAACAATCGGCTAATGGGCGCTTTGGGTTCATATAACCCCACCTTAAACAAAACTCGAGCAAGGACAATCAGGGTTTCCAAAATCTTGGATTTAAGATTCGACGAGGCTGGGGCTGATTTGAGAGGAACCAAATGGATATTTGGAAAAAGAGGAGGAGGATATTGCATGGTGAAGTTTTGGGTTGATTTGGAGAAGTTAGGGTTTGGGTCCGATTTTTGGATCTAAAATTGGAGGGATTTGAGAGAGATTCGAGAGAATTGGTTCTGGAATTCGGAAAGAAGAGGAGGTGAGGAGTGTCTGGTATGAATTTGGGTCCATTTGGAGCAGTTCCGCAGCTATGAGGCGATTTCCAGTGGCGGAGGGCGGTGGAGGCGATAGAGTAAAATAGGGCGGCTAGGTTTTCTTTAGTTTAGGTTGAAGGAGATGAAACTGAAGGGTTTCGAATGGGTGGGTTTCTAATTTCGGACAGTCATATAGTTAGTAGGAGGTGAGTTCCCATCCGTTCGATCAAACGAGATCAACGGATGGGATTTACTGAACATGGAATGACGTCGTTTGGCTTCAGATGACGTCTGGACCGGGTATGGATGGTTTGGGCTTGGGTTTGGGAGGTGTTTGGGAAGGGTTTTTTGGCTTAAAATCAACCCAGTTTCACAATTAAGCTCTTTTGCCTCTTATTTCCTTTTCTTTTCTTTTTCCTCTTTTTTTTTTAGTTAAAAATCCTAAATTATTCTAAATTGCAAAATTAAACTAAGTATCTAATTACAATAATTATGAGAATTACCTAATCCTACATTAAAAGATAAATTCCTAATCTAAAAAATTAAAAGGTAAAAATATAAAAATGGGCCTTTTTATAATTTTTATTTTTTAATAAAACAAATAATTAACTAATTAATCCTAAAAATGTAAAAACAAAACCTAAATGCAATGCATGGTATTTTTGGTATTTTCATGATTTTAATAAAAATTAAACGTGCACAAAAAATGCAAACAATTAATAAAAATCCTATAAAATAGCAAATAATTGGAGAGAAAAATCTAATTTTTGGATTTTATAGGAGTAATTTATATTGGAAAAAAATCACATTCTCACAATAATAAAGTTCTTGGATCCGGAGAGGTCAAGCAGAGCTAGAGTTTTCTTGATCTTTTCAGCAATATCGCTTCTTCCTTTGGGTACATTCGTAGAGGATCTTGCTCCTTTTGAGGATAGAGATCCGAAAACACGGATTGATGCGGACGACACTTGGAGTTCTTGTTGTCCTAAAGAGCTTGCTTTGCTCATCGTAAAAGCTTCCAAAGGTAACATCGAGGATGCTTTCCATATCAGCATAGAACCTGGAGTTAGCAGCCTTGGTGGATGTTGATCTGGAGTTGAGTTTCTTTGAAGCCATTTTGACGTTCTTGAACTTTGATGATTGAAAAGTTGAGACGAGAGGCAGAGATTGTCCCACTGGGCATGCCAGAATTTGTAGATAATAAATTTGCGTCAAGAGATAAAATCAAGCCGAAAAATATTACAACAATCGTAGTATTTTATTTCAAACAATATGAGTGTTACAATCTTTATGAATCCTCTATTCTTCTTTCCAATAATAAATAAAATAGACTTCGAGTTTAATCTTAAATTTTATTTTATTTTAATCCAAGTGTTTGAGGCATGATCTTGATCTTGACGTATTTTTTTAACCAAGGGCTTGCAGCTTGCTGTTGAATCTTCGTCTTGATCTTTTATTCCTTAGAACACTTGATGCTTGTAGCTTTTAGAGAAATCTGCAGCGCTTGATGCACGAGCTCTCTCTTGCTTCTTGTTATAACTTCTTATCCCTTTTCTAGGTTATGAAGACCTTTATTTATAGTTGTGGGAGAGAAGAGTTATGATAAGAACAAACTCTTTCCGACCAATCAGATTGAAGTGTGACAAGGCCGCATTTGATTGGCCAGAACACGTCACTTGCACATGTGGCACAGTTTCATTAGCCTTTTAATTTGACTTGGCATGCCTTGTCATTTTGACATGTGGCACGCTCCTATTGGCTCTTCCATTTTACTTGGCATACCACGTTATTTGACACATGGTCACAAACTAGGCCTCTGGAAAGATGACATCTTGGGCTTAGTGAAGTGGGTTCATCACTCTAGCCCAATTAAATGGACTTCCAATAGATTAAGACTTATTTATTTAATCCATATATATTGGACTTATATAATTAATACATTTATATTAGCCCATAATATTTATTTGGACCAAATATATTTAATTGAGATCAAATCCAAATTTCATATGGATTTAAATTCAATAAAATTTTAATTGTCTACAGTATGATCTATTAACATATTCTTATGGGAGAATTTTCTTAGTAACATATGTTATTTTTTTAGTCGTCTGATAATATATATTTTTTCATTGATGTACACTTTCAAGATTAACTGAATATAACAATGAAACGTAAAATCAATATGTTACCTATATAATAATATGTTTTATTTAATTTTAAATTATCGAAATACTACTTCAAATTCGAAATGAATTGAAATAAATTATGACTTGAATATGCATTTTTATTCTAAAATTTTTGATGTATCTATTGTTGAGAAATTTTAAATTCATACAGGGTCACACCTCACTGTCCAAATGGGGCCTTTTTTTAAAAATATATATTGATTAATACAACTGCATACCTCTAAATTAGGTCTTCTGTAAACCAAAACAACCAATATAAGGCAAGAGGTGCAGAGCCACATTAAAATTATTAATTTCGATTTCAAGAAATCACTCAAATTGAATTTGACATATATATAAACAAAAGTTGGGTACTCATCAATGTGAAGGTTGGGAAGCTTTGACATCTAGCTAAAAGTTAGAGAACTAGCCCCCTAGCATCTAAGATGCATTAGGGAGATCTTCTAAAGTTTGAAATTTCCACTGTTTGGTACGACTGAAAATATGAAAATATTTTTCTATTTTTCATTGCTTGGTTGCACAAAATAATTTGGAAAATATTTTTTTAGATATCACATTTTTTTAAAATTGGAGGAAAATAATTTCCTTAGAAAAAGTTAAGAAAACATTTTCCAGAAACTCCATCTACCCTCACATCTAACCCTAACCCCCTCCAACTTTAATTTTTTTATTTTTTTCGTTTTTTTGCGCCACCCACCCAACCCCTTCCCCCCCCCCCCCATTTTTCTTTAACTTTTTTTTATATTTTCAATTTTCTATTTATTCGTTTTTTTTGCACCCCCACCCACTCGCAAAAAAATTAACTTTTTTGTATTTTTAATTTTCTATTTTTGTCGTTTTTCTGCACCCTCCCCCCCCCCCCCCCCACAAATAAAATTTTACTTTTTTTGTATTTTCAATTTTCTATTTTTTTCTCGAATTTCTGCATTACCCCCCTCCCCACCCCGCAATTTTTTTTTATTTTATATATTTTCAGTTCTTGTTTTTTCATTTTTCAGTTTACATGTTTGAAATTTTACGAGTTCCAAAAAGTTATGAGTTCAGAGGTTTATGTGTTTGGAAATTTATGGGTTCGAAAGTTTAGCGGTTCAAAAGTTTATGAAATTTGTGGGTTCAGGTTGTTGGTTCGAAAGTTTATGACTTCATGTTTATTGTATCTAAATTATTTACGAATACTCTTGAGAAGTTATTTTCCTTACTTTGCGTACCAAATACCGAAAAATGAGTAAGATTACTACTTGTTTTCCGAAAAAATATTTTCTTGAAAAATATTTATTTTTTTGTTATACCAAAGACACCCTTAATGTACTATAGTTTTAGAATGACGAATGCACCTCTCCGAGAAACATGAAGTGAGAAAATCTTAGAATGTAATTGAATTCAAAATGTAACTTACAATAAAATATTTTTATCGAGATGTGGAAAATAATATGAACGTTTTTATAAGTAAATCTATAATTTTCTTATTGTAAAACTTTTCGTAAATAAAAATATTATAAATAATCACTTGATATCAACTTTGTTAGTAACTTATAGATGTATTTCAAGTTCTAATATTTTAAAAGCAAACGATATAAGAGGTAGTAATAGTTTAAGATGCAATAAACTTAAAAAGATTCAATCTCTAAAGAATTTTAGAAAAAATACATATGACAACTCTTATTAAGTAGTTTGATATTTCAAAATAAAAATAAATGGGAAGAAAATTCAATCTACAAGTGTGTCTAGGTAACCTAGATAGTAGATAGCATCAAACCCTAGAATTAGGCATGGAGCACCTCTCACTTTATCACATTTCTTCTATTTTTACTTTTTCTCATTTTATTAAAAAAAAAAAAAAAAGTTCCAAATATTTAACAAGAATGTATGTTCTATAACATTTCAAACACGTTGGGGGTGCAAATGACACATTTGCAAAACTAAAGTGTCAATGTGAAATTACCAAAAGAAGATCCTAGCTCCGGTTCCAGCAAAGACGACTCCACGGTTTCCGGAATCTAACGTCAAAACCTGTAAACTTTAAAAAATGGCCTTTTCAACTCTTTCTTCATCGCCGGGACTCCCATTACTTCTCCATTATCAAAAACCAAAATTTTCATATTTAACCTCAAATCTCCAAAAACCATTTACTTTAAACCCTAGACATCATCTTAAAATGTCAAAAACATCATCAATTAAAGCACAAGCATCAGTGAGTGACTTGGGAATTATTGAAAGAGCAATTCAATTGGTTCAATCGTCACCACCGACGTGGCAATCTGCTTTGCTAAGTAACGTAATTATCTTCACTTTGGGTTCTCCACTTTTAGTCTCTGGTTTGTCAGTTTCTGGTATTGGGGCTGCTTTCCTGCTTGGTACTCTCACTTGGCGTGCTTTTGGGTCTTCTGGGTTTCTTCTTGTTGCCACATATTTCGTTATTGTAAGTAAAAATTATATCTTTCTTCATTTTTATGTGCATTGTTGTTTGAGGATTCTGCTTTGTACATATAGGTTAATCCCATTTATTCTCTGAGTGAAGATAGTAGGAAGAATAGATTGAGTATATTAAAATTTCAGATCAATAAATCATGAAAGTAGAATACTCAATTGTGAATAACTGCTTGCAAATCCCTCTTTAAGAGAAAAATTCTACTCCCTCCGTCCCAATTTATGTGAGGATTTTGATTAGACACGAAGTTTAACTAATAAGGAAAAACTTTTGAAACATGTGATCCAAAAGAGGCTATAGATATTTCCGTGACTATTAACCATCTCATTAAAAGTAAAATGAAAATTTTATAGTTGAATTGTTTCTAAATATAGAAAAGTGTCAAACTTGTTTAGTCTAACTAAAAAAGAAAGAGTGCCGCATAAATTGGGATCGAGTGAGTATTTAAGTAAAATATTAGCAACAAAGTAATCATAGTAAATAAATAAAACAAAAAGAAAGGAGCAATAGGACCCTCTTGATTGAATAGTGGAAACTTCATAAGCAAAATAGAAACTCTTTTATTAACCCGTCTAGATAACTTCTGGTTTGTCTTTCTACTATCAAGGTATACTGTCTCGTGGTTAGACTGATAAATCCTATTGATAAAAGATGTCAGGGAACTTGGACTAATAAATTAAACCAAACAGGGAACAGCTGCGACTAAGGTGAAAATGGCTCAGAAAGAGGCTCAAGGGGTCGCAGAGAAGAGAAAAGGAAGGAGAGGACCTGGAAGCGTGATCGGCTCCAGTGCAGCCGGTTGTGTTTGTGCATTTTTATCAATTTATGGTGTTGGTGGGGAGGCATTTACTCGCCTGTGGGAACTTGCATTTGTAGCCAGCTTTTGTACTAAGTTGAGCGACACTGTCTCGAGCGAGATAGGAAAGGCATATGGTAAAACTACGTGAGTACAGCCTTTTCACCTCTGGCTAATCACTAGGAATTTTATCAACTGAAAACAGTGTCATGTTTACATAGAAACTGGAAATTTCATTCTTTATTTGTTAATGGAGGGTCTTTTATTGCAGGTATCTTGTCACCACATTCAAGGTAGTGCCTCGGGGTACTGAAGGTGCTGTGAGTGCCGAGGGAACCTTCGTTGGGCTTCTTGCTTCAGTTCTCCTTTCGTTTGTTGGCTATCTAATGGGTCAGGTACGCCTTTTATGAATCATTCACAGTTTTGAGAAACTTTTGTTTATGCTGTGGTTTTTCTTCTGTACTCTGGGATAATCTGGAGATACTAGTCAATATTACGATTAATAATATGACAACAAAAATGTCACTTTGAATATTTTGGCGTCAAGGTGCTGTTATATGATTATTTTTTCATGAGGTCTACAACGGACCAGGTTGAGACCAGAAAAGAATTAGGTTACTAGAAATGCTGAAGAAAAGTTTGGGAATGAAGGACATTGAAATTGTTAGAGGGAATATTTGTTGTAGAATGAAGTGTTGGGCTAACTGGGGGCACTTTCTCATAATTGGGCTAACATTGGGCTTGCTTAGCGGGTATGTTTTCACAAATCTTTTGGCTTATTTCTTGCGGTTGTGATAAAGGAAGGATTGTTGAAATATCCCTTATACCCTAAATTAACAATGCTAAGCATGTCTTGAAACTAGGAATCAATGTGGCAAGGTATGCCTATCCGTTTCAAACTTGGCCACAATAGAAGGTTGTGGGTCTTATATCACTCTTGATAGCCTCCAAGTTGTCATAGATTTAATTGGTATATTCTTGCCATATATTTTATTGTATATTCTTGCCATAGATTTTATTGTATATTCTTACTTATAAATGTACTCTTTTGGAACCTTGTTGATGGTATTATAAAGAGCAGCTGAAAGGGGTTTCACTGTTTTAGCAATTCTATTCTTCTCCTTTCCGTTCTAGGATTTGTGTGAACCTACGAAGGTGTGCTGGCTGGAGCAGTAATCATGTGTAGTGGCGATTTGGCTCTTGGTTTTGATCAATTCGATCAGGCACTAACTCAAGTTTGTGTGATAATTCAGTGGCTGAGACTATGTATATTGATTTCTAAAGAAATACATGGTTGCATGTTTTTACCTAGGTCCATGCCGTCCGAGAAATATACTTCCTTGTCCCAAAAGAATGGTCATGTTAGTATTTTCTGAGTCAAAACAATATTTCATTGAGTATAATTTATTTTCACATTTTAAATATTTTAAAATATTGTGATTTATGGTACCTTTTTGTGAAATTACTGAATATTTAAGTTTTATTTTAGTGGAAATTAATCTCCGAATTAACATCAGAAATTAGATGGCTCGTACTCCAAACCCGGTCATTCTTCTTGGGACAAAGAGAGTACTAAGTATTCTTGTATTCGAATATAGTAAGAACTAAGAAATGGGTGATTTTGGTGAAGGTAAATCCTTGCATAATATTACCTGAACGGCTGATTTCGGTCAGAGGACTGGGCAGCCCAAGGCAGGGGTATTTCTATGGTTTTAACCCATCAATAGTGTTTTTATTTATTTTATATTTTGTATCACTTTTCTGCCGAAACATTCACTACATATTTAGCTTTAACTGCCTATGCTAATGGTAGATACAATGCCATTCAGTCCACTCAATGTCTTTTTTTTTCTGACCAAAAGAATTGTTTACAGATTAACGCACCTGGGGCTGCGATATGTGTAATTGCCTCCCAGATAGCAAACTTTGGCGAAAGTCTAATAGGTGCTTCACTTCAAGAGAAGGAAGGATTTCAATGGGTATGTATTTTTCTGAATAGAGGTCCAACGTTTTTGAGATTAAACTAACTTGCTCACCATTTTTGTCCCTTAATATTCAGCTCAACAACGATGTTGTCAACGTCATCAACATATCGTTGGGAAGTATTTTGGCCGTCTTAATGCAGCAAATAATACTCCAAACTTAACGAATTTATGCACCTGTTTGGAACATGAGCTTGAATTGCCACTTTTCATTCCATACTCTGTATACCATATTCTCAAGATGCAAAAGAGATCTTTTATGGGATTTACAGGTCTATAATACCATCCGAGTCAGAACCAAGACTTGGTGGATCGTCACGTTATTTTTTTAGTCGAGAAACAATACCGAACCCCCCCCCCCCCCCCCCACACACACACACACACATTCAATTTTACCAAATTCTATCACCAGCAGTTTCAGTATTGTTTCCTAGTGGTGTGACTGTTAGTAAACTGTATTTGTAAAATAATTTTGGAAATATAAATGAACATAAACAGGAATGAACTACGAAATAACAGAAAACCAATTCGAGCTCACTGAATTCACAGTGTTTCCTTAAGGAATTTAATCCCCTCCTAGTATCCAAGATTCTGGAATATTTCCTCCCAGGATAGAACGAATTACCCACTGGTGTAGTGGTACTTCAAACCTCAGTGTTTCAGCGAACACAAAGTTCGGTAGCAAATCACACTTACTGTTGCTTTGTTTGATGTTTAAACTATGCAGAAAAAGGAGGAGAAACTCAGAAAATCGTAGTTAAATTCTGAGCAGAATAGTGTTGTATTTATAGCCAAAGTTTGGTTGAAATCTGAAGAGGTGCAACTCTTCAGAATGACTGTTTCTACAAAATGGCCACAACATAAATGCCATTACATAAATGACTATTTACTCAACAATAAAGAAGGAAAATTGAAGAGGGTAGTAAATTTTCTGTTACCAAAACAGAAAAACGGATTGGATTTAATATTAATATTTAATATTAATATTCTGTTATTAAAACAAATATTTAATAACATTTCTGTTAATATTTTACTATTAACAAATAAATTTAGTCCAAAAAGTCAATCAATGCCGAAGCCGAGCGACGACGGCGGCGGCGCGAGGCTTGTCTTCTTCTCAACTCTTTAAGAGCTAGAAGAAGAGCAATTGCTTATATACCCATAAAAAATCTCTCTCTTCCAATATGAGACAATGTCCATTTGCCAATGGGGGAAACTTAAAATTTCACTCAAAAATTCTTTCCCTCCATTTCCTATTCACCCTCTTTTGAGTATTTAATATATTAATTAAATACATAAAAAAAAAAAAAAAAACAGTGACATAATGTCTAGCATTGCACAGTTTTGTGGTTGGGGTTACTCACTTGATAATTTATGTAAGATCCAATTGTCAGGACTTCTAGATTACTAATTGGAACGAAAGAAGTGAGAGAGATTTAATCTTATTTATGGTAACAAAAGCAGTATTTTTCTATTTTACTGATAATTCGTTGCGCAGTCTGGCTTACTTTCTTCGATGGTAATGACAAATCAAGCTATGTGAACTATTTTACTGTCTTCTAGCTAAAAAAAACATGTTATTCCTTTTTTTGCAGTTGAAGCAAATGTCCCTTTCGAGCCATACAGTGTACTGTTTTGTAACAATAAAAAGTAGTAAAAGAGAGATTATAGAAAGATGTGTCAAAGAGGTGAGAATATCCTTTTTTTGGGTTATAAGGTGATAATCTGTTACTTTAACGATTGTGCCGTTCAAATATTTTGTCACAACAATAACTTGTTGAAGTATCATTTACATATACCAAATTAGTTAATTTAACCGTAATAATTAAAAATTAAAATGGTTTTATGCGTTATAGCCCGTTATAGGTTTAACATTCATTACCATATAGTCAATATCCAGACCTCACTCGTAGAATTATACTGGATTTGTTGTTATCGTTACCATATAGTCAGAGGCGGATTCAGGATTTTCTGATGATGGGTTCACCATTACTTTTTAAAAAAAAAAAATTAAACCAAAAGGTTGGTAGAGGATTTGATCCCCTAACCTTAGGCTATTGGAAATAAGAGACCAAAATCAGTGCACCACTTGATCTCTTTTGACCATGATTTTCATCAATTACATATATCTATTTTTGTCAAATTATGTACATCATATCTATACTTTAATCCGAGGATCACGGGTTCACGTGAACCATGTTTTACATGGTTGATCCGCCCCTGCATATGGTCCATATATCTTATGGTTTAAACATTTGTTTGACTTTTTATTTGTCTTTCTTTCATCATGGATTCTTACAATGAATTATAAAATATTTCATCAGTATATTCAGAATTTTCTTAAATCCTAACTTTTATTTAGTTATAATTAAGTGGTAAATATTCATGTGGAAAAGAAAAACACACGCTATATCTTTATCAGTTTGCTACATGGATGAGTAAACTTTTGCTAAAGCAATATCAGCAAAAGGTGTCCAGTTAAATTCTTATATTGCAGACAGAAGATGACAGCTAAACAAGCTGATGATTTATTAGATCCATAAAGAAAACAGCGATGGTTGAAAGCATTAATTGAAGGGTTAGCAGTTCATCTAATTATGGAATTTGTACTGGTAGATCATATATAGGAAAATGACACTCTCTCCGTCCCATTTTACCATTTAACTATCGCTAACTCTATATACGTCCATTTAAAAAATACAAAATATTGTTTACTAAGTTACCTCTATTAAATGTTATTTCTAAGAATTGAACAGTATTAAAAGAATTATTATTTATTTAATATTAAGGGTGCAATTAAAAATAATTAACAAAATTTAGTCTTGAAATCCTAAAGTAACAGTTATTTTGGGACAAATTTTTTTAAACTAAAACAATAGTTAAAATAGGACGAGGAAGTAGTATGAAAATGAAAAGGAAATAGCAACGTGAATAGCGGGAAAAAGCTTATTCTTAGTACTACGTATTTATTGCGCCAACAAATGAAAATAACGGAGATCGGACAAAAAGAAATAACGATGGGAGCCACTCCCAACTTTTTAATGCCCAAATAGTGGAAATTAAAGGATGAAATTACTTTTGATCCTTTATTAGTCTTTTAGGGATTTGGTATTGGAAGCTCATCATGATTCGATTAGTCTAGATTTGTGTCACATCAAGTTAATGAGAAATAAAATGTTCCATATTATGATATATATTTCATTTTCAGGATAACCAACATAAAATTTCTAACTAAAGGTGAAGGGATTTCAAAATTCACTGTATCCCTATTAGTTATAAAATTCTTTCGGTTGAATTGAAGGCTAACTCACTTGATGAGCTCCTTGCCTTTCATAGTAACGGAGCTATGTGCACTAAATAAATAATGAAAAATTGTTCAAAAATACTTCTTCCCTTCATAAATCATTTTTGTTAGTTTCATATACAATTCATTCTTTGGCATATATATATATGTTGTATTTGCTAAAAATCATATTTTTATTCTTTTCTTTGAATTTGAATAGTTGGGATGAATATAATTTATACTCGGAAATTAGTTTTTGGGGAGAATCACTCGGCACGGGACCTCCCGTGTGAGGTCAGGTGATAGTCAACAACTTAGGCAGAAAATGCTGAAAAGCGGCTAACGATGCAAGAGCTCTTTTCCCCTTATACACTCTAAAAAAAGGGTCCGCTACTGGCTTTCCACAGTTAAAGGTGGATGGTTCAAACTAGCATAATATTTCCTTCCCCTTTCCATTTTCCCTTCACCTCACTTGATGCAACAAAAAAATATAAAAAATAAAATAAATCCTTTAATTATATATTGTTGTGTTATTGAGCATAACTTTATTGGTTGAGAAGGCACACTCTACGATTTTTCGTGGTCAAATCACATGCTCATAGCTCATGTGGCTTTATGATAAACGTGGCTTGAAAAAGTTGCTTAAATTAATTCTCTTGTCTTTTCTTTTCGTTTATTCAACAACCCAAAAAGAAAATAAAGGGAGGGAAAAGGAAGAATTCGGTGTATGGATTTTTCCTCGTTTGTACAGCACCTAATCCAACATTTCTAATATCGTACGCGGGATGTTTGTCAGGATTCGTTGAGTCCTCTTGATTTGGTTGGTGTCTCAATGATGAAAAATTAGATAAATAAAAGATCTAAGTGTTATGAAAATAATTATATTATGGATGTTCATTTAATACTCCATTATAGATAATCCTTCAGAAGAATATTATCTATTTAGTACTCCATTGAAGTTTATCTACAAGCAGCTGATGCAGACAGGTTGCAAGCAACTCAATGAAATGATTTGCAGCAGCTTCTTATTAAACAGACAGGTTGCAAACAACTCATGCATACAGCTTACAAGCAGCTCAAGAAAAGTCTCACAGATGCTTCCTGAAAAGCCTCGCAGCTGCTTCCTTTCTTCTATAAATGGAGGAGTTTTCAGTTCATTATGTACATCAGTTTGAAGTTTGATAATATATCAATCTCTCTATACTTATATATTGTCTATTTACTTTGCAGTACTTATTTTATAACATCAAGCAATTAAAAAGTTCACATTTTCGCTGTACCAAATAAAGATATGCTAGGGATTGAATTCTTTTCAATTGAGCTCATAGAGGAATTCACCCTTTGTACTAATTTAATCTTCTCACTATTCTTAGTAGCATTGAAATTGGATTCACCACTATCTTCACTTCAGCGTAGTCGGATTTAGGATGTTAAAACATTGATGACTAAATAATACAGTATTCACTACTCATTAAATATGAATTATCGTATAAATATGGAGTATTTCTTAAATTGTACACTATGGGTGTGTTTGGTACGAAGGAAAATATTTTGCAGAAAATATTTTTCAATTTTCTCATATTTAGTTGATTTAAATATTTTGGAAAACATTTTCCTTATGAACTCATTTTTCTCCTCCAATTGGAGGAAAATATTTTCCTTATCAAAAGAAGGGAAAATATTTTCCAAAGCTACTTCTCAACCTTCCCCACCCTCACCAACCCACCCCACACCCACCCATCCAACCACACCCCACGCCTACCCACCTCACCCCCTTTCTCCAAAAAGGTTTTGTTTTCAAAATTCAGTTTTAAGAGAAGGAAAAACATTTTTCAAAACTAATCTTAAATCGTAATGAATGATAATTTTTAAGATTCAGTCCATTAAGCTTAAATCATTGATTCAATGACAAATAAGAATGTATTAATTTTGAATATCAGAGTTCAAATTCTAATAGAAATAAAAAATGTTAGTTGTGATTTTTTTCATCCATTTAAGTTTTAATGGACAAATTTATCGGATAGCTATACTAGTGAGAAGTTTTGGCTCGGGATAAGTTTTGGGTATATATAATCATACTGCACAAGTTTCGGGTATATATAATCATTGAATTCCTCCAACATAAGAAAAGATTCTACTATTATTGTAATCGGGGTTCAAAAATTACTTTAAATCACAAGTTGGATCAATAAGTGTGGCTTTCTAGTATCTGGTTTGAAGAGTTTAAGTTCTATGCATTTACAATATATACACAAACGTGTAAACTTTTGAGGAGCATTAGTTAATCATCTAGTAATACTAATAACTAACCTCATATCACATATTAAAAATCATTGCTAATCTATATTATTATAAAAGTATGAATACAATGTCGGTTTACAAAAATAATCTTATAATATTAGGCATAATAACTCACAATAAAAGGACATAATCGGAGTTCTAGATATTAGTCTTGTAATTCGATTAGTTTTAGGACATAATACTACACGGAATCCTACATGATTACCTTTAGAAATCCAATTAGTATAATTACTTTCCATCTTTCTAATTCATATAAAATTAAATAAGTAAATATCTTTAGTCATGTAATAGCCTTAAAAATATTATAAATGTTGGATAAAATTTTAATCTTTAAAGTTTTGATAATAATAGGACTTGAAATCAACTAAAATTCTTTACATTTTGTAACCAGACATGGTGCCCACGTAATATATAAGAATTAACTTCTATGAACTTTCAATCCTACCAGGACTAAATATGTTATTTGTTTCTCTTTATTCACCCAAAACAAATTGGGTTAAAGAATTATATGAAACCTAATATCGTTCTTATCAAATTATTCTTATACAATCCAAGGAAAAATCTTTTCTATCTTCACAAATCAAAAAATTCAAATTTGTTACTATTTTGTTATTGTAAGTATTTCTATTTAAAATCGACTACTTAAGATTATTGCTATTATGGGACGTCATGTCAAGCTTGCCTAATAATTTGGACTTTTAATCAACTAAACTTTATATAATACACGTTTGAAATCCTACATGATTACCTTTACGAATCCTATTAGTATAATCCTAATAATTTTAGCCATGTAATCCTATTACTTTTAGAATATACTTCTTAAATTTTTTTTATTAAAAATTTAATTTAAAAACGTATTATATTGTCCTATTATTAATTTAATTTGAGAATGTATATTGTCTAAATCCATTTAGAAAAAGATATACATTTACTTTTAGGATATACTTCTTAAAAATTCCTATTATTAATTTAATTTGAAAACGTATTATAATGTCCTATTACTAATTTAATTTGAGAATGTATTATATTGTACAAATCCATTTAGAAAAAATGAGAGCCTACGTTATTATAAAAGTATAAATATAATATTAATATACCAAAATAGCCCTAAAACATTAAACGGAAGAACTCATAGAGAAAGGGCATAACTGCAATAATTTATTTTTTGGACTATAATACCTTCTATGCTAATTTTTAATATTTAAGATTTTAAAATTAATAAAATTTGTTTATTAAATTCTTATTAAAAATGTGTAGAAAGGTTTAATAAAATTAATTTCATCATAATCCTCTGTATTGGCAATATATTATCACTCCATAATGTGCAATACAAAAACAATATTAAATAGACTACATAAAAAGTTGAAACTAAAAATACCCAGCAATAATATATTTTTATATTATATTTGAATTATTTTTCTACTCAAATAATATATTTTTATCAATTTTTCATGTAATATTAAAAAATACCCAATTATTAAACAACAACTAAGAAAATATTTAAGAATATAAATGTACGAGAAAGAGAAAAAATGGTAGGTAAGAGTCAACACCACTAATGATTCTACAATCATAAAGATCTAAAAGTGAAAATAAAATTTACGGTGGATAAAATTATAATTAAGATTAAATATTCAAAACAAGAGATGAACTAATATTAACATCTGAATCAACATAGAATAACTTATTTTTTATGTTAAAATCAAATAATTAAATCTTTGAATTAATTATTTAGCAAGAGAATCCGATTCAATTATTTTTTAAATTCATCATATGTGTAAAATTCTTATTCAAGTTAAAAAAAAAAATTTAGGGTACATGAATTTATTCCATAAAAAGAGTGTTAAAACACAATGTAAAAAGGTTAATATATTATTAAGAATCAAAATGCTACACAAGTGTCTAAGGAAGCACAATCAAAGCTAAACCCTAAACAAGAATAAATTTTCAAGACTATATTATAAAGAGTCGACTCTTCTATAACGGGATTATTCTTTGTAGATGCCTCTGGCGCAATCGAAATAATATTTCTATGTCACGCATTACTTGCAAATATCATATCAAGAGACATGACACTGTTAGCAATAATAGCAAGAGATGTACCAACAACGATTTTATTGTGAGACCACTCACTTTATTTGATATACTTCTTCAAAAAACTTTAATAACCATCACAAATATATCAAGGAAGAGTAATGATGCTAAATTTATAAGAAAAGAAAAATTGATAATATGGGATGAAGCACTTATGTCTAGTGCCAAACGGAGTTGTAGAGATATATTGAATATTAATGATCTGTATGGTAAACATTCAATGGTTTGGGAGGTAATTTATGTCAAGTACTACCAGTAGTTCCAAAATCGACAAAAATAGAGACTGTAAAAGCTAGCTTGCCAAAGTTATACTTCTGGCCTCAAATGAAAAAGATTCAACTGACAAGAAATATAAAGAACAGATCCACTATTCAGTGTCTTCTTGCTTTGTGTAGGAAAAAAATAAGAGCATCTAATAAAAGATGATTCGATTCTTCCTAAACATTTGGTTATCAATCTCAATGGCAATAGTAGTATATTTAATAAGAGAAATATTTCTATCATTAGATTAAAAGGCAATTTGTGCAAATGCAAGATGGAATTAAAAAGATATCTTAGCTAGCAGAAATGAATATGTTGATCAACTAAAAAAAAGGTTGATTGCAAAATTTTAAAGTACAAAATAAAATAAAATTCTGTTTTTGACTCAGCAGAAAATGATACCAATAATTACTACCAAGAAGAATACTTAAATACTTTAATACTAAACGACCTTCTACCATACATGTTTGTTGTCAAGTTTATTATTTCTTATGTACGTTAGTGTCACCGAATATATAATAGACTAAGTTGATCTTTCATTGTATATAAGTTGATTTCGAAAAATATGCCTGTCATGCTACTAAAAAACTTAAATACGCCGAATAGCTTATGTAATAGCACACATATAATATATAGAAGTTTTGACAATAACGTCACACATGCAAATAATATGATACTGGTCAATGTGCTTCTAAGTATATTTTTATCCCTGAATTCAACTTTCGTCTCCCGAAACTAACGAATATCCTTTTAAATTTGTGTGAAAATAATTTTTAGTATGTTTATGTTTTGCAAATATAATAAATAAAGCACAAGGACAAACATCCTAAATATTGGACTATATTTACCGCAATATTCTTGTACGAACAACTGTTTATTGCACTTTCAAGAGGGATATCAAGATCGACAACAAAAGTTCTAGTTAAGACAAAGCAACCAAAGCTTTAAGAGGAAACATACATAAAAAAATATTGTCCACAAAGAAGTGTTCTTTAAGATACAATCACATTAAATACTTTTAAATTATAATACATATATCTAACTAACATGGCAAAATTGATCATTGTGTAAGTTTTGATGATGTCTTTTTATTTTAAATTAATGTATTATGCTAATGTAATAATATTTTTCGGCATTTAGATGATTGTTGTATTATTATACATAAAATCTCTCTTATTAATTAAATTTTATTGTTCCATATAAATAAATATTTATATCATCATGTGCCATTATTAACGTGCAACTCACGTTCATAAATATTAGTATAAGTAAATATTTATACTATCATTATATATCACTCAAATCCTTTTTAATTCCCGTTGTACTTGTTCCGCCTCTAACATCGGACATTGGCCACTACTCACGGGCTACCAAACATAAATAATTGGAAAATTCAAAAAACAAAAGAAGATCTACGAATATGATAATGTCCAAATACACACGTGGAATACAAAAGGGGCCCACCTATATAGAATGGAAAGAAGATAGCAAGGAGCCGGTTGAGATGTCACTATTAGACTGAGTTGACCACTAAAGAGAGTACTCATCTTCCTTGCGCCTGTCTTCATGCCTTGTATAGACTTTTTAGTTTATATTTATTTACCCTTGAAAACTATGTACTAACTACAATTTATATCATTATTAATAATAATAATTACCCTAATCTAATCAAGTGTCACCTTTCTAGTCACCCCTTCACGTTTTATATAAACTTGAACTATTCATTTCCCTTTTTTATATTATTCCTACGATGTTAAGTTTTAATCATGAGTGCTACTACTTTTTATTTGTTGCTTTAACTAAATAAATTTGATTTAAAATAATTGCACCAAGATTAACTTTTCCCTCAAATCTATCCTTACAACGTCAAAGGAAAGCCCGTGAGTAACGGTCAAGTTGTCTATATGTGGTCGGGTTCCAGCCATAAAATCAACCATTAATAATTGCATCAAGGTAGGCTACCTATATCACACCCCTTGGGGCACGACCCTTTCTCAGAACCTGCGTGAACGCGAGATACTTTATACACCAAGCTGCTTTCTTATCCTTATAACATCAGCCATTCTCCACGAACTCATGCCCAAGGTTTTGCAGCAACTATTTTACCCTCGTACTGATTGGGGCTTGGCACCTGCCCCGACAAAGCGCCGTCTATTTTTGGGGCTAGTTGATGTTAAAAGTGAGTTGTTACATATTTCAATTTATAAAAATTGCATGGGGCGCCCTATTTGGTCGCCCCCATTTAACATATACCCATTTTTTTAAAAAGTTTTAACTTGTACCTATTTTTTAAATAACTTTAGCCCCATTTTTCCTCCTCCTTCGTTTTCTTCTTCTTCTTCTTTCTTCTGTTGTTGTTGGTGCTGCTATGAAACTTCAGTTCATGGGATGATTGCCATAAGTATGTTTATTAGATTATTTAAAAACAAATTATAAATAATATATTAGTTAGTAGACAATAATTTGTGAATATTTCTACGTACGGAAAATTTAAGGTCACACCTAGTGATTCTTTTCATGATAATTATGTTCTTTTCACGTTTATTGTTTCCAAAATTTATAATTTAGATACTGTTGGCAATCTGATTATTTATCTAATAAGTTAGAAAGCTTTTTCAAAAATTTCAGCTTATATAGTGCTGAAGTTTTTACAAATGAACTAAATAACTTCAGCATCTTCTGCTGAAGTTTTTGAAAAAGCTTTATGACAAAACTAATGAATCCAGGACAAAAAAAAACTTTAGCTTATTTAGTGCTGAAGTTTTTACAAATGAACTAAATAACTTCAGCATCTTCTGGTGAAGTTTTTGAAAAAGCTTATTCGAGACAAAAAAAATTTCAGCTTATTTAGTGCAATTACAAACAAAAACTTCAGCAAATAGAGAACAAAACTTCAGCTACTATGCTTAACTTAAGCAATTACAAACAAAAACTTCAGCAAATAGAGAACAAAACTTCAGCTACTATGCTTAAGTTCAGCAATTACAAACAAAAACTTCAGCATACTTGGTTCAGCACACTTGCTACTTCAGGCCCGTCTACTAGAATGCTGAAGTTTTGCGTGATTGCATTTGCTACTTCAGCCCCGTATGTTGAAGTTACACAAAAAAGTGGGTACGCTTGCAATTTTTTTTGCAAAATGGGCACAAATTAAAACTTGACCCAAAAAGCGGATATAGACGCAAATGTCCCTTTCAATTTCCATGATTACCATCCTACTATCTTAATCGATCAATTTCCTTAGCGGTATCAAGGTATGGATAATCTATACAATTTTTCTAAAAAAACCTATTAGCCTTACAATTTCCGATCATTAAAAAAAAGTCTTACAATTTCCAAAAATGAATTGAATAAGAGATAAAGTTTAACTTAATCATCAATATAATTAATGCTATTAAATAATTTTCTTAATAGTGTGCTAAAATCTTACACCCAAATTTAATTAAGTGTTGCCTTACCACTTGCCCGTCCATGCCTCCATGGTTATAAACCTAATAAACTATTCATATTCCCACTTTTATTATTCCTACTCTATTGATTTTTTTAAATCATGGGTACTCTTTATTTTTTTATATGTATAGATAGATCTCTGGTTTTGGAATAAAACCCAACCCCCTCTCGGATATTGTTGTTTCTATGGAAGCCTCACCATCCAACATTGGTAAGAGTAATAAATTGTCAAAGGCGAAGAAAGTTTCAAATACAAACGATTTTAGTCTTGGAAATAGTCCATTTGTCTGTGGGTGGTGGGGTTCTTTGTTAACTAGTACTAGTAGTTGTTGCTCTTTCCCTTCATATTACTACTATTTCTTTACATTTTTCTTTTGTACTGCTTCTTCTTCTTTCCCCGTTGCTTCACAGCCTTTAGCCACTCCACCGACGGCAGTACCACCCCTTTATAATCACAAATACAACAGAGTTATTATTTCAACTAGTGCTGCTTTGGGTATTTTGCTCTTTCTTTTCTTTTGTGCCATGGCTTTATTCAAGTGTTTAGGGTTCAAGTTAAAGCGACGCAGTGGAGTTCTTGATTCTAAGGTTGCAGGAGATGAAGAGGAAAATAAGGACTGCTCAAAAAAGTTTGGTGTGAGGAGATTTACGTGTGATGAGGTGGAGAAATTTACTATGAATTTGTCGCGGTCTAGGTTAATTGCTTATGGGGGATTTAGCACAGTTTATTTAGCACAATTTCCTGATTCACTGCTAGGGGCTGTTAAAATAATAGACCTAAGCAGTGAACGTTTTCAGAAAGTTTACCAACAAGAATTGGATATTTTGCTTCAAATCCAACATGAAAACATAGTCAAATTTCTTGGATATTGTGATAATGGAGAAGAAGGGATGTTGGTATTTGAGTATATTTCAAACGGGACTTTACAGGAGAAATTACACGGTACTGATGCTAGAAAAATGTCATGGAAAAATCGTATGGCTATAGCATTTCAACTTGCTAAAGCTATTGAATATTTACATGATAAGTGTACACTCCCTATAGTACATGGTGATATAAAAGCTTCAAATGTGTTACTTGACAAGAAATTCAATTGCAAGTTATGTGATTTTGGGTCAGCAAAAATGGGATTTTCATCAACAATTTTGCCACCAAATTCGTCGACTAATCGTATGATGCTTGGTTCTCCAGGCTATACAGATCCTCACTATTTAAGAACTGGCATTGCCTCAAAAAAGAATGATATATACAGCTTTGGTATAATTATTTTGGAATTAATTTCTGGCTTTGAAGCACTTTCTTCTGATAGTGGAGAAAGGTTAATATCAAAAGCTGGTAATATATTAAGGGATGCATCTAAAGTAGCAGAAATGGTGGATTCAAGACTTAATGGAGCTTATGATCTGGAGGAAGCTAAGGCTATGGTTTCACTAGCAGGATTATGCCTTGGTGATTCCCCAAGCCTTAGGCCCTCTGCTTCTGAAATTTTAGATACTATTACAAGTAGAATTCCTTCTATTTTCTCCTTATCAAAAAATTTGACTGATTATTAGTATCCTTAAAAGAGTAAATAACAAGTGTCTCTGAGTTATTGGTTGAGTTCTGTAAATTAATTTGTATAGGGTTCTGTTCTGCGATGTTTGTTTGAAAGAGAGGTTATACCTAGTACTGTAGGCAATGAATTCAGTTTGAGCAATTCCATGCTTGAATTTGAAATTTGAATGCATAGTTTTCATAAATTCTCAGGAATAGTATTTTATTTTATTTATTTCCCCTTTAATTTTTGTTTTCCGTGCTACTCCACAAATTTATGCAGTTGTGAACTGTTAATTATTTTGAGGTTTTCGAGGCCTACTAAGTCAATCTTGCAGGCATACATTAATGGGAGGGCACAATGTCCCTGACGAATAATAAATTACGTACAATAGAAGTAAAAGAAAAATGGCTTCCTGGCACTTGATGGGCAACCACAACTAATTTATAAGATTCGTAAAGTAAAAGGCTTTTTAAAGCATCTATAGAATAATTTATATTATCAGCAAATTAAGGCCATTCGGACTATGCCATTACGAAATACTTCTACATGTATTGATTGATTGTGAAAATAATTTTCCACTACCAGTATATTTAAGTTGTTATGCTTTACGACACTATTAAGATATAGAAGTGAAACTCTTCATGTTGTCTAGTCAAAGAAGTCTAATATTAATAGCTGTTACCAAATTAGCAGGGCAAATACAGGAGTCGAGACGCAATTTTAGCCTTACTTTGCAAATTTCTCCCATGTGATGTGTTAATGTAGGGGACCAAAGTGCAAAGCTTTTTACAGCTCTTACAATAATTGGTAGGTACCAGTGAGCAGCCTGTTCATTTCGACCACTTATTACTTGATCCACTGAATTTGATTTCACAGAACGATATCCAGCAAGCTTGAATGCTTCTATGATCTGAAAGTTGTGGCAAAGATAATAACTTGTTGCTCCCATTCCTCTTTCTTTTCCTGCTTTGCTAGTCTTCCCCTTTAGTCACTTTTGATCAAATCTTTCTTGTGATGTGTGAATCGGTATGCTTCATGCTAACCATCTCAACCGATCAATCGGAGTAAAAGAAACTAATATGGAACTGCTAAACACGGATAAAACACAAGGTAGAAACTAGAAAGTGAGAAAATCCATTAACATCCAAGATTTCATTGAGCAAATCATGGAACATATGCGTACAACTATTGAATCTGCTGAAATTATCGTCCTAATATCAATATTTGTAGTGTACCACAAGTCCAAAATTCAAATACTGAACTGCATAGGATATACTATATTTCACTATATAACAACACAGAACAATTTAGCACTTTCTGCTGGGTTAGCCTCCAACAACCAATCGAGAAGAGAAATAAAAAGAATATAGGAGCTCTCGTTGGGTTGGTAGCCGCTCAAATTTCTTCTCAAAAGGAAGGAAACGGCTACCACGAACCGTGGTGTTCATTCTGCGATGAAATCAATAATCTGGATACATGTTCCAAAGTTCAAATTGATCTTAATAGCACCAGGTGCCTCCCCTTTCCCCCCAAAAGTATGATTCAAATCCACTCTCATTGCATTCTAAGGAATAAAACAAGATTACCATGGATGGATGGAAGGAAGCACCTTTTAATTGTGGATAAGAGCAACAGCCATTTTTCTTTGGTTCCAAATTGTCGGAATACAGTCTACAGTGATCTTGTTAAAAATTAGTGCATCTTACATGTTTTATTTACTGTTTTACTTATGTTTACTGAGTCAAATAATTCAGTTCCTATTTTATAGGAATAGTATCAGCTTAGTTGTTAATTTGGATAGGATTCCTTGCTAGTTGTTAGAGTCTTTTTAGGAGTTGAACGTTAGTGGTTCAGTCTTATTTATATGCTTTGCATATCCTGCTGTGAACCAGAGTTCTAGTGAAAGCACTAACATTCTTCAGTGTTTTATTTCTCCTACAATTTCTTCTTTCCTCTGTTATTTTTTTGTTTTATGGTATCAGAGCCAGGTTGTTGAACTCTGGTTGTTCTTTCTTTCTTCTTGCCTATCAAGTTCGCTTTGTCTTGTTGGAGGAGATCGAAAGTTGTAGAGGAGAAGCTCTTTGTGCAGTATGGAATTGGCAAATGGGGGAAGTAGTTCGAATGCACAGTTTGGTGTTGAAAAGCTTGTAGGGACAAACTACAAGTACTGGAGAATGTGTATGGAGGCTTACCTTCAAGGTCAAGACTTGTGGGATCTTATTGTTGGTGCTGAAGCAGACATTCCAGCAAATACTCCGGAAAATGCAGAACCACGAAGGAAATGGAAGATCAAATGTGGTAAAGCTCTCTTTGCTTTAAGAACTTTAATTGGAAAAGAATTCATCGATCATGTACGTGATGTTAGTTCACCAAAAGAAGTCTGGGAGACACTTGAGAGATTGTTTTCTCAAAGGAATACAGCAAGGTTACAGCTGTTGGAA
This sequence comes from Nicotiana tabacum, assembly GCF_000715075.1. Classification (NCBI taxonomy): domain Eukaryota; kingdom Viridiplantae; phylum Streptophyta; class Magnoliopsida; order Solanales; family Solanaceae; genus Nicotiana; species Nicotiana tabacum. The sequence continues at coordinate 117,479,117 of NC_134089.1, forward strand.
AATGAATTGGCAATGCTAACACAGGGAGGTATGTCTATTTCTGAATATTTCCTACGAGTTAAAAGCATTTGTGCTGAAATTTCAGAATTAGATCCGGATGAGGAGATCGGCGAAGCAAGAATGCGACGATTTCTTATTCGAGGATTGAAGAAGGAGTACAATCCTTTCGTCACCTCCATTCAAGGTTGGTCAAAGCAACCTTCAGTTGAAGAATTAGAAAATTTGCTTTCCAACCAAGAGGCTTTAGCAAAGCAAATGGCGTTCTCTTCTCAAAGGACAAGAATAAAAGGAAAAACACATCAGCAGGAAACAAGAACAATGAGAAAGGCTCAACAGCAGAAAAGCTACTGATGGCAACTTTGAAAATAGAAGGTGCCATAAATGTGGTAAAATCGGGCACAGCAAGAAAAACTGTAGAGTGAAGATCTCAAAGGCAAATGTTGCCACTGAAAGTGAAGGAAACGAGCAACTCAAATGGGAGCAATGCTTCACCGTTGAAGTAGTTGAAGGGAGGAACGATGGTGCCGTACCAGCTCAAGTTCTGTACAACCACGATAGCTGCAGACAAGAGTGGATCATTGATTCTGGTTGCTCTCATCCTGTAACCGGCAATGATTCACTACTTTCAGAGCTACGTCAACATAACGGAGAACGAGTTATTGTTACAGCTGATAACTCGGTATATCCAGTAGCTAAAGAAGGAGTTTTGAAGATTGACGTTAGAGATACACGGGCTATCAAGTTGAACGACGTCTTTCATGTTCCAGGTTTGAAGAGAAATTTAGTTTCAGTCTCCCAAATTACCAATTCCGGAAAATATGTTTTGTTCGGTCCAAATGATGTAAAGGTTCTTGATAACGTAAAGAATATAGCTGCAGATGTTATTCTTGCTGGTGAAAAGAAAGGTTCTTTATTTGTCATGGCTGTAGGGGAAGCCTATGTGAAGAAGACAAGTCAAACAAATAGTCCAGCAATTTGGCATGCTCGATTGGGACACTTGGGCTACCAATTGTTGCAGCAAATTTCTTCGAAGAAATTGGTGGATGGCATACCAGCTCTACAGAATATTCATGAAGATGTAGTTTGCCAAGGCTGTCAATATGGCAAATCACATCGTCTTCCATTTCAGAGATCATTGAATCGGAGATCCTCTATATTTGAGCTGGTTCATACCGACTTGATGGGACCAACAAAAACATCAAGTTATAGCAGTTTTCTCTACGCCATGGTGTTCGTAGATGGTTTTTCAAGATATACATGGGTGAAGTTCTTGAAAGAGAAGAGCGAAGCTTTGTCAAAATTTGCTGAGTTTAAAATTGCTGTGGAAAAGGAATTTGGGGTGAAGATTAAGTGTTTACGAAGTGACAACGGAAGCGAGTATATGTCAAATGATTTGTTCAAGTACTGTGATGACAACGGTATTTCAAGACAAATGACATGTCCAAGTACCCCTCAACAGAACGGTGTCTCAGAAAGGAAATTAGCTCATCTTGTTTCCATGAGCCTTTCCCGCCTGCACGATAAGAATCTCCCTCGAGAGCTTTGGGCTGATGCAATTCAGGGTGCATGCCATGTAATAAATCGTTTGCCTCCATGGCCAGGTAAAGAAAAATCTCCTTTTGAGACTCTATATGATGAAAAGCCAAATGTAAATTACTTTCGGGTATTTGGTTCAATTTGTTATGTTCATATACCAAAATCTAACCGAACTAAACTTGACCCGAAAGCAAAAAGGTGTGTCTTTGTTGGCTATGATTCATATAGAAAAGGATGGAGGTGTATGGATCCTCAAACAAAAAGGTTTGTCACTTCCAGAGATGTTGTGTTTGATGAAGTATCATCATACTATTCTGCCGAGAAAACAAGCAATCAAGAAACCATTCTTGATGGTGATCAAGAACATTTGCAGCTGATTCCAGAGGGTAACCCGCAGGCTTCGAACAATGATGAAATCTCAACTTCAAATACCTCAATTTCAGATGGTAGTGAACAGCAAACTCTTAGGAGATCAACAAGGGAGAAACAACAGCCAAGTTACCTGAAAGACTATGAGGTACAACTGAATAACTGCTCAATTACTTCATGCTTTTTTATAGGAGGATTGGATGAAGAACCAGCAAGCTTTGAAGAAGCCAAAGGTCATCCAAAGTGGGAAGCAGCTATGCAAGAAGAAATTGATGCTTTGAACAAAAACCAGACATGGGAGTTGGTGTCGAAGCCAGAGAATTGCGAGCTTATCACTTGCAAATGGGTTTACCGATTGAAGAAAAACTCAGATGGGGTCGTTGATAAGTACAAAGCTCGGCTTGTTGCACGTGTTTTTTCTCAAAGTTATGGACTAGATTATGAGGAGACTTTCAGCCCAGTTGCAAAAATGGTAACAATAAGAACCATTTTCTCTGTTGCAGCATCTAAGAATTGGAAGTTGTGGCAACTTGATGTAAAGAACGCTTTTCTTTACGGAGAATTGGATCGTGATGTTTTTATGGAACAGCCTAAAGGTTATGTCTCTACGCAATATCCTCGTCATGTTTGCTGGTTAAAGAAGGCATTGTATGGTCTTAAACAAGCACCACGTGTTTGGTATGGTAAAGTTGCTCAATACTTTATCTTCTGTGGCTTTAAAGTTTCTGATGCAGATTCAAGTTTGTTTATTAAAATAGAATCAAATATGCACTTGATGGTCTTATTATATGTGGATGACATGATCATTACTGGAAATAATGAAGCTGAGATTTTTAAGTTGAAAAATGAACTCTCTGTTCGATTTGAGATGAAGAATTTGGGAGAAGTTAGCTGTTTTCTTGGTCTTGAAATTGAAAAAACAGATCAAGGATATTTTGTTTCTCAAAAGGCATATGCAAGAAAGTTGTTGCAGCGTTTTGGCATGGGGGAGTCGAAAGAGAAAGCTACTCCAATGGAGCCACATCTCAAATTGATGAAAGATGAAGGAACACTGTTAAAAGATGCTAGAAGTTTTCAGCAGCTTGTTGGTAGTTTAATTTATTTAACTATCACAAGACCTGAGATTGCTTATTCTGTTGGAATTGTATCTCAGTTCATGCAATGTCCAAGAAGTTCACACCTAGATGCAGCAAAAAGAATTCTTCGTTATGTGAAGGGCTCACTTGACCATGGTCTGATGTATAGAAGACATGAAGAATTCGTATTAAGTGGCTTTACCGACGCGGATGTAACACTCCTCAAATATATAAAATTTTCAAGACACGCGAAATATAGAATTTAATTTTTTATTTTTATAATCTTAAATTCTACTTCTATTACGGACTAAAACCTTTGTGATTAATTTTGAGTTACTTCTCTATTTATAAATAATTGGATGTACAATTGGGGAAGTATTAATAATTTTAATGTTATTAATTATTAAAAATAAGTATAATGAAATATTAGTGAAGTAAAAAAAAGAAGGGGGAAAATAAATAAAATAACAAAAACAAAACAAAGGGCTGCATCTAGTAGTACGTATTCCACCTTAAGGAGGAGGCAAAAGGCAGAAGCCTTGTTCAGAAAAGCAACAAAAAGGCAGAAGCCTTATTCGAATAAGCAAAACAAAAACGGAAAGGGAAAAAAAAAAAAAAAGGAAGCAACACAAACACAAGCCTACGAAACAGAGGCAGCGGTGCTTACTCATGGAGGCCACGAAAACATTTTAGGGTTCTTTATAAATTACTAATTCTTGAATTCAAGTATATGAAATTCCCTATTGTCAATTATCCTACAATGGTAATAGGTAAGAATCGGATAGTTAATTCCCTTCTTTCTCTATATCAACAATAAATTTCATGTTTACGTGTGAAACTTTAAAATTGATTAAAATACACTGGTTGTTGTAGAATCGGTTGTTTTACTGGTGTCAATTGAATTGGGGTCTAGGTATTGACTCGAGAAGTTTTGAGGTGAGTTGATATAACCCTTTACTAAAGTGGTTTAACTCACAAAAGCACGCACACAAGGTGTTTGATGAATTGCATAAAAGAGTTAATATATACTTAATGGGAGTAGTAAGTACCTATTAGCTTAGAATTATTATCTAGCTAAAGTTTAGATGATTATTTGGATATATGTGCATAAATTTCAAATTTTTATGTTATTCTTATATGTCATTTTCATGTTGAAAATTCATGAAGGATCAAGAACCTTTATAAATACTTTTGAATGTTTATTTCATTCTTATGTCATGCCTTACATTTAAGGATACCAGTATGAGTATGTATAAAAGATTTAGACTTGAAAAGTCACAAGAAGAAGTTTTAGAAAGAAAAGATTTATTCTGAGAAAGGGTCATCGTCCAGGCCTAGGGTCCTGACCAAGGCGTTGACTTCCTGAAACTACTTGTGCCAAAGTAGGGAGCACACGAGCCGAGGGTCTCGTTGCTGAGAATTTACTTAGTCATGCTAAGGTATGAGACATGAGCGCTGAGAACCATGAAGCGAGTGGCACCTCGTGGATTGGGCTTATTCAATCAGGTTGGGATCAAACCCGTGCCGATCACACGGTGACTGAGACAGAATTAAGTCAGGATAGGATAGTTGGAACTCCCAAAGTATAAAGTGAAGTATGTTTTTTTTAAAAGAAAGAAAAAGAAAAGAATTTCTTTTAGAATGTTCATAAACTGCTATTATGCAATTATATAGAATTATTCTTATAAGCTTTATGTTTTACATGCATTTAGAACCTTTGGTCGTAATATATGTATTATTAAAGTCTCGCCCCATATGTTAAGACTCACTGAGTACAATGGATGGTACTGACGTTCTCTTTTGGGAACCTACGTTGGTTTGCGGTACAACGTAGGAACCGGATTTGCAGGCGAGCAGGCTACGAGTTAGGACTTCCTTCTCTTCCAGTGCTATTGGTGAGCTCTGCTTTTGTTCGTGGAGTATTCTTTAGAGTCATCTTTATTTAGTTATTTCTTTATTACTTAGAGAACTGGCCAGGAAATCTCATGTCCTGAGCAGTGCGTCAGTTTATCCGTAGAGACTTCATAGACATAGTCGTTGGGTTAAGATTCAGATGTTTTTGATAATAACTTAGCAGTATTTCATTGGTTACTATGAATAAAATTTTGGAGTTAATTTATTTAAATGTTTAAATTAATCAAAAGTATTTGGTTAGAGTATTGCCTTGTTGCATATAAAGTTTGGAGTTATAATAGATTTGATAAGCAGAGATGGTTCGCTCGGTCATGTTTAGTGATCGAGTGCCGGTCCCGGCTTGTTCAGAAAATGGATCGTGACAGCGGACTGGGCTGGAGATGTGAATGATAGACATTCAACTTCGGGATATTGTTTCAGCACCGAGTTAGCCATGGTATCATGGTGCAGTAAAAAGCAATCAGTGGTGGCATTATCTAGCACCGAAGCTGAGTATGTCGCAGCAACTATGGCTGCACAAGAATGTATGTGGTTGAAAAGATTAATAGGAGAGATGTTGCACAAAGTTGATTATGCTGTTCAACTTAGATGTGATAATGAAAGTGCTATCAAGCTTGCGTCGAATCCCATTTTCCATGGTCGGACGAAGCATATTAAGGTTCGTCATCACTACATTCGAGAAAAAGTGCTAGATCAAGAAGTTGTTTTGAAAGGAATTTCTACAAATGAGCAAGTCGCAGATATATTTACAAAGGCTTTGGTAAAGCCTAAGTTTGAATATTTTAGAGCTGCTCTTGGAGTTATTGATCGTAAGTTTGCACTAAGGGGGAGTGTTAAAAATTAGTGCATTCTTACATGTTTTATTTACTGTTTTACTTATGTTTACTAAGTCAAATAATTCAGTTCCTATTTTATAGGAATAGTATCAGCTTAGTTGTTAATTTGGATAGGATTCCTTGCTAGTTGCTAGAGTGAGTTGAACGTTAGTGGTTCTGTCTTATTTATATGCTTTGCATATCCTGCTGTAAACCAGAGTTCTAGTGAAAGCAATAACATTCTTCAGTGTTTTATTTCTCCTACAATTTCTTTGACTGCAATTTCTTTGACTGCAATTTCTTCTTTCCTCTGTTATTTTTTTGTTTTATTGAGAAACATCTTCATTTCTTGTACAACTTCTGGGGATTGGAGTAGAGCTAATATGCTTTTGACATTAATGTGAGTTCTATGTAACTGCAGCAAACAAGGCAGATTACTTACAAAGGAGAACCACGCATTAGTCATTGCTCAAATAACTTCAACTACCACAAATCACTCTATCTAAACACCTATCACTAACGTGAGTGAAAAGCTTAGGGATCTGAAACACCTATCACTAATGCGAGTGAAAAAGCCTGGGGAAATTGCATTAACACTGCCTTCTTCGTTTCAGACTAGTACCATTTGGAGGTCGCTGTTGAAGGTTATGTGAAGGGGAGTAACTAACGTCAGGCACAAACATTGAGCAATCAAATGGATTCTGGTAAGTTTTGGGCCAGTAAAGTCCAGAGGCCGTAGGTGGGGAAGGTACTTGTGGCACTGCCCAAGATGTGTCTGGAACCTGACCCAAGCACTCCTCACCGTCTAGTTCTTCATCTTCAAATCTCAAGATAGACGAACAGTCTGACTCTCCAAGTTTCCCATTATCCGCCTGATAGATTTCAATGCAAGAAGAACTAAATTAGGAGCCACTCTGATTATTGAACTTGATAGTCCATCAAACAGATTATCTATTGATCTAAGCATTCAACTTAAGCAAAGAGGCAAGCGATAGACTGAAAATTTCCTTTGGAAAATGAAACACAGTTGAAACAGAGCAAAAACCATGTATGAACATAGAACCCAGTCTGCTTGGGATACGCCAGTCTTGTTTGTCCAAGTCAAGTGATGGTGAAACACATGAGCCGCCATTTACAGTCAAAAACATTGTTGTCAAACTCTTCAATAGAATACTGTCACCAACATGAATCCCCACCTTTGACTACAGTCATACTTAGAAAATATATGGTCGGAAATGTTTCTGTATCAACTAAGCACCCATAGAAAAGAATAATGTGATTGACACCTAGAGGCATATTTTTTGTAGCATGAATCACATAAAACAAAATAAAATTTTAAAAAAACACGACATAATAGTTAAAGCTGCTTCTGATTATCACAACCCTAAGCAAGGTTGTTAATCTAGCCACATGCTAATATTGATGCTGCGCCTTGACTGTCTATAACTGTTTATTGAACTCTAATCAAGACTCAGAATTCTAAGCATTTGAGATCCCATGGATTAGTTGGCAAAGTGCAAGTCCACCAATATGGCAATACTTCAACGATCTGCACCCAAGTGTTTGCCATATGACAGGGGACGGGCAAGTTTGTGGCAAAATTCGTCTGTCTAATTAAAAGATTGAATTGGGGGCTAACAATGTCGTTTCCACCTGAAGTGGTCCAACCAACAGATAGTCCAATCACACAGCTCATTTTTTTCCAGTTTCATGACTTCAGATAAAAAGATGTATTTTCTAGGTTCCTTGTTGGGGGGAATACATGTACACAACTTAAACCCTGAAGTACCGAGCATGCACACCACACAACCACACAAGATCAGGGATTTCTCATGTTTAGATGATTAGTCCAGTACAACCAGGTCTAGTGAAGGATATATTAAAAATAAAGATGCTAATTACTAAAATAATAAATAATGAAATAAGATCTAAATCATACCTCAAATGATCAGTCATCCATTGTATGCATACTTCTGATTGAAATGCAGTCCAAGAAATTCATCTAATAGCCATTGTAATATACTACAAACAACAAAAGCTAAGAGTTAAAAACGTACCCTGGATGATCCATCATCCATGTATCCATAATTCTGATTGAAATCGTTCAGGCCAATATATTCATCAAACTGCCATTGCGGAATACTTCCAGCTGCAGAACCTCCAGCAAATGGAGACCTACTAGGAGCAAACTCCCCAACAGCACTTGCCTGGGGAGGTAATACTTTGTCAAATTGAGCATCCAACGATATTGGGGCATTTCGTTTAGAAAGTGAAGCAGACTCTGGCTCTGAAACCTTCTGAATGGACTGCGACGTCCCTGAGGATGATGCACCACCAGGATCAACGGGTTCAAGTCCTACTTTCACTCCAGTCAGCAAAAATCTTTGGTGAGCTGAGACATGAGGATTAGCTGTGTGAATAGCAATATCACATTTTCGGCAAAGTAAAGCCCGATCCTCGAGACAAAAGAAATAGCCAACTGATTCCTGCACAAATAGAATCCTTTTATCAATATTTAAAATAGTAAAACAGTAGTAAAACTGAAGATAAGACATCAATTTATTTTTTAAAATTTTGACAGATAGACAAACATAGGTTATGTACATCTAAAATTATACTGAAGCACAGAAGAGGAGGACTTTCATTAGAAAGTAGCAAAATCTGATAAACATGAGGAAACATTTCTGCTTTGGCTACAAACGAAGTTGCTCGGACACGGGTGCGGGGATCCGACATGGGTGCGGATCTAGAGGTCGGATCCTTCGAGATGTAAATTCTAAGATTCGGGGATACGGATCCTATTACGTATACGGGTGCGGGGATCCGGCTAAAAAAAAATTCAAAAAAATAAAAATATCTCTAAATTATGAATTTTTTTGTGGAATACTTACATATAGCTTGTAAAGTGGGGATTGCTTTTTTATTCTCAAGCTGTAGATAAGTAAAGGATTGATTTCCTAGATAAGATATGGTATTTTCTTCAAATTTACCCTAGTTTTAGTTCTGATTTCGGGAATCAAATTGTATCTCGTCTCTAATTTTTCCGTTCGTCATGGTCAAAGTACCCAAAATTGTTTGACCAAATCCGGTACGGATTCCATACCCACACCCATACTAGTGTCGTGTCGACACGGGTGGCGGCACCTAAATTGCCGTGTCGGAGCAACTTAGCTCCACAAAGGGAAAGGTAAGCAGAAACCTTAGCCAGTCAAATCAACTCTAGAAAAGAAAATGAAATCACTTTTGTTCAGTCAAATGGGTAACTTCTGCTTCATGTGACTGTACAATATCCAACTACCAACCAAAAAATCCTGAAGATGATTAAACATCTGCAATTACTATAGAGTAAAAGCTCAGTAATGTTCATGATTTTATATGATGAGCACATGATCTTCTCTCAAAGAGAAGTTACAGGAGCAAATGTTTGCATGAGCATTACATATCCCAACAGGCTCATCTAATCGTATGCGATCCTAAACTTTCAACCATCAATTGAGCTTCTGTATGTTTTTCTTAACATGGAGTTATATCCCCTTTAGAGAAGAGTTTTTTTTCTCTTTTCCTTTTATTTAGATATTTTGAGAAGTGCATTCCCCAAGAGCTCTTGGTTGCAAAAGCTAACCATAGTTTTCCATCTATAAATATTCATATTTATGAACCGGAAAACAGGTTATGCCCAGACTCCAGATTAATGTTTCTGTTTCTTACTTTCTTAATATCTCGCCAAAGGGACTGCCAAATAAACAAAACAGATACGCCATAGTTCAACACTAAGAAGCTCTAGACAAGCTCTCCAAATGCCATATGCAAACCGTATCCTACATTAAATTCCACAATCAGCATTAGGTGGAACCATAACTAATCAAGATGGCAGAAAATTGTAACTTAGACCTACATATGCCTATTAGTGCACAACATCTGGAGGATCGCCCTAACCACTCCCTGGCAGGTCGCGGGAAAGAATACCCCGGATCTCCTTTCTTTATTTTGTTCTTTCTCTTACTTTTTTTCTTTTCTATTTTATGACAATGTTGTCGGAGCCAGCTTGTGCGCACCCAGTGGCGGAGCCACATTCAACTAAGGGGTGTCAATCGACACCCATTCGCCGGAAAATTTACATTATAATGCTATATAATTTTTTTTATTTCATGTATATTTATTATACGTCGACTCCCCTTGACTTTTTGATGTATCAAATTTTTTATATTATGACACTCCTTGATGAAAACCGTGGCTCCGCCACTGTGCGCACCTCGACTATTCCACCGGATACCGACTACCTTCCACCGGTAGAGGTACCGGGTAACTATGCTAACCTTACAGTTTTCAACTACAACTATATGAACGAACAAAATTAGATTGGTACCTAGATATTAACTTTACTAATATGTTTCCAGAAAACAAAAAATTCGAAGATAGTGCAGCAGCAATCACAATTTAAGACTTATATAATTAATAGTAGTATCAATCAATCCAAACATCACTGTCCCCTGCGTCATAAAAGCTACTAATAAACAAATATCCGTATTTCCATTAAACTACTCTATTTTAAACGGAATATATTTGTAAAAATAAGTCAAAATCAGGGAAGTATCTATGATTAATTGATGCTACAAAACGAATACAAATCAAAATAACAGATGTTGAATCCTGTAGAGCCGCCGAATTACAATATCCACAGAATCCGTTTAATCCACAATACCAAACTGTGAAAAGTGGATATAAAACAAAATTAAAATCACAAGATTGAGTAAATACATGATGAAAACGGACAGGTGAATATTACCTGGCAGATGTCACATTTAGGCATGGAAGAAGAAGAGCCAGAGAGAGGAACTCTCTGGTGCTTACTAGCCAGCTTATTAGCAGCGTGAACCTTCTCATCACAGGACCAGCAGAGCGCCGCCTCGTCGGCGCAGCACAAGACGTTCGCCTCCGCAACCTCACAAACGTTACACTGAATCTTCATTACCTCTTTCTGTTCAGAAAACTAGAAAGATCTATGCTAAGTAGTGACAAAAAATGAAAAGATCTGCAGCTGCAGCTGCAGCAGCAGCAGCAAGTGGGTTTTACAAGGGGGGCCTAGGTGGTGGGTTTAGGCAGTAAATGAAAACCGAATAACGGTGAGAATACCTCTACAGAAGTAGGCAACTGGAATTTTGGATTTCTTAGTATTTGTATGGTTGCTTTGGGAAAAAAGAAATGGCTGTTTTTGAGAGAACGTGTCGGGTTTAGGCTGGTGACCCGCTGAGCTGGAGTTGTAAGGAGATTTTATAGTGTCACATGATTTTTGTAACCCAAGTGTTTGGTTTTAATTTGGGGTTTTGATATAAATATCATCCTCTAGCAACAATAATGTCCATTAAAGTATTTTTATCTCTGACATCTTTATATAAAATCCAAACAATTTGAAAGTTTTGTTCTTTTTCGGAACTTAAAACAAAAATTGCAAGTTTATAATGTCTGACTTAATAGTCAATCATTGCAATAACAGGGTTGTGCGTGTTTGACATAAGAAGTTGTGGACTTGGGTTTGACAGGTCGAGGTTTTGGTTTCCTTTAATTTTAAAAGTTAAATTTAATTTTGAAATATATGTTCCTGATGAAATTGACGATGAGTCTTCTTCTTTCTATATATTCGTCATAATCACCATTTTCCTATTAAACATAATCCAAAAAACTTTGAAACAGTTTATAATGGTAAGGAGATATTATTAACTTAAAATCTCTCGACTCAAACATAGTATAGAAGTCTCATTTGTTTGTCACTCTCTACATCCTAACAAATTGTGCTAATGGTATCAACTTGCTCATATAATATCTGCAATTCTCCTTTCTAAAGGGACTCGATTCTTTGCGTGTGGAGGGCGATAGCTTTGATGAGACCGACACGCAATTTAGTGCGCCAACCTGAATACCTAGTTACTTTTTACTGATACTATTCAATAGCATCCTACTTTAAATTAATGACCCTTCACTCGCTTGCGTGTGATTGTCAGAAGCAATGAATTCATTTTTTCCTTACCAAGAGTTAGTAGCATGACGGAACAAAAATGTTACCGATATTCTTACACTGCTAATCTTCCTTTTAGTTCTCTTAAAAATTTATCCAAAACATTTTTTGTTGCATCAGTAAGACCTTCAACGCCATTTGACATTTGAGAAGGTACTTTTTCCCCTTTTTTTTCGAAAACTTACTGCTTGTTTGGATGGTTGTTAATGTCGTTACGTGACGACAAAAAGTACAACAATAACAACCCAGTATAATCCCACTTAGTGGGGTCTAGGGAAGGTAGTGTGTACGCAGACCTTACCCCCTACCCTGAGGTAGAGAGGCTGTTTCCAAAATAGAAACCCGGCATCCTTCCCTCCAAGAACTTCCCACCTTGCTTTGGGGAGACTCGAACTCACAACCTCTTGGTTGGAAGTGGAGGTTGCTTACCATCAGAGCAACCCCTCTTGTTAAACAAAAAAGTGTCACTACAATATGATACATTATAAGGACGACATTATCATACATTATGAAACGATACGTGATAAATGACTTAAATAAGTTTAGAGAAGAAAAATCTGAACCAAACAGAATGCTTGTTTTTCAAATATGCCAGCGGCTATGCATTATATCACTTTTTACCTTCAACGCCAGAAAATTATTAGAGCAAATTTCTAGTGCTCAAGCTTCCTCTGACTCTTTTGAACAAACAATACATATTTTAGATTACAGATAAAACTAATCCAACAATAAGGATATAGCCCACAAACTACACAAGCTCCATTGTAACTACACCAGAAGATTTCCTATCGGTTTAGTGTGTGTGTGAGAGATAAACCTCATAACACTTCCATAAGGAGGAATCGCCTCAATGTTCATACTATGACAATGTCTTCAGGCTATAATTCAACCTGAAACTACCTCTCTTGCATGATTTTGAAGGGTGATCCACAGTTTCTTCCTCTTTTGTGCTCTATTAAGAAGTGACAGGGTTTGCTGGAGTAACAACTCTAGAGGGCAAAAGCCTAGGGTACAACCATCTTTCCTGCAGATGAGCTGTGAAAGGGTAAAACTACCACATCTAGCATTGTGCACTAGCACAAACGGTTGCAACAGTTAACAGGGAGAACCTGCAAAACTGTTACACCATCATGCAAACAATTATAAGAACTCAATCTGTATGTATGCATTGTCATGATATCAAGTGAGATGGCAAAAAAACTTTCAATGTTGGAGCATTGGAAGAGAGTTCAATGATATCCCCATGCTGAACAGAGTGGACAAGATGAGAGCCATCAATATAAATCAGCCCTTCTTTGCAATACCAGGCGATATCCATCAACTCCTCAGGCTTCACAATGCCGTGCATCAGGCTATTGTAAGCTCCGGGAGCAATGGGTTCTCTCACTATATACTGGAGATCTTTGGATAAAATTGGCATTGCAAATCCACCTGCTGAAAGCATTGCAGCTGTTGACCCAGCAGCTGTTGACACTCTAAGTCCACTTGATCTGCAATGCACCAGAGAAGAACAAGACTGCTCCTCTTTCTTTGTTCTATGAAGAGAAAACATCATTAAGAACCTTTCCAAAGCAGCATAAATGAGAAGTATGCTTCATATGCTACAGCAAATAAAACATTTACCTGAATGAGAATCGGGAAACTGTAGCAGGACAAGGATGAGCAATCAAAACATCATTAAGTGCGTAAGGTGACAGTTGCTTTGAGTTGAGAGTGACTGACATCCTTGAGACTTCAGAAGGTCTAACACGACTTTCAAGGATGTCATCTATTATCTGCAACAGAAGACTAATAGTTAAGACCTTGAGCAGCTTTTAAAAATTAAGCCCCCCATCCCCTACAGTGAAAAAATATCGTTAAGCAGGAGTTGTGGCAGCATGAAAATGAAAAAGCTATGTTCCTACCTGAAAGTGAGTTTGCTTTCTCTGAGCATGAATGATTAATTCGTGTTGGGAGTCACCCCTTTTATATACATTAACTCCACATCAGAAGAAACTAACAATACCCAAGCTGAAGCAAGTCACTGTAAAAAGAGAAATCTTGGCAGCTTACTCTCCTACTAAAACTAAAACACGACCATGATACAACTAGAAGATATGTAGGAACACCATTGTGTTGAAGCAGACTGTTTCATGTGTTTTGGAACAACTATTTCCGCGTTTGATCCCCATGCACGTTACTCTGTGGTATTCTGAATAAACAACTTTCTATGCTCCAGGTTTGCAGGTTACTGACATAATGACTGCATGTGTGAATACTTAGTTAGACCCCGTTTGGACTTTGGATTAGCTGATTCGAAGTAGTTGATCAGCATTAGGTGTTGAAAAGCACTTTTAAGTGCTGAAACTGATTTAATAAATAAGCAGTTACGTGTTTGGGTACAAGTGCTGAAATTGATAATAAGTTGCTGCAGTATTTGATAAAAAAGTGCTGATAAGCTCTTTTTCTGTTAGATAACTTAAATAACCTTAGAACTGTTTACACTTATAAGGGCGTAATTTCTTCAAAATTTTAGATTCCAGATCGATTCAAATACAAAATATTCTATTTTATTTTAAATACAATTGTGCTTAGATAAGATAATTTTTATGATAAATATAATTTATTTTATGATAAGCATATAATCATAAGTTATAATAATTAATAAATTGACAAAAGTTTCTCATTAAAAAATAAACCTAAATAGGACAAATTATTTGAAGAGAAACAAACATTGTCTTCATCACCACAACACTTAGAGAGCAGTACACCAAAAATTTGATATGTCCTCATTTATTACATACAATTCAAAGATTAATACACAATCACATAGATATAAGTATGCAAAAGAATAGAGAATTTGCTTATCTTAAATAGTCAATAAAAATTGTAGACTTGAAGAGATGGGGAGGGGGGAGAGGGGATTTAGGTTGAATACTTGAGGCAGTGAGTATTGATGTAGGAGTTTTGTTCTAAAAAGAAATTTAAGGATAAAATAGTAAAAATCTTGGTCAAACTTAAAGTGCTTATAAGCTAAAAATTCATAAGCTTAGAGTGACCAGCTTATGGCTTTTGACTTATTTTTTACTTATAAGCACTTTTAACTTTACCAAACGCGTAGATAAGCCAAAAAATGCTTATAAGCTAGTTTGACCAGCTTATAAGCTTAGCCAAACACCCTCTTAGTCCAAAAGATGATCCATAGACATAGTTTTTGAAGGCCAGTAGTTTACTTCAATCTTTAGTTTCTTCCCAAGAGATCCCCTACTGTAGTTCAAAGAAATAATCTTTCACCTGTAGTAAGCTTTCTTAGCTAGTGGTACGAAAATGGGAATGTAGAGAACAAAAAGTAACTTTTTGCTCTTTTAAAAGTGTGATCCAGTATGAGAGAATCTTAAACCAAATAAGGACAAAGTAATTGAACGTGATATAATCCCAGACAGTTCCATAAAATCATCCATGCACACAGAAAAGAATATAAATATAACAAGTCACCCTACACCTCAAGGTAATGGGCTCTGCTTTGCCACTAGAGTCAAGTCTCACTGGCGATAGCAAGAGTAACTAAAAACAAACTTTAGGCACCACAATGACCAGAAAACCAACCATCTCCCCAGCACCTTATAATTATATCAATAAGCATACACTTGAATTTACTCTGACGTGTTAATATTCAATAGTATTTTAGCACATTAAACTAATCACGGGCAATCATACAAAGTCATTAGTATATTTATGAGAAATCTTAAATAATAAGTAACAATATCTCACTTGTTCAAAGTTCTTGACAGTTGCCGCACAAAGAAATCCTGTACTCCTTGAAGCGTCAAATTCTTCACTGTATTCTTCAACCTAAACCACATAAAAAGTGACAAAGTAACTTGCAATAGAAGTCATCGTAGACGGAACTGAATATGGATTGTGAAGAAATTGATAGCCACAAACCATTAAAAGTTGCAGAATGAGCTAACCTCTTTTGCTTGAGTTGGGTCAGAATTTACGCCTAGAACAGGAATCGAATTATCCACAAAATGGCTTGCCTGCAATAATGTACCATCTCCTCCTATTGTAACTACTAAATCTACACCACGGATCGGCTGAGATAGATTAAAACGATAAACAGCTTCCCAGTCAACAAGCTTTTTCCTCAAAATACTCTGACAGAAGTTTATAGCCTCCTTGTGAACCAGACGTCTATTGTCTAGATATTTTAATACCTGCAATAACTTCATGCGAAGAAGTCTCACCCTACTGAAGCATCAGACTTTATGAATTGAGGCATACGCCAGTCATTAGGGACTTCAAATATTTGTCAAATAACATGTAAAAAAGACTGTCATGTTCAAAATGATTGGAATGCAAATCATCTGCTAGTTATTATTGGTCAAAGAGTCTCAAGAGTTGAGAGCTATTCTAAATTCAATAACGTATTACCTGGTCATTTCAAGACATGGACTACCAGAATCAACCTGATGTTACCAGTCAGTTGCCTGTATACTTCAAAGTTTCAAGCTTTTACACGTAATTAATTATGCAAGTAACAATCGATAAATTAACTAGAAGCACCAGTTTCAAACAAGACCGAATGGCGTTCTTCTAGTTCTGCTTTCTTGCGTTTGAGACTTTTTAGAAAATCTTGACTTTCTAGGGATTTGTTTATTACCCAATTTTTAATTAAACAAAGTCAAACAGACCAAAACAAATGCAACTTTTCAAGTCACTTTAAACACCCTTCGTCACTAGGCTACCTCTCTCAATTGCATCAAGGAGTTCAACATTTAATATGTATGTATAAAAAGTAAAGTTTGACATGTATCCATAGGCGAGGGGTGTTCAATTGACCACCCTTTGAACACCCCTAGCTCCGCCGCTGAACCCAAAACAACAAGAGCAGGCAAGCTGCGTCCATTGCCTCAACTACTACGAATGCATATAGTAAAGAAGAGCTCTACGGAATCACCACCAGCAGGTACATAAGTTTGAATGAAGAAATAAGCATATAACTGGCTTTGACATATTATCAAACACTTAAAATACACATACTATATAGAACGAGTTAACGCACAAACCTGCTGACTTTTCTCGAGATTTTAACAAATGTAGCAACAACAGAGAAAGAAAAGACGGTAAATATCAAGTTGCTTTAACTATGTGAGATTACCTTAGGGTTTCTGAAATGAAAATTGTTCTCTGATTGGTTTGTCGGTAACACATCGAAAGGCTTTAATAAAAGCAACAACCGTCTCCTCGCCATTGTGAATTTGTTTCCTTCTTCCCCTTGCTTCCGGTGATTAACGTGTAAATCAGCGGACCAAAGTCGCGGAGAGTTGTGAAGTGAAGCTGCCTATACCATGCGAAAAGGGTCAAGCTTCTCGGGACCCACCTGGATCCGAATTTAATAACGGCTCGTTTCACTATTTCCCTGTTTCCGGAATTGCCCGGCGAAATTAGCGTCTTAGAATATCACCTAACGTTTGTTTATAGCGGCAAAGTCATAACTAACAACCTGTCTGTTTGGCCAAGTTTTTTTGGGGCCAAAAGTACTTTTTTTTTCAAAAGTATTTTTAGCAAAAAATTGAGGTGTTTGGTCAAGCTTTTGAAAGGAAAAAAAATGCTTTTGAGGAGAAGTAGAAGTAGAAAAAAGTAGCTTCTCTCCAAAAGCATTTTTCTAAGAAGCACTTTTAAGAAAAATATATTTAGAAGCAGTTTTCAAAAGCTTGGTCAAACACTAATTACTGCTCAAAAGTAATTTTTTAATTAACTAGTTTCTCGTCACGTGCGTTGCACATGTATACCTGTCGAGTGATGTCGTACACGAATTATATATGTAACTTGTTTGTGATGTGTTGAACATGTATACCTTGTGAATGATCGATGTAGATCGTCATATTGTAACTTGTTTGTCGAAGTAAAAAGTATTGGGTAGCATTTAAACCTACAAAAATAAATAATCAAAATTTAATTAGATACATGCGAGTTTTTTCTTGCTTTGATTTTGCTTGGTACAACATGTAATGAAGCATATCACATCTAATACTTCCTTATAGACGATATTCCTAGTGTGTTTTGTTTTCGATTGGTCTGTGAAGATGATTGGCTAAAATTTAGACCTACAAAAGCAAACAATTAAAGTTTAATAGATACATGTGATATTTTTAACTTATTTCGATTTATTTTGTACAAATATGTTATAAAACATATATTATAGATAAAACAACATGAATTAAAAATCAATACACCTCTTTTTTATTATGAAATAGGAAAAGATTTTTTCAATGCATCTCACCTCTCTTCTTAATCAACATTCTTTATGCTACAGTTGCCCCGAGTTGTACTATCTTTTATAACGTCCATATTTTTGCAAAAAGAATATTATGACTCATTTTTATTTATAATGTCTTTAATCTTCCCAGGAACTAATAATATGAATCCTATCATAAACACTAATAAATTCATTTGATTTTATTACACACATATAAGATCGGCTATCTTTATTTTTTGACTTTTTTCATTACCTTGTACGTGGTATTCGTGGAGTCCTTTATTTTCTGTCTTCATGGTAATATGCATGTATGTTAGTTTAATTTATGTTAAAATGTATTATTCATTTTTTGGGAAAATAGTAAAAAAGAAAAATATTGACATGTATATCAATATTAATTTATATTAGAAAATATGCAGTTACTTAAGGAAACAATAAGATTCGACCCCTGTAGCAATTAAGCTATAAAGAAATTATTATAGAATATACACTAACCCTGGATTTTTAAAAAGTGCCAGAAATTTTAAAAGTCGCATAAGCTTCGCAAGACAGGACTTCTAATGCAACAGTATTATCACAACTCACAAGTAAAATTTTGCTATGTGCAAATGAAATAAACACTATCAATCTCGAAAATTAATTGCCCTTTGAATTATTTTAACACAATACTGATAAGGATAGTCAATATTCTAGAATTCCCTAGTTAGAGAAGAAATAAAGAATTTAGTATAATTTTAGTCCATTAAATATGATATATATAAGCATATATAAGCACACATATAAGACTTTTTTGTTTGTTTGTAAATTGAGACTCTAACATCACCAAAGCCAAGGATTAGTTTATCATCTTTTATTTTGTCAAGATTTAACCGTTATTTCCAGCAAAATCACCACATAAAGTAGCAGTTGTATAATCGGACATATATTTTAAATTATAAATTGTATAAATTATATTAATTTATTTATATAGCACATCAAATGAATATTTTTCATGAACATATAATTTAATTTACCACAATATCAAATCTCCCTCCAAATGAAGAAACAAAATGCTTGACATATCCCAGAAAGAAAGCCGATAGTGAGCATTCACTCAAATAGAAGTCGTAGATCTTTATAGACCAAGTCAGAAGTAAGAAATGGAGGAAAAACAAGGCGAAATATTGCTACATTATTCACCGGCTTAGTATTTGTTTTCCATTCTTTAGGAAAAAGAAAGTTGACAAGGATATATGCATATTTCTCAAGAATAAATCACAAGATAGTAAGTAAGAAAAAATCCTTAGCCATTTATATGTGCTTGTGCAATTTCCTATTTCTCGTACAATCCGAGTCTCCTATGGTCCGCCACCATCACAAAGGCCAAAATAACTATCTATAATATGGATCAAAATATTGCCAAATGGACTTTTTCTTTTAGTCATAACTGGAGACTTGCTCTCATGACTCTGCTAACATATAATAATACCTATCTTTACCCTTTCTTTAGGTCACGCCACATTTTGGAGTGGCTTTTGTCATTGGAATCACTTCAATATAATTTTTCCTCAAAGTGGTCTTGAGATAAAATTGAATGTAATATCAAACAAATAGTCAAAACATATATGGACATCTTGTTATCTAATGTTTGCTAACGGTTTAAAAGAAAAATTAAAAGGAATAGCTTTAGTTACTCATAATTAGAAAGACACACCTGTTAAGGAAAAGGCATACCGATTTGTTTTTAATTTTTCAGTTATTAATAATCTTATTGTTTTATATAAAAACTTAGAAGGGTATATAGGTAATTTAACTTTTAAGTTTAGGGGTTCATGTTTTTAATATAATATAGATATAGATATAGATTAGCCAAACACAAATTACTTCTCACCAAAAGCACTTTTTTAAAAGTACTTTTGAAAAAAGCACTTCTCAAAATAAGCTGATTTTAGAAGTTTGGCCAAATGGGCTATTATTTTATAATGTAAAACACCTCAACGGTAAAAACTTACCCACGCCGGGTGTTTACACCAAACTAATAGATACACATGTGTCTTGCATATGGACTTCAATCATTTAACCATGGTAAATTATATGCATTCTCATCTAATTGAATTAATTAACCATAGTGAGTTAATATAGTTTGATATAAACACTCGGTGTGGATAAGTATTTACCACACCTCAACTATGCAAGTACCATCCCAAAAAAGCACAATTAAGTTATCATTCTGGCAACTCACTTCATTTGCATAACATGCAAAATCTAGGGTTAATTTCATGTATAATCACTTAACTTTATCCATTATAATACTGAATTTACAAAATTATTTTTTTTCGCACTAAGGTAATTGAGTTTTGTTTACTACAAAATAGTAAAGTTATATTTTATTTACGTTAACAGTAAAGTCATAAAGATATTTTTGTCACACTATATAACCAGGGGCGGCTCAAGCACTTTAGTGGCCTAAAGCCAAAATTCATTTGGAGGCTTTAAATTTTAAAAAAAAATTATTGTTCTAACTTTTTGAGATACAAAATTATTAATAATTTTTTTAACTTCTTCTAATAATCTTTTTTTGAATGGAAATATAACCAACTCACTTAATCTTTCTTGAGAAAATTTAATCTTACGTAAGATTTTGTCAATTTTATTTTTAAAAAACTTCTTTCCGCTGAGGAAATTGTTAATATTATTTATAAGAAATATAACCATTTAAAAAAGAATAAAATATTTTTAATTAATTGAATATATTGATTAGAGTATTATTTTCTATTGGTACCATTTTTTTAACAATTTTAATTTAGAATAAGGCTAAATCATCAATATCATAGTGACGATTGGATATATTTTAAGGAACATTCAAAGTTAAGATAATATTTTTTTAAAAAAAAATTCATCATTAATGAATAATGATCTCAAATTTTACCACTAAATTTTTTAAATTGTTGAACTTTAAACTCATAGGAGAAAGAAATAAGAAAGAAATAAAAGAGAAAGTATGTAATCTTACGAGAGAAGCAAAAAGAAAGATTGTGACTTAAAAAAAAAAGTGAGTGTAAAAATTTATAACTACTTATACACCCCAAAATAGTAATTCTAATATTGATGGTTTATTCACAAATCTTACAAAATTATCTTTTCTTTTATATGAAATTTTTTAATTTTTTACTAAAAGTACTCAATATTTTTTTTAAAGAAAACCTATAAATCAATTATTGCTAAAACAAATGGGGGCCCAAAATTTGGGGGGCCTAAAACAAGTGCCTTACTTGCTTCACCATGAAGTCGACACTGTATATAACTAAACTTTAACCACCATATGTGTAATAGTAAAGTCACAAAAATTGTATACATCCTAACAACAAAATCTACCAATCAATATGACTTTATTTTTATAGTGTGTAAAATTATTAATTTACAATTATAATAAGCCAAAATACTTTAATGTGATAAAATATAGTTTGTGAATTATTGTTATAAGGGATACAATTTAGTTACTCTAAGAAGAAGAGGAGGAGGAAGAAGAAGAAGAGGAGGAGGAGGAGGAGGAGATGGAGGGGGAGGGGAGAAAAGGAGGAGGAGCAATTTTGTCTGAAATTTGCCTATATCGGCTATTTGGCACAAAACATAAAACCACAAAAAATTACACACACCCCTATCACGCCAAACTATGTCTTATAAAAAGGATAAAGCGGTCGCTGTAAATATATTCCGGTTAACAAGTCCGGAGTCGAATCCCACAGGAATTTAACTTATCGATCACAACTATTGGACTCACAGAAATTCATGTATTCAATCTTCAAAGATGTTTGAGTAACAAAATGGGTATTTATTAACTAAATATTACGTAATAAAAATGCAATAGTTAAAAACTAGCTATAAACTGGTTGTAAGCAAGAATGAGAGAGGCCTAAGGCTCTGATTTCCCCTGTTGTCGGAATCTTTTCCGCTATGTTTGCCATAAATTTGTCTAAGTCTTCTCTATCGACCATGAACACTCTGACTGTCATAACTCTCTCCCGAGTAATTACAACAATATACTAGACATATTTTCCCGAATTACGCTAGCTAGCTTTTAAGTTCACCTCACTTAGATCGCACCCAAGGTTTCGTTATCCCTAATCCTACCTTTAAACCCTTCCTATTGATCCTTCATATACGTTAGAAGTGATGATGTTCAACAACAACCTAAATATACACTCTCTCCCGAGTAATGCACACTAAATAGGGACAGCTAATTGAGGGACCTTCAATCAACAGCAATAAGCATATAGTTGAACAAATAGAGATAATACGATGACAAATCTATATTAACATAACGAGAAAGTCATCCTTCAACAAGTTCCATCAAAACCCTAGATTAGGTATTTAGCTACTCATGCTCATAGGGATAATTCCCCAAATAGTTTTCATAATCAAATTACAAATTAAAGATGAATGAATGAAGAATTTGATGATAATCTCCTTCCGAAATAGTCTCCCTAGGTCTCCGGTGTGTCCAAAGTCCTTCAAATAGTGTTTTTACATGTATTTATACCAAGTAGGATCGAGTCCAGATGAAACACCCTTTCCTGTGCGAATTTAGGACTTAGCTTTGCAAATTTTGTACAGGCGCATCGTACGCTGCGTCGCACAGTGCGGCGCGGTAGTGGGAAACTTTAGAGAGCTTGTTTTCTGATGCCTGTCGTGAAATTGCACACATGCAGCGCACTGTGAGGCGCAGTAGTGCAAATTTCTCAAAGTGAAACTTTTTTATCTTCTTTTGACATCCAGACTTGGGACATGACCTCCGAACATGATCCAGGCTTAATACATTGGGCTTTTACTCAAACTTCAAAGCTCCAAATTGATCGATTTAGCTCCAAATTAACTTTTGAACTCGGGATCACTTCCTACAAGGCATAAAACACATACTAAGTGTAATTCATTATCATTTGAGCTTAAGAACACATCAAAATACAGTAATTGAAATGTAATACTATGGCTAAAATATGAGTTTCTAGCCTCACATCAACACCCCACACTTAAAACATTGTTCATCCTCGAGCATTTAAACTACACTTCACCTAGGGAATACCTTACATCAGACAACCTCCCTGATACACCATGCCAAGAATAATTAAAGTAGACTGAGCACCTTATCATAACATCCCACCCTCCAGATTCGACTCAAAAGTACCATGCATTATTTATAACTCGGCCACTCACTCTAACATAGAGGTCAATGACATTATCTTTCCTTCATGAATCACGTGCCCTCACACAACAAAAGAGAGTAGTTCCACACACAATAAAATTTAAGAACAATTAGGAACTCAAAATAGAAGGAATTCACTCACTCTCAGAAATAATATTCATATGCCATAAAAGATGCACCATAGGCTTGCCCGTAGTGTACTACTCTACTAATCGAGCTTATTCAGTCTAGGATCAAGTATGACTTTTTTTGGTTGTAATGTAGGCTGAGGGACGGGTAGGATACATTTAGATATAAGAGTGACTACACTTCCCTAAGCACTTTAATACATACATTTTAACATTTAAAACCCCACTTATATCAAACCAAATTCCACCTTCACGTCAATGCATATTACTCCATACTTCTATAAGCACAGTTACATCAAGGGTCACCACTTATCAAAGAATATATATTTTTTCACAACAATACAATTATTTTTTTCCCTTTTTTTTCAATTCAAGTAACTCTTACTTTTTTAAAATAGTGCACATTTCTCCTTATTTTATTAGTTTCATTCAAAAGCTAATCCATCAACACCCCCACACTTTAACCTTTGCAAGGTTCCTTACAATTCAAGTTCTCCTAAGAGGTAAAAAGGTTCAAATATATGGTCAATTCAAACAATTGGGCAAGGTTTGTAATATGGTTGCCAAAAAATAGGATTACATGCTCAAAGGGGTTAACTACGTTACATAATATTAGGCGGGTAAAATATGCATATCTGGTTCAACAAAGAAACGCCTATATCACTTCCAAGATTGAACAAAATTACTATTTTGCTTTGCAAACACATGGGGCAAGTTCTAGACATCAAATGCAATGCACCGAATAATGCAAAATCTTACACACACATGACACATAACTCACTCAGGATCGGACTCATCAAGACGCTCTATCCAAAGCCGTTAAGCACGGTTATAATCACACACTTTAAGGCACTTATTTAAGAGTCAAGAATTGAGCCCAGGTGTCACAACTAAGGCACTTACCACTCTCAAGGCATATGTAGTTAAGGGAAATTGATCCTTTAAATTAGCTTTCTGACTAAAGATTCTTAATTCCTAAAAATAAAAAGATCTAACTACACTCGGTTCAAGCAAAACCCTTGAAAAAGAACCGCGGTACAAAGAAAAACCAAGGGGGAATTGTTACACTACCTAAATAAAACTAAAATAAAAGACATATTTTTGGATTTTCAAATATATATAAGTTTTTTTTGCTTTTTTTTTCTTTCGACTCATCTCCCTCAAGAAACCAGTCGACGAAATCCATCATCGGTAAGAGTTGACTAAACACTTAATTACTAACTATTACAGACCGATAGAGTTCAGAATTATAGTTTACAAAGCACAGTATCTACGAAAGCAAGAAACAAATCAAACAAAACCAACTGGCAAATAAATAAACTATAGGTACAATCAAATAGGAGCACCCCACTCCACACTTAAAATCAAGAGTGAAAAGAAAGTGACTCCCTGAGGCCCAAGGCCTAATCATCAGCACCCTCGAAGGTGCGGAAATACTCCTCATCATAGGAGGAAACGGAGTTCACATCCTCATCTAGTGGCAGTTGTCCTCCTCTTGTCAACCCCAACCACTGCTGAGTGATAGCAAAAAGGGGGTGATCTTGCTGTAACTCCTCCAAATCGGCCTTCCCTCGAACAACACGAAGGCTCAAGTCAGCAAATAGTAGCTGTAGTGTCTCCTCAACGCAGACCATCCTTTGGTCTGAATTAACAGCAGTAGTAGGGGGTCTATCACCGACGTAACATCATACGCCTTAATAGGATATGTCACTAAAATAGTCCGGTTATAGTGAAACACTTCCTCTACATGGTGTGCTCACAACAATCGAGTGATCATACTCGGGTAATATAGACAGTGGGCCTCAAGTGGTCGCACTCTAGCCATATGCTCCAGCATGAGTTTGCTAAGATCAACCCGCATCCATGTCAACAAGGCATAGATCAAACACACTTTCAGTCGTGGGACATCAGTGCCACTCTGAGTGGGTATGATTTTGGCAGTAATCAACTGTAAAACAACCCTGGCTGGCCTCTGGAATGTACTTTTCTTATGTCCTTATGGAACTCATTTGCATCTCATGACCATGCGGCAGAAGAGTCAACCCCACATAGCAGTCGGCGGATAGCCGAATAGTCTGATCGACGGAGAAACCTCTAAAAGAGCTTGTGGGAACGCTTTGTGAAACCCATAATCTGATTGATCACCTGGGAGAAGAAAGGAATCACTTTACCCCGTACATGCACCTCGTACATAGTATCCGGGTTAGCCGCAGGTTGCCAGTTGGCATAAAACTTTTTGACTAAGGTCACATTCACCGCATCACCAGGACGGAACAGACTGTCGAAACCCAAAGCCCGAATGATGTTG
The DNA here is from genome assembly GCF_000715075.1 of Nicotiana tabacum. Taxonomy (NCBI): domain Eukaryota; kingdom Viridiplantae; phylum Streptophyta; class Magnoliopsida; order Solanales; family Solanaceae; genus Nicotiana; species Nicotiana tabacum. The sequence goes on from NC_134089.1 coordinate 117,504,696, forward strand.
TATATCTCACTATATTTTTGGGACAACTTCCCATCGTCAATAGCAACCTCAGGCTCTGGTGGCGCCGCTGGGATAAATATCTGGAACCAGCATCGAGCATGGGCTGGGGCAGCCCGTATACCATATTTGCACTCTGGCACCTCATCCGCATTAAGGTCAAAGTGCTCCTTTTCCTCCTCCATTGGGGCGGGGGGAGGTGCCCGTCTCCCACCGCGACGGCTACTAGACGAAACCTCAGAAGAACCAGTGTTAGAGCATTTGCTCGGGTGGTGAGACATTGTACTTGCACAAGACGAACAATATTAGCCACAACACATAAATCAAAACAAGACCAAACGGGGTAACCACCCCACACTTATGTTAATGGCATGTTCACAGGTAAAATATATATCAGGGACTCAGACTACCCCATTAGAAGTGTGCCACAAGCAATCAACAATCCACCTAACCACCAACATAATGGTACAATCACAAAACCACAGACTATTCTAGCTTAAAATACAAAATTAAGAAGCTAATCTAGTAAGTAAGAAGAGAAAGAAAAGAAGTGATGCTAATGCACTACTAACAAACTTCAGAAAGTACAACACAACACTACACAAGCACAAAGCATGAATTGAATATTCCAAGTAGCCCCACATTATCTCATAGCAATTATCTTCCATTAAGCTACAATGTCACTTTCTATGTCATTGAGGCATTTAATCAAGCACATGGCATTCACCAAAGTTACATCATAATTTCAAGTTTAATTCTTCCAAGATTACTACACAACCATACCAATCAACCATCCTACCACCACCACAATGCATCAAGGGCACAAAGTGCTTCAAATTTGCACAAATATTAAGGCACCTCCACCCAACTTCACCATTAAAATTTTCTCTAAGCATCAAGACATACTAAACATCTTCCACAATTATAAGCAAAATGGAAACCTCACAAGTTAAGCACCAATCATGGCCAAAATAAGCAAAGAAATTAAAAAAAATTAGCACTACTACACAACCTAGGGTTTAGTTCAAAATAAACTATACTACTCAACTACAATAAATTACTCAAAGAAAAAAGAGAGGAGAGTAGAGAAACACTTACCTTTAGGATGAATGGAAGGGATGGGGGTATGTGTGAGAGAGAAATTTGAGAAGAAAAGAGAGTGGGGGAAGGGCTTGGTCGTGTATTCTGGATGGAGAGCAGAGAAAACAATAAGCGCGGGGGGGGGGGGGGATTGAACGTGGGGGTAATAAAATATAAAGAATTAATTTATTTTTTTATAAATTATGCATTGTCTCGTCGCACAATGCGGCGCAGCGAACGGCGCGATAGTGTATTTTTCTCATAGCTAGCCTTTTTTTTTCTTATTTAGCTTACTGGTTGCACCCCGACTCTATTATGTGCTTATTTTATGTCCAATTCATGCTTGTACCTGCCCAAACAAGTTTCACAACTCCTAACTTCAAGTAATCCTAAACTACAATTATGGGTTAGTGAGGTTAAAAATTGGGTTGCCTCTCAACAAGCTCCTGATTTAACTTTTGAACTCGGGATCACTTCCTGCAAGGCATAAAACACGTACTAAGTATAATTCACTATCATTTGAGCTTAAGCACACGTAAAAATGCAGTAATTGGAATGTAATACTACGACTAAAACACGAGTTTCTAGCCTCACATCACCCCCCCCCAGGATGGATCTTTAAAGATTATTTTTATTTTTAATTTTGTTATAAAACTAGTCTTCTTTATCATATAGAAAACCATAGTTCTTTAATATTGGAAGCTTGAACTTTTTGTTTGGGAGTAGAACTAGAAGTTAATGACTAATTATTGTTAAAATCGTTTGAATATTAGTAAATTTGCGCTTAAATTCAAAAAAATAAAAATAAAGTGGGTCTTCTTGATTTGGTATTATTTGAATAAATTGGTGATTGGGGGTCATTTGTTATGGCGTTTGAAGATTTATTTTAAATTTGAGATCGTTTGGAGAAACTTTTAGGTGGTTTGATCGAAGTTGAAATTGCAATTTCAAAAAAAAAAAATTGTTGAACAACACACAAAAAGTATGCCAATAGAGTAGACTTTGATAAATAAATTAACAGTTGGGTCAATTGCATATAACACAAACTCATGCCAATCTGATAGAGTTTATTGAATAATTGAAGGAATTTTACCTCATTTAGCAAAGGTATACACTCTATTTATTATAAATCAAAATTATTTTAAGATATTATTTTCTATAGCTACCTTTTATATTTTATAGCAAAAAGGTATTTATGGTATATACTACAATTGAGGCGTAAAATACGCTATTTATGTTTTGTCTCTATCTTTATTTCAATTAACACACGATTTTCTCTCAAAATCCCAACAAAATTTTTCTTCTCTCTCTCTCTTCAAGTACGTCGGATATTGCAATGGATTTATACTGCTTAGTTTTTATGCCAGATTTTTGCAATGGTGTATTGTAATATTAAATAGAGAGAGACGACGACTTTCTTCTACGCCGGATATTGTAATGGATTTCTCTACATGGATATTGCAATATTTTTTGAACTGCATAAAGGCAAAACAATAATAGAGAAAGAATCAATGTGTTGAGTCACAGCCAAGTTGTGATTTGACCAATTGAAGAATCAAGCAGGCGTTTTGGGTTAACAACCAATTTGTTTCGATCAACATGGAGTGAACCACATTTGGACTAACTCCAAGAGAAAATTCCAGTTTTTATGTTTCAGAAGCGCCGAGATTTTCTAATTTGAGTCACATACAATGATACAAATATATTGTATTCTATACAAATTCACTCAAATATATTGTACTTTTATATAAATACATTATTTTTGGTCAGTATTTATGTATTTCGAAGTTTTGTATTCATGCATGAATACATGATATAAATATTAAAATACATTGAACACAAACATTAAAATAGAATAGAATATAAACGATGAATACATTTAATTTTAAAATATAGTGAGATATAGTAAAATACACTGAATATAAATAAAAATACAGTGAATACAACCAACAAAATATACTGAATACAACAGTAATAACATATATTAGGGATAACTAAAATATTGCTAATAAAAATACATTTGAATACACTGAATATAAAATACCGAATACAGTAAATACAAACATTGAATCTAACGAATGCAATAGTAAAAAAATATTGAAACACACTAAATGCAAAAGTTAAATACAACAGTTATATACAACTGAAAAATCATTCTACTTAATTGTGTTGATAATGAGGCATGTTAGAATTGATTTTGGTGAGTTATATTAGGAGTGTATCACGTTAATTGATATTATTTTCATCATTAGACAGCTGGACATACCTATTTTTAAGGTGATTGTCGTTAGTATATTCATGAATACATGGCGCGAATACATATGAATACATGCGCGTACAGCTAGACTGCCCTGATTTTAGGTGCTTTTTGCTACTAAATTCATGAATACAGCAGCGCGAATACAACGAATACACTACCGTAACAAGTGAATAGTAGCTATAGGAAGTAATTATGTATATGATAGCTATAGGAAGTTAATGGCCACTAAACAATAGCGGTTTCCGAAAATTCCTCTTTTTTAATATAGCTGAATACACCTGTATTCATGCATGAATACAAGATACAAACATTGAAATGTACTGAATACAAATATTAAAATAGAATAGAATACAAAAAGTTAATACATTTAATTTTAAAATATAGTGAGATACAATAAAAAACACTAAATACAAATAGAAATACAGTGAATACAACCAACGAAATATACTGAATACAACAGTAATAACATGTATTAGGGATAACTAAAATATTGTTAATAAAAATACATTTGAATACACTGAATATAAAATAGCGTATACAGTAAATACAAACATTGAATCAAATGAATGCAACATTAAAAAAATATTGAAACACACTAAATGCAAAAGTTAAATACAACAGTTATATACAACTGAAAAATCATTCTACTTAATTGTGTTGATAATGAGGCATGTTAGAATTGATTTTGGTGAGTTATATTAGGAGTGTATCACGTTAATTGATATTATTTTCATCATTAGACAGCTGGACATACCTATTTTTAAGGTGATTGTCGTTAGTATATTCATGAATACATGGCGCGAATACATATGAATACATGCGCGTACAGCTAGACAGCCCTGATTTTAGGCGCTTTTGCTACTAAATTCATGAATACAGCAGCGCGAATACAGCGAATACACTACCGTAACAAGTGAATAGTAGCTATAGGAAGTAATTATGTATATGATAGCTATAGGAAGTTAATGGCCACTAAACAATAGCGGTTTCCGAAAATTCCTCTTTTTTAATATAGCTGAATACACCTGTATTCATGCATGAATACAAGATACAAACATTGAAATGTACTGAATACAAATATTAAAATAGAATAGAATACAAAAAGTTAATACATTTAATTTTAAAATATAGTGAGATACAGTAAAAAACACTAAATACAAATAGAAATACAGTGAATACAACCAACGAAATATACTGAATACAACAGTAATAACATGTATTAGGGATAACTAAAATATTGTTAATAAAAATACATTTGAATACACTGAATATAAAATAGCGAATATAGTAAATACAAACATTGAATCTAATGAATGCAACAGTAAAAAAATATTGAAACACACTAAATGCAAATGTTAATTACAACTGTAATGACCCAGCCAGTCATCTCATGAGTTACCGTTCCATTTCCCCCATTTCTACTTCTTATTGATTTTTTTATCAGTTTTATATGTGATCGGGTTGGTTGGCTCGGGTTCGAAAAGGTTTTGAGAATGTTTGCGACACTTAGCCTCTTTTGAGGAAGCTTAAGTTGGAAAAATCAACCAGATGTTGACTTATGTGTTAGAGGGCTCGGATGTGAGTTCTGATGGTTCGAATAGCTTTGGGAGGTGATTTGGGACTTAGGAGCGTGATCGGAATGTGTTTTGGAGGTCCGGAGTAGATTTAGGCTTGAATTGGCGAAATTGGATTTTTGGCGTTTTCCGGTTGGTAGGTGAGATTTTGATATAGGGGTCGGAATGGAATACCGGGAGTTGCAGTAGTTCCGTTGGGTCATTTGGGATGTGTGTGCAAAATTTCAGGTCATTCGAATGTGGTTTGGTATACGTTTTGATCAAAAGCGTAATTCGAAAGATTTTGGAAACTTAGGCTTGAATCCGATGTGTTTTGGTTGATTTGATATTGTTTGGGGTGTTTTGAAGATTTGTACGAGTTTGAATATGGTTATGGGATATGTGTGTGCTTTTGGTTGAAGTCCTGGGGGGCCTCGGGGTGATTTTGGATGGTTGACGGAGAGTTTGGAAATTTGGTTTGGCAGTTGAAGTGTGGACTTGCTGTCATAACCGCACCTGCATCTAGGGGACCGTAGGTGCGGTCTCGCAGAAGTGATCTAGGAGTCACAGAAGTGGAAAAGGGGCTAGGAAGGCTAGAGCCGTAGAATCGGCTGAAGAGCCGCACCTGCGATGGCGCAGGTGCGGAAGGTGCATTGCAGATGCGGAAGCTGGGGAATAAGTGAAAATCGTAGAAGCGGCAACTTGGACCGCAGAAGCGGTACCGCAAAAGCGGTACCGCAAAAGCGGTAAAAGGGCCACATATGCGAAATGTTTAGGCCAGAACATATAAATTCATTCCTTCGCGATTTTTGAGCTATTCCACCATTTCTAAGTCGGCTTTTGGAGCTTTTTGGGCGATTTGAAGAAGGATTTCAAGAAGATTTCATTGAGGTAAGGATTTTGGACCTAAAATTCGTTCCTATGGTATTATTTCACGATTTAGGGCTGTAATTAATGGAATTTAAGGGTTAAAAATTGGGAAAACTAGGGCCTGGTATTGGAGACCTAGACTTGAGGATTTGAGGGACCATTTGTGGTTGGATTTTGGTACTTTTGATATGTATAAACTCGTGGGGAGATAAGGAATCTATTGATGTAAAATTTATCGAATTCCGAGATGTGGGCCCGGGGGTCGAGTTTTGGTAATTTCAGGATTTATGCTATGAATTGATTATTTTCGCTTGGGCTTCGTTCCCTTAGCACATTTTGACGTCGTGGTTCTGATTTTGGATATATTCGACACGAATGGAGGCCGATTCGAGGGGAAAAGGCATCGCGGGCTAGAGTTTGGACCGGATTGATGTGAGTAATGATTGTAAATATTGTCCTGAGGGTATGAAACCCCGGATTGCACATTGTAGTGCTATATTGAGGTGTCACACACGCTAGATGGCGAGCGTGGGGTCGTGCACTGTTGGGAATTATGACTTAGTCCATCCCGAATGATTGTTTTACCGCGTATTTGATTGAAAACTATTTGCTATCATCATATTTTGGGATGAATGCCATATTTGGGTCTCGTGCCAACTATTTGAACCCTTAGGGGATTTTTACTGATATTTCCTCACTGTTTGACTTTATACTTGAACTCAGTCATGCTATATTCTACTATTTTTATAATTCAGCCATGTTTACTCCGTTTTAACACTTAAGTGATATTTTAAATGATATTTTGGGTAGAGCATCATATTTTACTGTTGCCCGAGTGGCTTGTGAGATTCTGACTGAATAAGGCCGTGGGCCTATGTTGTGAGGAAACACTGATTATGATTATGAGGCCGAGGACCTGATATTTGTATGCCACAAGGTGGCTTGTTGATATGAGGCCGAGAGCCTAGTGATGATACCACGAGATGACTTGATATTACGCTTGGGTCGTAAGGGGCCTCTCCAGGAGTCTGCACACCCACAGTGAGCGCGAGTACCCATTGTGATGTGAGATATAGCCCGAGGGGCTGGTATTGTTTTATGATATTGCTCGAGGGGCGATCCTTTATATGTTTATCTTTCCTAGTTGCCTGTCATTTACCTGCTTAATTATTAAAAAGGCATTTCATGAAGTTTAAACTGAACTAAAATGACTTTACATATCTTCACTGATTCACTTTTTTTACTGGCTTTTACTGATTCATTATAGCCTGTAATGTGCCTTACGTGATTTCATATTTCTCAGTCTTTATTTATGATTATTACTCACTGAGTTGGAGTACTCACTTTACTCCCTGCACCTCGTGCGCAAATTCAGGCACTTCAGGTCTTGCTAGCGAGTGTTGATCCTTCTAGCTCAAGCGGATTCGGAGAATCTCTATGTAGTTGACGACGTTCGCAGCCTAGAGCTTCTTCCCTTATCTTAATTTCTCTATTTTAGCTCTGTATTAGACTATGTAGACTCTTTAGATTTGTAGTATATTGATAGATGCTCATGACTGGTGACACCCCGATGTCGGGCCGTGTTGTTTCCGCAAATTGTATTATTCACAGTATTTTGGGATTTTATTATGTTTAATGACTTAATTTGTACTACTTTAATTTGCTTAAAATGAATTGGGAATGTGTAGGCTGGCCTTGTCTTCACGAGAGGCGCCATCACGACCGAGTTCGGGTTTAGGATTGTGACAAGCTGGTATTAGAGCCTAGATTATATAAGTCTCACAAGTCATGAGCAGGTTTAGTAGAGTCCCGCGGATCGGCACAGAGACGTCTGTATTTATGCTCGAGAGGCTGCGGAACCTTTAGGAAAAACTTCATATTCTTGAAATTCTTGTCGTGCGAATCTGTTGATCCGAGTACTAAACTTCTGTTATTCTATTCTCTCACAGATGGTGAGGACACGCGCTACCGGTTAGGATGGACGACCACCAGTACCACCAGTTGTGGCCAATAGAGGTCGATGACGTGGTCGTGGTCAGGGTAGGGGCAGAGGTATGTCCTGCACAGCAGCTAGGGCAGCACCTGCAAATCCACCAACCGCCCTAGTTCAGGATCAGGTCCCAGTTGTGGACGTTCCAGCAGCACCAGCTGTGCCCATTGTGATTCCGGGTCTTTAAGAGGCCTTGGCTCAGATTCTGTCTGTATGCACTAGCCTAGCTCAGGCGGTCTCAGTTACTACAACCGCAGCTACTTCTCAGGCCGGGGGAGGCACTCAGACTCCCGCCACTCACACACCTGAGCGGGTCGTGCAGGGACTTCAGACACTGGGGGCGCATCCAGCCCAGCCGGTTGCAATTTCTCAGGACTATGTAGTTCCTGCCATGCCAGAGGACGAGCAACGCAGATTGGAGAGGTTTGGTAGACTTCAGCCTCGAACTTTCAGTGGTGCAGAGGGCGAGGATGCCTAGGGTTTCTTGGATAAGTATTAGAGGATGCTTTGTACAACGGGTATTCTGGAGACCAGCGGGGTCGCTTTCACTACTTATCATTTTTCTGGAGCTGCCTTCACTTGGTGGGAGATTTTTGAGAGGCGTAGGCCCGTTGGTGCAACACCCCTTACCTGGCAGCAGTTCTCCGTTCTCTTTTTGGAGAAGTATCTATCATAGTCTCGTAGAGAGGAGCTGCGTAGGCAGTGTGAGTGGTTGTGTTAGGGAGAGATGACTATGACACAGTATGAGATGAGGTTCTCTGAGTTATCTCGTCATGCTATTTGGTTGGTTCCGATAGATAGAGAGAGGATTTGGAGGTTTGTGGATGGCCTCACTTATCAGCTTCGTATTCTTATGACCAGAGAGATGGTGACTGGTACGACTTTTGAGAAGCTTATAGACAGTGCTTGTGAGATTGAGTCAGTTCATCGCCAGGAGCGAGAGGAGAGGGAGGCCAAGAGGCCTCGAGGATCCGATAGTTATAGTGGTGCTCCTTTGAGAGGTCAGTTTCAGCACGGTAGAGGTCGTCCCTTCAGGCATGCTCAGCCAGCTCGCCCAAGTTATCGTGGGGCATTATCGAGTCATGGTTCTCACAGTTCTCATCAGGGCCAGTCATCACTTAGTTCCCTTCCAGCTTAGAGTTCGTCTCGTGCTCCATCAGTTCAGGGCTCTTCTGTGCTAGGTGCATCTTCTAGTCATTCCGGTGCTAGGGGTTCCCTTCAGTCCCCTTCTCTGGCACTCGGGAGTTGCTATGAGTGTGGAGATATGGGTCATATGTGGAGGCAGTGTCCTCGTCGTCTTGCGGGTTCATCTCAGCAGAGGAGTCAACCATCGGCTTCAGCACTAGTTACTTTATCACCACCCCCAAGCCAGCTAGGGGTGGAGGTCAGTCAGCTAGGGGTCGCCCCAGAGGAGGAAGTCGATCAGGTGGCGGTCAGGACCGTTTCTATGCACTTCCAACTAGACCTGATGCTATTGCTTTCTATGCTGTCATTACAAGTATTGTTTCAGTTTGCCACAGAGATGCCTCTATATTATTTGATCCCGGTTCCACCTTTTCTTATGTGTCATCATACTATGCCCATTATTTGGGTACACCCCGTGAGTCTCTTGTTTCACATGTTCATGTATCTACCCCGATGGGCGATACTGTTGTTGTAGACCGTGTATGGTGACTATTGGGGTCTGGTGACTCGAATGGATCTTATATTATTGTGTATGGTGGATTTCGATGTCATTTTGGGCATGGATTGGCTATCTCCGTGCCGTGTTATTCTGGACTGTCATGCTAAGACAGTCACATTGGCTATACCGGGTGTGCCACAGATTGAGTGGCAAGGTTTGACTGATTATGTTCCCAATAGGGTGATTTCATTCTTGAAGGCCTAGCGTATGGTTGGAAAGGGTTGCCTTTCGTATCTAGCCTTTGTGAGGGATGTCGGTGCAGAGACTCCCAGTATTGATTCTGTTCCAATTGTGAGGGATTTTCCCGATGTGTTTCCTGCAGACCTGTCGGGCATGCCATCGAACAGGGATATTGATTTTGGTATGGACTTGGTGCTGGGCACTCAACCCATTTCTATTCCGCCGTATCGCAAAGCGCCAGTGGAGTTGAAGGAGTTAAAGGAGCAGCTTCAGGAACTCCTTGATAAGGGGTTCATTCGGCCAAGTGTGTTACCTTAGGGTGCGCTGATTCTATTTGTGAAGAAGAAGGATGACATTATAAGGATGTGCATTGATTATAGGCAGTTAAACAAAGTAACAATTAAAAACAAGTATCCTTTGCCCCGCATTGATGATTTATTCGACCAGTTTCAGGGAGCGAGAGTGTTCTGCAAGATTGATCTCCGTTCAAGTTATCACCAATTGAAGATCAGGGACTTGGATATTCTTAAGACAGTTTTCAGGACCCGATATGGTCATTACGAGTTCTTGGTGATGTCTTTTAGGCTGACCAATGTCCCAGCAGCGTTCATGCATTTGATGAACAGCGTGTTTCGGCTTTATCTCGACTTGTTTTTCATAGTCTTCATTAATGGTATTCTGGTGTATTCGTGTATTCAGGAGGAGCATGCGGAGCATTTGAGATTTGTGCTGCAGAGATTGAGGGAGAAGAAACTTTATGCAAAGTTCTCCAAGTGTGAGTTTTGGCGTAGTTCAGTGGCTTTCTTGGGGCACGTGGTGTCCAACGAGGGTATTCAGGTTGATCCGAAGAAGATAGAGGCGGTTCAGAGTTGGCCCAGACCGTCCTCAGCCATAGAGATTCCCAGCTTTCTTGGTTTGGCAGGTTATTATCGCCGGTTTATTCAGGGATTCTCATCTATCGCATCGCCCTTGACCAAGTTGACTCAGAAGAGTGTTTCATTTGTATGGTCGGATGAGTGTGAGGAGAGCTTTCAAAAGCTCAAGACAGCCTTGACCACAACTCCAATGTTGGTTTTGCCATCAGCTTCAGGTTCATATATCGTGTATTGTGATGCTTTGAGAGCTGGTATTGGGTGTGTATTGATGCAGGAGGGTAGAGTTATTGCTTATGCCTCTCATCAGTTGAAGCCCCATGAGAAGAACTACCTTGTTCATGATTTGGAGTTGGCTGCCATAGTTCACGCGTTGAAGATTTGGAGGCATTTTTTGTATGGCGTGTCTTGTGAGGTGTTTACTGATCATCGTAGCCTCCAGCACTTGTTCAAGCAGAATGATCTCAATTTGAGGCAACGGAGATGGTTGGAGTTGCTAAAGGATTATGATATCACTATATTGTACTATCCGGGGAAGGCCAATGTGGTGGCCGATGCTTTGAGCCGAAAGGCGGTGAGTATGGGGAGTTTGGCATATATTCCAGTTGGGAAGAGACCTCATGCAGTTGATGTTTAGGATTTGGCCAATCGGTTCGTGAGATTAGATATTTTAGAGCCCAGACAGGTATTGGCTTGTGTGGTTTCTCGGTCTTCCTTATATGGTCGCATCAGAGAGCGCCAGTATGATGATCCACATTTGCTTGTCCTTAAGGACAGATTTTAGCATGATGATGCCAGAGATGTGACCATTGGTACTGATGGGGTGTTGAGGATGCATGGCTGGATTTGTGTGCCCAATGTGGATAGGCTTTGGGAGTTAATTCAGGAGGAGGCCCATAGCTTGCGGTATTACATTCATTCGGGTGCCGCGAAGATGTATCAGGATCCAAGACAACATTATTGGTGGAGAAGAATGAAGAAGGACATTGTGGGATTTATAGCTCGGTGTCTCAATTATCAGCATGTGAAATATGAGCATCAGAGACCGGGTGTCTTGCTTCAGTGGATGAATATTCTAGAGTGGAAGTGGGAGTGGATCACTATGGACTTTGTAGTTGGTCTCCCATGGACTTTGAAGAAGTTCGATGCTATTTGGGTGATTGTGGATCGGCTGACCAAGTCTGCGCACTTCATTCCTGTGTGTACTACCTATTCTTCAGAGCGGTTGGCTGAGATCTATATCCGGGAGATTATTCGTTTGCATGGTGTCCCAGTTTCCATCATTTCAGATAGGGACACTCAGTTTACTTCACAGTTTTGGAGGTCGGTGCAGCGAGAGTTGGTTACTCAGGTTGAGTTTAGCACAACTTTTCACCCTCAGATGGATAGGCAGTCCGAGCGCACTATTCAGATATTGGAGGACATGTTGCGTGCTTGTTTCATTGATTTTGGAGGGTTATGGGATCAGTTTCTACCGCTTGTAGAGTTTGCTTATAATAACAGCTACCAGTCGAGTATTCAGATAGCTCTATATGAGGCTTTGTATGGGAGGCGGTGTAGATCTCCAGTTGGTTGGTTTGAGCCAGGTGAGGCTAGGCTATTGGGGACAGACTTGGTGCAGGATGCTTTAGAAAAGGTGAAGGTGATTGAGGGAGGCTTCGTACAACGCAGTCGACACAAAAGAGCTATACTGACAGGAAGGTTCGGGATGTGTCCTACATGATTGGTGAGAAGTTTCTGTTGAAGGTTTCACCCATGAAGGGTGTTATGAGATTTGGGAATAAGGGTAAATTGAGTCCTCGGTTCATTGGGCCTTTTGAGGTGCTTCGAAGGATTGGGGAGGTGGCTTATGAGCTTGCTTTACCACCCAGCTTGTCGAGTGTGCATCCGGTATTTCATGTTTCTATGCTTCGGAAGTATATTGGCGATTTGTCTAATGTTTTGGATTTCAGCATGGTTCAGTTGGATGATGATTTGACCTATGATGTGGAGCCAATAGCTATTTTGGAGTGTTAGGTTCGAAAGTTAAGGTCTAAGGATATAGCTTCAATAAAAGTGCAGTGGAGAGGTCGGCCCATAGAGGAGGCTACCTGGGAGACCGAGCGGGAGATGTAGAGCAGATATCCTCACTTGTTTGAGGCTTCAGGTATGTTTCTTGACTCGTTCGAGGACGAACGTTTGTTTAAAAGGGGGAGGATGTGACGACCCTTCCAGTCGTCTCATGAGTTACCACACTGTTTCCCCCGTTTCTACTTCTTATTGCTTTGTTTATCGGTTTTATATGTGATCGGGTTGGTTGGCTCGTGTTCGGAAAGGTTTTGAGAAGGTTTGAGACACTTAGTCTCTTTTGAGGAAGCTTAAGTTGGAAAAATCAACTGGATGTTGGCTTATGTGTTAGAGGGCTTGGATGTGAGTTCTGATGATTCAGATAGCTTTGGGAGGTGATTTAGGACTTAGGAGCGTGATCGGAATGTCTTTTGGAGGTCCGAAGTAGATTTATGCTTGAATTGGAGAAATTGGATTTTTGGCGTTTTCCGGTTGGTAGGTGAGATTTTGATATAGGGGTCAGAATGAAATTCCGGGAGTTACAGTAGTTCCGTTGGGTCATTTGGGATGTGTGTGCAAAATTTCAAGTCATTCAGACGTGGTTTGGTATACTTTTTTATCAAAAGAATAATTCGGAAGATTTTGGAAACTTAGGCTTGAATCCGATATGTTTTGGTTGATTCGATGTTGTTTGAGGTGTTTTGAAGATTGGTACGAGTTTGAATAAGGTTATGGGATATGTTTGTGCTTTCGTTTGAGGTCCCGGGGGCCTCGGGGTGATTTCGGATGGTTGACGGAGAGTTTGGAAATTTGGTTTGGCAGCTGAAGTGTGGAATTGCTGTCATAACCGCACCTGCGGCTAAGGGATCGCAGGTGCGGTCTCACAGAAGCGATTTAGGAGCCGCAGAAGCGGAAAAGGGGCTAGGAAGGCTAGAGCCGCAGAAGCGGATGAGGAGCCGCACCTACGATGGCGCAGGTGCGGAAGGTGCATCGCAGATGCGGAAGCTGGGGAATAAGTGAAAACCGCAGAAGCGGCAACTTGGACCGCAAAAGCGGTACCGCAGAAGCGGTAAAAGGGCCGCAGATGCGAAATGCCTGGGCCAGAACCTATAAATTCATTCCTTCGCGATTTTTGAGCTATTCCACCATTTCTAAGTCGGCTTTGGAGCTTTTTGGGCGATCTGAAGAATGATTTCAAGGAGATTTCATTGAGGTAAGAATTTTGGACCTAAAACTCGTTCCTATGGTATTATTTCACGGACTATGGCTGTAATTAATGGAATTTAAGGGTTAAAAATTGGGGAAACTTGAGCCTGGTATTGGAGACCTAGACTTGAGGATTAGAGGGACCATTTGTGGTCGGATTTTGGTACTTTTGATATGTCTGAACTCGTGGGGAGATAAAGAATCTATTGATGTAAAATTTATCGAATTCCGAGACATGGGCCCGGGTCGGGTTTTGGTAATTTCGGGATTTATGCTTTAAATTGATTATTTTCGCTTGGACTTCGTTCTCTTAGCACATTTTGATGTTGTGATTTTGATTTTAGATAGATTCGACACGAGTGGAGGCCGATTCAAGGGGAAAAGGCGTCGCGGGCAAGAGTTTGGACCGGATTGAGGTGAGTAATGATTGTAAATGGTGTCCTGAGGGTATGAAACCCCGGATTGCACATCATTGTGCTATATTGAGGTGACGCACATGCTAGATGGCGAGCGTGGGGTCGTACACTGTTGGGAATTGTGACTTAGTCCGTTCTGAATGACTGTTTTACTGCATATTTGATTGAAAACTATTTGCTATCATCATGGTTTGGGATGAATGCCATATTTGGGCCTCGTGCCGACTATTTGAACCCTTAGGGGATTTTTACTGATATTTCCTCATTGTTTGACTTTATACTTGAACTCAGTCATGCTATATTCTACTATTTTCATAACTCAGCCATGTTTACTCTGTTATAACATTTAATTGATATTTTAAATGATATTCTGGGTTGAGCATCATGTTTTACTGTTGCCCGAGTGGCTTGTGAGATTCTGATTGAGTAAGGCCGAGGGCCTATGTTGTGAGGAAACATTGATTATGATTATGAGGCCGAGGGCCTGAGATTTGTACGCCACGAAGTGGCTTGTTGATATGAGGCCGAGAGCCTAGTGATGATGTCACGAGATGGCTTGATATTGCGCTTGGGCTGTAAGGGGCCCCTTCAGGAGTCTGCACACCCCCAGTGAGCGCGGGTACCCATTGTGATGTGAGATATAGCCCGAAGGGCTGATATTGTTCTATGATATTGCCCGAGGGGCGATCCTTTATGTGTTTATTTTCCTAGTTGCCTGTCATTTACCTGCTTAATTGTTAAAAAGGCATTTCATGAAGTTTAAACTGAACTAAAATGACTTTACATATCTTCACTGATTCACTGTTTTTACTGGCTTTTACTGCTTCATTATAGCCTGTAATGTGCCTTACATGATTTCATATTTCTCAGTCTTTATTTATGATTATTACTCACTGAGTTGGAGTACTCACTTTACTCCCTGCACCTCGTGTGCAGATTCAGACACTTCAGGTCCCGCTAGCGAGTGTTGATCCTTCCAGCTCAGGCGGATTCGGAGATTCTCTAGGTAGCTGTCGGCGTTCGCAACCCAGAGCTTCTTCGCTTGTCTTAATTTCTCTGTTTTAGCTCTGTATTAGACTATGTAGACTCTTCAGATTTGTAGTATATTGATAGATGCTCATGATTGGTGACACCCTGATGTCAGACCGTGTTGTTTCCGCAAAGTGTATTATTCACCGTATTTTGGGATTTTATTATGTTTAATGACTTAATTTGTACTACTTTAAATTGATTAAAATGAATTGGAAATGCGTCGGCTGACCTTGTCTTCACGAGAGGCATCATCACGATCGGGTTCGGGTTTAGGGTCGTAACAACAACAATTATATACAACTAAAAAATCATTCTACTTAATTGTGTTGATAATGAGGCATGTTAGAATTGATTTTGTTGAGTTATATTAGGAGTGTATCACGCTAATTGATATTATTTCCATTATTAGACAACTGGACATACCTATTTTTAAGGTGATTGTCGTTACTGTATACATGAATACATGGCGCGAATACATATGAATATATGCGCGTACAGCTAGATTGCCCTAATTTTAGGCGCTTTGCTGCTAAATTCATGAATACAACAGCGCGAATGCAGCGAATACACTACCATAACAAGTGAATAGTAGCTATAGGAAGTAATTATGTATATGATAGCTATAGGAAGTTAATAGCCACTAAACAATAGCAGTTTCTAAAAATTTCTCTTTTTAATACAATTGAATACACCTGAATTCATGCATGAATACAGGATATAAACATTGAAATATACTGAATACAAATATTAAAATAGAATAGAATATAAACAGTGAATATATTTAATTTTAAAATACAATGAAATACAGTAAATACACTAAATATAAATAGAAATACAGTGAATACAATTAACGAAGTATACTGAATACAACAGTAATAACATGTAGTAAGAATAACTAAAATATTGTTAATATAAATACATTTGAATACACTGAAAATAAAATAGCGAATACAGTAAATACAAACATTGAATCTAATGAATGCAACAGTAAAAAAAATATTGAAACACACTAAATGCAAAAGTTAAATACAACAGTTATATACAATTGAAAAACTATTCTACTTAATTGTGTTGATAATGAGGCATGTTAGAATTAATTTTGTTGAGTTATATTAGGAGTGTATCCGCTAATTGATATTATTTATGTTATTAGACAGTTGGATATACCAATTTTTAAGGTGATTGCCATTACTGTATTCATAAATACATGGCACGAATACATGTTAATACATGCACGTACAACTGGACTGCCCTGATTTTAGGCGCTTTTTGCTGCTTTATTCATGAATACAACAGCGCGAATACAGCGGATACACTATCATAACAACTAAATAGTAGCTATAGGAAGTAATTATGTATATGATAGCTATAGGAAGTTAATAGCCACTAAACAATAGTGGTTTCTGGAAATTCCTCATAATTGAACAAGCACAAAATCATGCCAACTAGTAGAGTTTGTGAACAATCTAACAAATAGGTCGAATGCAGATAACAAAAAATCATACCAATATGTAGAATTTGATGAACAATATAAAGTTATATCAACCGGGTAGAGTTGTAAATAATTAACAATATAAGTAGAGTTAATAGCATAAAATCAATGAATCCGGTAGAGAAATACCTGACAAGTAATAAGTGTGCACTGATTTTCTAAATACATTAAAAATGAGAATAATATTTAACTATCAACCCCTTATACAATGGCAGATCTATGCTTGGAGGTAGGGATGTAAAAGCTGAATCGGAAAATCGCACCAAATCGACTAAAAATTCGATTAGGTTTGATTTGGTATCGAGTAAAAAAAAATCTAACCAAACCGACATATAAATATATAGTTTTTATATATACTTTTAAGACTTTTTATAGAATTTCTTTAAAAAATATCTAGAAATATTTGCGATTCTCTTATGGGATGTAATATTTGGTTAAATATGAAGTGCTCTATTTTATTAACTTTAATAATGGGTTGTATGATCACTTTCTTATCAAGTGTTAGTGAAATGTGTCGATCTTTTTATTATTCCATATCCATATGTCAAGATCTATTAAATTCTTATATATTTTTTCGAATTTGAAATGGTATTTCGATAATTTAAATTTAAATAGAACATATCATTATATAGGTATCATATTGATTTTTATGTTTAATTATTAAATACAGTTAACCTTGAAAATGTACATAAACGAAAAATTATTGTCAAATGGCTAAAAAAATAACTATTATGTGTTCCTAAAAAATTCTCCCAATATGTTAATAGATCATATGTTTGTCATTTTTTAAATTTTTTACTAAACATATATTTACTTGTAAAAAATTTAATACAGTAAGATTGAAATAATATTTATGTAACAAAAAGACCCCCAAAAAACTAAAAAACCTGAATCAATCCAAATCGACATACTTGATTTGGTCTGGTTTTGATAAAAACCGAACCAATCCGGTCGATATACACCTCTACTTGGAGGTAAAGGTGCTTCAACATCCATTGACTTTGGTCACACTGTTTTATCTAGAGCAATTTTCATAAAGCACTATTTATTAGTGGTAATTAGCTATCTATAGATACAATTTGCTATATTACGGATTGTAGATACGTTTTCTGTTGTTATAAGATGTATTAGATGTATTTAAGCTATTGTATTCATGAATACAGTAGCAAAAATAGGCGTGAATCAGGGAAGTCTAGCTAATCAGTTGTTGTATTCGAGTGTATTCGACTGTATTCATGGCGTGAAACATGGGATTACAGCGGGACATATTATTGTATTCGATTGTATTCACGATTATATCCTAATAAATAAGGTGTTAACATTTGCTATAGGAGGTAAAAATTCTTATTGATATGCGTATATAATACTAGAAATGTCGTCATGAGCACCCACAGTAACGAAGGTCCAATAGGCGAAATTTATACTAAAAGCAACGGTAAATTCTGGATCCGCCAATCACCCGAAATTCTTACAAAAATATAAAATGACACCTAATGACAACATATAAGGGGAATTGGCAATTTTTTAGCCTTATATTAGATTTGGCAAAGGTAGCCCCAAATAATTGGGCATTATATAGCCAAATCCTAAAAACTACTCTATTTTATTATTTATTCTCCTAACCGTTTGCTGCCCTCCCTCTATTGTTCGCTGGTCCCCCTCCCCCTTCTTGTTCGCTGCCTTCCCCGTTCCCTCCCTATTCCAAATGAGATTAAAATGGTGGATTAACTCTACCATTGGTTTACATGTGCATAAAATTCGACAAATTAAGCAATTTTTGCAGGTGGATTAACTCTAGTATTACCCATCAAGTACGGAGGATCGAAGCTTTAATATAGAGCGACAAATTAATATGTGCATACAATTCTTCGAGGTCCAAACATATATATGTGTGTATTCATAAGAAATTATATATTATACACTGATATATGCATGAAGGAAAGCAATTTTTTGATATACATTTTAATATATACAAAGAAGGATAATAAATTTGTGATATATATTTTGCTATACACGTTTTATTATGTATGATACAATGTGATATACAAATAGTATAATTAGTTTTGTGTTATACACTTGGATATAAAGATAATAATAAATTATAGACAACTACCAAAGAAAAATAAATTTTTGATATATACAAAGAAGAAAAATAAAGTTGTGATGTATATATTGGTATACATGTTATTTAACATGTTATACAGTATGATATACAAAAAATAAAATTTATTTGTGTTATACACTATGATATACAAATTATATTTATAATTTTTAACATTTTTAATGCTCGTGAGAAATAATTTAAAAACATAGAAAAAAATTGTAGAGATTTGGGAGAAAATCTTGAAAGATTTTTGAATTCTAACGAAAAAGAAATAAAAGCCTATTTTTAGGGTGATGGTTGGACCATTAGAAGAGAGAGAAGATCATTAAATTTTAAATTTAGGCTACGTGTGCCAAATGCTAAAAGATAGGCCATTTTCTGCCAATTATTGGACTAAGTTGTTATGCAATGCCAGTCGGGCCTCTTTTTCTTGGGTCATCGATCACTTCACTTGGGCCAGGATCATGAACGAATAGTTTGGGCCCAATAAAAATTGTAGGCAAGTTCCTTGAGCAACTGCAAGAAAGTTTTTCCAAACTAGTCAATAGAGATGTTGATTAGTTGTTAGAACATAGAAGCCTGCAGGGTGTACGAACTCTGCATTCCTGGAATGACTTTTAACTCTTGTTTGGAGGAAAAATGGAGAGCAAAATCAAACCCAAATCGCGTGAATTGTCTTGGTCTGAGGTAACAATCAAAAGATTACGAATCTTTGGTAAGGAAACAATATAATCATTTCAATTATGTGTACGTGAAATTTAGATAAAATCCAGAAGAGCCGAAAGACTAATATATTATCCTGTCTTTGTGCTTTTGTGCTTGATAAAGCCAAGCATAATCGAGCACATAGTCTCCTCACCATTCACATTATTCTCTCCACAAAAATCAATTCCAATTTCCCATCATTGCCAAACTCCCTTTTCCGTATTTTTTGCTTCCCTTGGATTTTTGAAAGGGACATCTCCTCATCCACTTACACTTGTGAAACGACGAATATGTTTTTGTTTGTCCAATTGATTATTTTTATTTTCCTTTTTTTCTTTGGATCTTTACGCTATTAGTCGCGTGAATTTTATTTTGTCAAGTTGATATACATTGATCATATATAGTTATACACATATTATACGTATATTATATATCCACAGACTATTTTTAGTTTCGACGATTGAGTGAGTATCTATTTAAGATTAATTTTTCATTTTTTTTCCTTTAGGGGGTGGGTAGGGGCAGTCAGTGGCCAATGGAGGAAGACAAAGTAAAACTTAAGTGCCAAGACAAAGAGGGGCAAATGTATTGCACATGGAAAAAAAGGACACATAAACAAGACTTGTGAATTCCAACTTCCAACTGAAGGAGATTTCCACGTTCCAAGACAAATAAAGGGTTTGTTAAAGACTAGCCTCGCCATCTTTGACAAGCAGTCAAAGTTTGGGTTGATTTTGGACAAGATTGTTTGTTTTGAATAAGTGGGCAACGACTAAGAAAAATGATGTAATTAAGTTGCATGCTTTTGTATAGAATTCTCGAATCAAAAGAAACTCTGTACAATTAGGGGGAACCAATTTGTCGTGTAATCATATTACTGCATGGCATGGACCAAACTTCCCTTTGTCACCAAATTAATCATTACGTTCTTGTTTGGCTCATTGTATGCCTAAATTAATGCTTCTTGTTTCGTATTTCATATTCTAAAAGCCAAAATCAATCTTCCTCTTCCTTTGCACGCTCTCCAATAAACAATATCGGCGCTGCTCTGGCCAGAACTTTAGAGCTAAACAAGTTTGAGACGAGTTTAAATTTTATGTATTTAACTTTTTAAGATTTTTATATTAAATTAAATTCAATTATATTTTAAAAATTATGAGTTTATATTAATTATTTATTGCAACTTTAGTTAATTTGTACTAAATTCATATGATAAACACAATATTGACAAGTTCCATTTGTACTGAGTAAGTTCAGAATTAATTAATATAATCTTATTATATGAATACATTCTATTTTTTTCATATATTTGAGTTCAGAATTAATTAGTATGATTTATTATGCATATAAATTTTGAATTTTCTTTTGCATATGTTTAAGCAAAAAACTAGTTGTGTTAACTCACCAAATCCACCCTAAAATTCTCCTCTACTTGACTTAACAACCGAACATCACTAATTTATCACTCGAATATGTGGACACTAAGAAAAGACCCCTACGAATCTTGGACCATCAGAAAGTATAAAATGAAATGAAAATGTTGATGGACAGCGTTATAAGTCAACTAGTAAACTATTTTTTTGGGTGATAATTTAATATTGACGAATCAAGCTGAAATGATTAGTTTAGCCTTGAGCTACCTAAAGATGAATAGTGTATATGTCTTTATCATATTAGCACAAAAAATGCTGCGTGTTTGGCTATCACGTGAGTCAATATCTTTTTCTCGATCACTTTTCTAAGTTGATGCCAAGTATCATGCAAATTATAAAAGATGGATTTGTTCTCTTTGCAAAAGCTAATTAGCCAAAAAGCATGTCTTTTCCCTTTTTGTCATCACCAACTAGCATGCTTTGAGATTCCTCATCGATTTAATATACTTATTACTGAAATGAAATATAGGCAATTCTTGTCTATACTATTATAGTAGTCTACGAGTACTATCTTTTTGTACTCTGACTGCCACTTCCACTTCTGAATTATTGCAAAGATTTTGAGGCCCATACGTGGTGCGCAGTCAGGAGTACTCAATAAAAATATCATGCATTTGTACAATGTTTAAGATAGATAGGAAAATTCCTCGCGTGGAATATTTTCTTTTTCATTTACATGTTCCTATGCAGCCCTGCCTACAAAAATATGATACTATAACTATTTAGATAATTAAAGAATTTTTCTATTATCCAGGACTTTTATTATAAGAATAGTTGATTTCTATAAAATTTTATGTAAATTTAACGTGTACCTTTTTCTGTAAAAACACTTAGATTTTCTCCTCCTTTTCTTTTTAAAATTTACGTTGAGAAAGATATTTTACAAGAACCCCCAATTGCTTAGGGGTTGCACTCTATCCTGCTTGGTGGACGAAATTTTTTTTCCTTTTAGAATTCCTTCTTCGGCACACCTTTTTTGCCCTCTTTCACGGAGGAGGAAAGAATAATCTTTTAAGCGGACAAAGATCTAAATTTCCGTTAGATTCATTCCTAAGCTTGCTTATTGTAGCAAGATGATATGTCCCGAAAGTGCTGGAGAGAAAAGAAAGCGGTAAAAACTTCTCTTACCCCGATCACCAAAAAATCGGACGACTCTTCAGTAGTTCAAGGTGATCCGATCTATTCGATGCTATTTTCGTTGTATACCCCCTCCATCCTTCGAAGTGGAAGTTATCGTATTTCCGATTGTGGTATTCTTTCGGAAAGAAAATAGCATTTTATGTCTTAATTTAATTAAGGCACATTTGGTTAACGGCCAACATTTAGTTTCTCTTTTTTGGATTCGGTATTTAATCTTCCTCAGGTGTTATGAGCAATTGACCATCCAATTGTCATTAGGTGACTTGTTACTTTTTTTTTTTTTTAAGGTGACTTGTTATTAAATTGCAATAACTATGAATATTTTCCTACTTTTAAAATCCAAGATTACGTAAATACACAGACAACTAGACAAGACATGTAACAGAAATGGATCCAGCTAAGATCAATTGAAGCAGAGACCTCCATTGGCTAGAAGCTATAGAATCAAAGTAGGTACAAAGTGGTTCGAGCGCTTTGTGAATTAGGGCCCGCCACAAGCTCCAAATGCAAATGCCTTATTAAAGTTCCATTTTCCTGCATGTTAAGCAATCTGTCATTCACTTTTTTTCTAAAATTGCTGAAAAGAACAAATTCCTTCTCAAGAGACAACTAGGTGATTAGGAGGTCATGTTTCAAATTTCAATTGTTTAAGTCCTTATAATCCAAATAGATATAATCCGCCCAATAGACGAACATATCATCCACATCATCCAATAATGTGATCACATCATGTTCGTAAGAACAATTATACCTCAATTACAATTTAATTGGTGTAAGCTATATCAAAAATTTCACTCTGTTCCGTTTCATTTATATTAGTCTATGCAGAAATGGACAGAAACAAATATGCACCATAAGAATATCCTATTTTAGCTGGTTCTTGAGTGTTACAGAGGGGGCTATATATATAGCACATTGAGCAGCTATGTGTCCAAACAAAAGAGAGAATGTAAATACAATGACAACTGTGACAACTGTATATTACAATGGATAAGACAGCTGGATGTAAATTACTATCTCTAATAATTCAATAATTGAATAATTTGAAACAAATTATAAATTCTTTGATATTAGAGATTATCTAAATATTACCTCTATCCATTCACTATATATAATATCCAATAAAACTAAAAAATTATCGTGAAATAACAGATTTACTAAAAGTGTGCCAATAACAACTAGTTATAATTCAAATTATTATTAGTTAGACTAATTTAGATTCACACCAAATAGATCTAATGCAAGAAGGTAAAACACTCCCAAACAAGAAGTTTTCCGTTTTAAGAGGTCGAACTCGATAAAATGAGTGGTACGGATATAACATTACTTATATATATAAAAAAAGAAGAGAGAATAAATTCAGTCTCCTAAGCCAATTGATTGACGAACAAGGCCACCCCACCTGGCACGATGAAGCCAAACCCAGCCAAAAGGCCCAAAAAAGCAAATGAAAAAGCCAAGTCGGCCAATGGCTCGCCTTCACTGTGCAATATTTATAAAAGGCGGAGATATCCCCATCTCACCCAGCAAAATCCCCTTTTCGCGATTCTGAGCATAATATAATTCTTCATATGCGCGCGCACGTACACATTTCACTGAAGCTGTGAATTTCAATTTTTAAAAAAAACCATAAAGCTGCCTTTTCCTTTCATTCGCCTTTTGCCTCTCTTTTTATTCTCGAGCCTTCTCTTTCTTAGCCTGAAAGCTGCCTTCCTCTCTCCCTCTATAGCACTGGTCAGTGGCCACTCTATATATATGCTCTGCAACACATCTTTTCTCTCTTTCAATTTCAGCCACATTTCCAATTTGAGAATCTAAACATTCATCGCTGCTCAACTTTCAGGTATTTTTTCTCTCTCTGCTATCTCTTTCTGAAAAGTGAAATCTGTGCGGTATGTATATGTATGTGCTGGTGCATGTATTTGTCTGATTGAACGAGGTTAATTGAATGATCTGGATTTGAATCCACGATCACAAAATCGCTGAATTTCTGGTTGAACAAGCACTTTCTAGGCATAGTGAAAGAGGATGTGAATCCTTAGCTGTTCGCTCTGCTTTTTTAATGCCGTCATTTTGAATCATGTTTCGGGAATTTTCTGTTTGCATGATTTTCAGATAAAGTGATAATTCATTTTTAATCTATACTATATTATAAAGAATTTAACCAATACTCATAAGAAGTTTTATTTTGTGTCTCGTACAATTGATACTAGTTGTGTGTGTATGTATGTGTTGTATGTATGTATGTGTTTGATTGTTGTAAAGTTGTGTTCAATCCACCCTCCACTTTATTTTCCGCTAGGACTGGTGCTCTTACTCTAATCTTACACTTTTGAGTCCACAAAACTGTGAAACAAAAAAGTTGTCTCATACAACTAGTGTCAGTACACAAAATAAAATTTTCCAATGCTCAGTGACTCTGAAACGATCTTTTAAACTTTGTTTTTAAAATGATAAATCTTATTTTTAGGAAGAATTACCTGTATTTTTTTTAATATATGTATATTTTTATAAATATCTTTTGTTTAATCTGATAGTGAAAAAAAAGTGCGGGTGTATTAAACGCAATATATGTGGAGGTATACATATCCTTCCACATGAAATAGAAAAGATCTGCATCGTCTGATTTAGGAGTGAGTATTAGATGCTGAATTTTGAGGACACAATTTGAAGTGCAAAAAAGGTGACGTAAAAAGTGCATTGGTAGTCCGCCACTCCATCTTGAATGCAGGAACTCATGTACTGTTGTGCTTGCCCACTCAATTTGAACTTGTTAAATTTTAGAAGAATAGAATCGGTACACTACATTTAAAAACTATTTTCAGTCATACTTGCTTATGTGGATTCTGGAATTTAACAAATAACATTTAAATTCATTATTTCAGGGTAAAATATTCAAGTTTTTGTCACCAAAAAATGCTAAAATAATTCTAGTACTCCATATAGTCTGTGAAATGTCACATCTGTGTGTATGTGTTTGATTGTTGTAAAGTTGTGTTCAATCCACCCTCCACTTTATTTTCCACTAGGACTGCTGCATAGAGAGAAATCAGAAAAGCTTTGTGGATTTTGTTTTTGCTCTCATTGTTAGTTTTGTGGAAAAAGATTCGGTTGGTTAGGATTGATGTGAACGCCAACCTCGTGAAGCAAAATATTAAATCCTCATTGGTTGTGGTGACTGCTGCTATATATACAGCACATCATCCACACACACTTCGTATTTCCTAAGAAGGCCTAGGGCTTTTATTAACGGTAAAGTTTTCTATGATTGACCAATAATACGGCATTTCTTTTAAGAATATTTCTTAATACCTGTTTTGTTAAGTTTAAATGTTTATCCCACTTATGATGTTAATTGATTTTTGCTTTATCAGACATTTTAATTCGTTATAACAAGTAATTTATTTTATTCGAGCACATCGTCCACGCACATTTTGTATTTCCTAAGAAGGCCTAAGGCTTTTATTAGTAATTTATTAACGATAAAATTTTATATGATCAACCAATAAAATAGAATTTTTTTAAAGACTATTTGTTAACACTCATTTTGTTAAGGTTTTAACTTATATCCACTTATGACATAATTGACTTTTACATTATCAGACATTTAATTTGTTATAACATACGTTTATTTTATTTCTAGATTTCCAAATTAAATTATTATAGAGTGTTACCTCTTTTTGGTTGTTATTTTATGTCGTTTCAATCTGGTGTAAAAAGAGTATACAATAGCATAAAAGTTAAATTTATTTATTAAATTTTATAATAGGTCATTTATTTTATTTTCAAATTTAAATTTTATAGAGTGTTACCTCTTCGCCCTTGTTGTGTCATTTAAAATTAAATCTGATAGTGTGAAAACGTCATAGATAATATTATCAGGGCATAGAAGTAAACTTATGCATTAGATTTTTAACAACTTTGATTGAATTGAAAATTAAAGCCTCGGACTTCGCTGGACAACGTTATATTAACCTGGGGTCCTAAAAGCCTATAAAAGGAAAAATCATTTTGAGATTCCTTTTCAGATATTAAAAAAAGAATAGTATAAAATAGACCCTTTCAAAGACTCAAGTGGCCCATAGACCCTTCAAAAGAGGGTTCGGGTTCTCTATAATCTGTTCTAATTAATTTTTTATTAGGTTCACTTTCTAAGAGAATTTTTTAATTAAAACAAAAATTAATTCCTGGGCATTACCATGAGTGTGCATTCTTGCGTAAGCGCTGCCTTTTCCAGCTTTTTAAAATACGAATCTCAAAAAATAAAATCTCTGTGTCAGCTGCATGGCTGTAAGGCTTTATGTACCTTTTAAAGCTTACACGAGGATTCGTCTGCTCTTCCACTTCCACTTCCTCTCTCGCTATGATAGTTCTCTCTTCTCTGCCACCCGAAATCTTTATATATTCTCTATTTCTCCCTCTTTCACCTCAATCGTTGCCAATTTAATTCACCCACCAAATGTTAATTCTTTGTTCTAACTCTTGCTCTTTTGAGTCATGATTCTATAGCTTTCTCGTTATTGACGTTTGGATCAAATTAGGCCAGAACCCTCAGGTTTGACCGAGTCTTGATTTTATTTTCCCGTTTTCGCGATATACTCCTCTGGTGGTTTTTCAAGTTGGGTTAGGATTGTTTACCTGTCACACAAATATTTGTGGCATTATTAGCCGCGCAAAAGCTTAGAATTCTCAATTCTATAGGCGTTTGATTTTCTGCATGCAATGTGTTTGTGCCAGTGTCCGCGTTGAATCTAATAATTGTTCTGAAGCATTACAATCGTTCTTTCTTTTACTTTTTGTGCGCCTTTATACTGATACACTTGTCGTTGCTCACTTTGGTTGATTTTTCTTGTTTTCTTGACCTGAACTTGAGATACCAAATGAATTTGTACAACGTGATTAATTAAAAACGTTGGAGGAAAACAGCCAAGACTCTTTAGTGGTAGACCCCATTTCTCCTGTAGAATTCTGTGGATCCCTTTCTCCCTGTTATCTCTTCCTTAGTATAACTCCGTTTTTCTCTATTATTGGTTATTCTAATTTTAAAATATTGGATTGGTACGAGTCTAAATGTAGCTACATGGATAGTGAAGAGTCGTATAGTTGATCCCACTAGCTTGGGATTGAGGCGTATTTGTTTTTTTTATTGGTTTATTTAACAAGAATGCTGATGTCCTGTTCATATATGTTACCCTGGGCTGTGCAATTGCATTTTCACTGTTCGTACCTGAAGCGATTGTGGAATTTTATAAATTCTTATATCGTTCAGGAGGGAGTTTCTTCTATCACTACCTCTTAATTTTCTATAATCAAGATGAAAGACGTTTGTTTTCAGGGAAAACAGAACTCTATTGAATTCATCCTAGGAGGTCTTATTCTAGACAGATGCCAGGGAACAAGTACAATGGAAACCAAACGGTAACCACCACTCGATTGGAGAGGCTATTGAGAGAAAGAGAGCTAAGGAAAACTAGCAGAACTTCTCATCAAACAAGCGATTCTACTGATAGCAACAGGGGCAATGAGCTCTCTGACCATGATTTTCGCCAAGGAGAAGCTGATAATGCAGGAGTTTCATATGTCGAACAGTACCTAGAAGGAGTTGCACGAGCATATAGTGAGGGATGGGAGCGGCCCGATGGACGGCCCACCAGACAACGACTCCTGGTTGTGGCTAATAGGTTACCTGTCTCTGCAGTAAGAAGGGGTGAGGAATCCTGGTCTCTGGAGATAAGTGGTGGAGGTCTAGTTAGTGCTCTTCTTGGTAAGCTAGCTTCCTTTCAGTCATATCTGATTTTACATTTTGACTCTTATTTTTACCTAGACTCTGATTATCTCTTTTTGGGAGTTTGATGTTCATATTATCTAAGAGATGGTCTAATTGTTCTGGAAATAATTTGTTGAAGGTGTGAAGGAGTTTGAGGCTAGATGGATTGGTTGGGCGGGTGTGAACGTGCCAGATGAGGCGGGCCAGAGGGCACTTACTAAAGCACTGGCAGAAAAGGTTTTAATACATCGTCCTCCTCATGTTTTTGCCACCATATTTCAGTTTACCACACTTCATTGCCTTTTTGAATTTAGGACTTTGGAGATTGCTTTACTTTTTTTTTTCTCCAAGAAGAATGCTTTACCTATATCCTGCATTTGTTTACCCTTTTGATACTGTTCTCGTAGAGGTGTATCCCTGTGTTCCTGGATGAAGAAATTGTTCATCAGTATTACAACGGTTATTGCAACAACATATTGTGGCCTCTTTTTCATTATCTTGGACTTCCGCAAGAAGACCGCCTCGCGACTACCAGAAGTTTCCAGTCTCAGTTTGCTGCTTATAAGAAAGCGAATCAAATGTTTGCCGATGTCGTGACTGAACATTATGAAGAAGGTGATGTAGTCTGGTGTCATGACTACCATCTCATGTTCCTTCCTAAATGTCTCAAGGAGTACAACAGCCAAATGAAAGTTGGGTGGTTTCTACACACACCCTTTCCATCCTCAGAAATCCACAGGACATTGCCATCTAGATCGGAGCTGCTCCGAGCAGTTCTCGCGGCTGATTTGGTTGGGTAAATTCTCCTTTGAGCAGCTCATTCTCCTGCATAACATCTAACTTCTTGTTTTCGTTTAACCTTCAAAATTTGGAAATAGTTGTTGGGACCTCAGAGTGATTGTCCTGTGTCTCTGTGCTGAGAGTGAAAGTTGAAGTAGTGGATTGCAAGGATCTTGAATTCTAAGGTTGTAGGCGTCGATCTGCGGGTTTTGTTTAGTAAAAATAACTTATTACCGGTAAAAAAGAAATAACGTACTAGTGGTTAAATTTCTGTGAAATCTCTTCCTCGCACTAACTTTACCTGGTGAGGCATGGCTTGAAAGATATGCTTTGGTAACACCTAGCATGATTGTGAAAGACACTCTGCCAAGAAAGTATAACTAGGAAAAGTCTATATTAAAGAGATTTACATCAGACCTTAATAGCAAAGTGTGCTGGTTCTGCTATTTCAAATCTGCAGCAGTTTCCCCATCATTAATGTTGAGAATAATGGGTGTTCCATGAATCTGCTATTAGTTTGCTGCTAGTTCAATTATGTTAGATGCTTGGAAATTCACACTGAAGTTGATGATCCTTTTATTGAATTATTATTTGCTAGGATATTTGGATTTAGTTGTGCTGAGATTGTGATGCTTCTATTTCCAGCGACCATTTCTATCTGCATGAACTTGTACCGTGATGTTTATAAATACGAATTTTCACTTCTGGTTTAGAATGCAGTACCAAGAACTTTCATGCATCGAATGTCTCCTATTAGAGTCCTTTCCGTTTTTTGGTGAGAGGTTTCTATGTATAATATGGGGTATTCTTTCAGTTCGTTGGATTGTAAAGCTTCAGATAAAAGTTTAAGCCAGTGTGACTTTTTCCCTTTTCAAAAACCGGATCCTATTACTTAATTACTAAAAACTTGATTGTATTTGGGCTAAATTTGGAATGGTAATCCAAGTGGCTTCTTATTTGCGCCTCCTAATGTTCTATTGAATGCTAATCATAAAACATAATGCTCACATGGGTTTTCCTCTGTAAATAATACATGTGTGGTTATATTTTCAAAACAAACTATCTGCCAGTTTAGGTTCTTTTATTTCAAACTACACTTTGAAGTTCCATTCCAGAGTTTAAGCTGATAAGGAAAAAAAATAGGATTCCACTAGTTAACATATATGTGATAAGAAAGTGTACTGGCGAAGTTGGTTCACAAATCGCACGACCTTTCAAATTAAGCTGTAAAGGAGAATATGCTGGTTTCACTGGTAATTTTTATCTGTCTGTATAATGACTATCCAATAATTGTAGAAGACTAAAGGAGAATATGCTGGTTTCACTGGTAATTTTTATCGGTCTGCGTACACTCTACTCTCCCCAGACCCCACTAGTGGGATTTTACTGGGTATGTTGTTGTTGTTGTTATACCAGTATGTACTATATTGCTCATCTGTGGGTTTCCTTGGTACTATGTTTTGGTTGTATCATGCCAGAGTAACTAACTTCCACTTCATTGCACATCTTTGACTTCCTGGTCTGTTAAGGAAATGATGTCCACTTTTTCTCCTGTGACTTTTCATCCGTTAACCTCTATGTAATGAAAGTCATTAGGGCTTTGACCTATATTTGCATAGTTTGATGATTTAAGACCATCTAATTGTTACTTTCTAATGGATTTTTATTGGACTTTCTAATGGATCAGTATGCTAAATTTCCTCTGCAGTTTTCATACCTATGACTATGCAAGGCATTTCGTTAGTGCCTGTACTCGTATCCTTGGACTTGAAGGAACTCCCGAAGGAGTAGAAGATCAAGGTAGACTGACCCGTGTCGCTGCGGTATGTTAAAGTTAACTTTCTACACTTTCACACAACATTTCTGCGTTAAGAACTTCTCTAATCCTCATCTAAAAGATTTTCTTAGCCTTGCGAAATATCAACTTGATTTTTTTCTGAGCAATTTTCAAATTGTTTGAACATACAGTTCCCCATTGGTATAGATTCAGAGCGATTCATTCGAGCACTTGAAGTTCATGAAGTTCAGGAACATATTAAAGAGCTAAAAGATAGATTTGCTGGGAGAAAGGTATTTCTCTCCCGCTCTGTATCCTCTCTCTATCTGGCCTAGTTTTTCTTTTTGAAATGATATCACTTTCATGAAGTAAGAAAAATCTTTTTCTTTTTTCTGGTTGCAAACGTTTATATTGGCAATATGCATCACATGGGGAACAATTTGCTTTTAGAAATTCTTTTCACCAATTTCACTATCTATTTTTAACTGTGAAATCTTGGCCTTGAATTCCATCAACATCATATTTCCGCTTCCCAGTTCCTTAGGCCAGTTGGGGACTTGGTCATGACCTGTATCCATCTTGGGTAATTTTACCATCGTCTTCTGAAAATTGTACCCCCCCTACAAAGATTACAGAAGTAATGTCTCCCTTTTCTAATAGTGTACTTTTGATAAAAATGGGGGCTAGATAAAATAGTACGAAACAGGGGCAGGCATGCGCCATAGATTCAAGTCCTACGGCTACCTGTCATCACAATACTTTCATGTGCTTACATCAAGCAAAAAGTTACCTGTTTGCTGCACCAGAAGGTGTATCTTGAAGGCGTAATAAGTAAATACTTCCTTTCTGTTACTTTAGTTGACATGCTTACCATTTAGATAATCGGATATTTCTTACTGAATTTTTCCTATTATGAAACAGTATATAGATATTAATATGGAAATTGGACAGAAATTAAAAAAAAAAAAGAGAGAGAGAAAAAAAAAAGAGATAAAGAAAGATTTCTTTGCATTTGCCAGGAGTAGCTATGTTCCGTTGTTTTGCTGCCTTAAAGCAGATGTGGCTTTTACACTCTTAAAATTTCCATGTGGCTTTATTAGGGCTGGAGATCTTTCCCCATTTTTCTGTTTTGTACAAAATCCATATTCCTTTTTCATTAAAAGGTGAAATGTATTTGCTTCTAAGTCATGTATGTTTCAATTTTCTGAAGGCTACCTGGAATTTCCTCACCCTTTGTTGCAAAGCTATGTCAGTCTAGTGTTCTTGCTAATCATTTTTTTATCTTGTTTTATTATGTATACCAAACTCGTATCACTTTCTTCTGTTTCTGCCTGTAGTCAGGTAGGAGGATGACCTTATCTACTGCAATTGTTTATGCATTGGTCCTATAAACTTTGACCTTGCTTAGTTTTCCCCAAATAAATTTGAATACAGGTGATGTTAGGAGTTGATCGCCTTGATATGATTAAAGGAATTCCCCAGAAGATCCTAGCATTTGAGAAGTTCCTTGAAGAAAACCCATACTGGCGTGATAAAGTGGTTTTGCTGCAAATTGCTGTGCCAACAAGAACAGATGTTCCTGAATGTATTTTCTTGGCACATTCATTCTGAGTTTTTCTTTATTCCTTTAAATCATTTTATTTTTTCCTTTTCTCCTATTTGCCATTACTGCCTGTAGGGAAAGTTTACTTTCCACTATACTGGTCCAGTTCATCATCAGCTGTTTTTACATCTGAACAGAGAGTTCCTAGGAAGGGGAGTTTTTTGATTCATAAGTCCATTGGTCAAAGCCTAAAAAAAATTTGTCTAGGGAAAGCATCATAGATTCTTTACCAAATATAGACGCTCTAAAAATTTAAAGATCCCTGTTAATGATCTTAATGATCCGTACTTGAGGGCTAGCTAGCTTTTAGAGTTGTTAAGTTAATTGTTAAATGTATCAAAAAAAAGTGATCCAAACTTGAGTGCCCAGGAAAAAGACATGTGCAACAGGCATTCCATCATGAATCTATTTAGTTGCAGAATATAATCCTCCCTTCCTGTTGGCTAATTCATCTGTGCTTAGAACCATGAGTCGTCTTTGATTACTCCTAGCTTGTTAGCAAAGACTCAGATAGCTGCACCGGTAGGAGTGATCATTTTAGAGAAATCTCTCTTTCTCTCTCTCTCTCTCTCTCCTTCTTCACTTTCCATCTCTTTCTATCTTAAACCTGGTGCGTGCTTTCCATATTGGTTTAGATATTCGAAGGCATTCATTGATGCTAAACTGTATGTTGAGAGAATCGCGCCTCCTTTTACCTTCCATGCTATAGTTGTAATGAAGTTTTGTGCTGCAACAGAGACATCAGGTACAAAATTTAAATTAGAAAGTTGCGTAACAGTGTAGTTTGCACCCAACAATGATCTGTCGTTACATTAAAGAACTTGGCAAGAAAACTAGTTGAGGTGGTTATCTGATTCTTTTTGTTTTCACTTTAGAATAAGATTGCAGTGTGTAATGCTAGGACATTAGAAAAACATTACACATGTAAAGTCTTTTCAAAGAAATTGAAGCTGTTCAATACAAATTTAGAATTCTTGATAGCTAGCTCTGAGCATTAATCATCCAGCACAGTCCTCAACTTGGACGGAACATCCATGAGAGGAACAATGATGGGATTCAATCCAAAGCTTATTACACTTTTTATTCACCTATTTTCCAGTGTATTCCGTGAGATACTTTGTCTGTTGCATCCAGAAGTGCTTCCATGGAAATGGCATTTTTAATCTGATGAACTTTGGTGACTAGCTTATTCTCCTTGAATTAGCTCGAGTACCACTCATAAGGCAGATTCTCTTGTAAGCTTTCAACTAGGACAATGCTTTGCTTCCCTTTTCTGAATCTTAAAAACTTAAATATCTGGGAACTCATGAACCCAGTTGGACCTTAAGGACAGTCAAATTTCAATGAGATTTACTTGGTTATAAATGCTGATGTATGTCAATTTATCTTCATGCTTAAGTATGATATTTTACTTGGTTTCACCTTGTATTTTTGCAGACCAAAAACTTACTAGTCAGGTTCATGAGATTGTTGGACGCATCAATGGCCGGTTTGGAACTTTGACTGCAGTGCCTATTCATCATCTGGTTAGTCTTTTTTCCCTAAATTCATTGTTCCTGAATTTTATACCAACGCTGAAATATGGTTGTACTGTTTTTTCAATGCAGGATCGATCTCTTGACTTTCATGCATTATGTGCACTATATGCTGTAACTGGTAATCCCTTTCATCTTGCATTTAGTTCTATTAGCAGCTTTCACACCCCATTTGCACCCCCACCCCCCACACTTCTTAGTTGCAGTACGCTATGCTATTCTGTAAGATAATAATGTGTAATAGTAGTGTTGTTTATGCTCATTTATGTTTGGTCATTTTCTTCTGTACTTTACATGTAAGCACTAGTACATGCTTGTGCTCTCACCTGGTATGGGTTTATTAGATTGTCTCTGGAATTGGAATTAAACTATGAGAAGAGAAGAGCGGTGAGTAGTTGATGTTTATGTACGGTTGTACACCTGGTTAGTGAATAGTTCTTTGTTAATACATATATGGGGAAGGGTAGATCTCTACACAGTTTTCATAAGGTTGTTTCCCTTCGGGTTTGGTAATTCCGTTCTCTTTTAAAGCCACTTCCGGCAGAATTTAGGATAATTACTCTCCCAGGCCTAAAATACTTGTAGTTTCAGGACTCTTATGGTCCTTACAAATGATATTGACAATGGAATAGCTTATAGAGGCCTCTGCATGTTCTCAGAGAAGTCTGCATCATGTTAGACTTTCTAGAAAAAGGATATCAAACTTGCAGATCCTGGAATTGGTTCAAAACTTCTGAAAGACGGAATATACGTTTAGATCTGCTCACTGGGCTTTATTATTAAGATCTGGCATATTATTTTAACTTCATCCTTTCCGTACTAAATGGTTGAATCGCTTTGATGTAGTAGTGAAATGTGGACATTCAGTTTGGGATGGGAAGGAGAATTGTGTCTATGAGCATGTAGGTATTGTGGTTATATATTTTCTTACTGCCTTTCTCCTGTGAAGTTCTTTCTGCCTCTGGCACCAAACCAACATATTCCTTTCCTCACACTCTCATTTTGTTTTCACCCAAGGCAGAAAGAGTTCAGCAGCTAGAAGCCCAGCAGTCTGTTTTCTTGCTGCTTTCTTTGTTTTGGGTATCTTGCACTTCCTTCTCTATTGGTTGATTTGTTTATAATGAACACAGAAGTTTGACCATGATCTATAGATGGGTTTTACCCTGCATGTGGACTAGGGAGAATGATTTTGTTGCTCCAGCCATGAAATGGTCTTTCAGGCGCAGGTCCCTAGTGCTTACCTGTTTGTTCCAACTTATTTGCTATATGGGTTGTATTTGGAGCATGGACCACTGAGGTGCTGAGTTCCTAGTAAGCTACTGCAACCAGTCATGTATTAAAACATGGCTTATCCACTAGATAATGCATAAGTTGTGCTCCAGGATTTGAATAGGAACGAGAATGCTTGATCACATTCGGAAAACATATGCCTGCCATAGTCCAGATATACCTTATTGCTTTAGTGATCTTGAAGGGGAAAAAAATCCTTTACTAGTAATACAGTTTGTATTCTACTTGTCATATTACCGATGGTTCAAGACTATAAAATGGTAAAACGATATATTACTGACATGATGGTAAAAGTTTGCAAATATATAATCTTCTAGAATAAATAATTACTGCATGATTATCATTGTCATCGTCCCAAATACCATTCTTGCCAAAAGTTGATGTACTATGATATGATATATATTGGTACCTTCATTTGTCTTTTCATCATTAGCTAAATCCATGTGGTGGCTACATGCCTGTTCCTGTTGTATTTGACTTCTTTTGGCAATGTCTTGTTCATCAGATGTAGCGCTGGTTACCTCCTTAAGGGATGGCATGAACCTTGTCAGCTATGAATTTGTGGCCTGCCAGGAGTCGAAAAAAGGGGTCCTTATTCTCAGCGAAGTAATAATCACATATCTAATTGCAATTCTATTTCCTTGAATGCCATATTTACTAGTTTTTTGGTTTCAAAAGTGTTTTGTGCTTTCAGGCATTGTGAACAGATAAGATGAAAAGATTTTTGCAGCATAACCCACATAGACGGACATTTCTGTGTTTCTTTGCTACTTTATTTTGACGAGGCTAACAGTTTATCGAAAACAAAAGCAAGATTACAGTTATCCTAATTCCTTTCAAAATTTTGATGCCCCTCAGTCTTCTTGAATCACACATGATGCTCCATACATGGTATCTTTTGTTCTCTTACGTCTTATTCATTTCCAAAATCAAGGAGGTTATTTTTCGTAAGACCTTTTGCAGATAGAACATCTGATTTGACAAGTTTCTGTGACACAGGCCATAATTTTCTTTCTGAGCAGCTGCGCTCCAGCTTCTTTGAACAGCCTCTGTTTTTGGTGTTTTTTCGTTTAGATTGCTTTTATGTGACACAACATAGCATGTCAACCAAATGAGAAAACCTTTTCTATTCAGTTAGATATCTAAATAAACCATAACTGACATGTTGCTTATTCTCTTCCTAATTGTGTAACTCTTGAGTATTCTATGTCATACGTTGGCATGGAGTAAGATAATTTGTGAAATCAAAATAATGGAGCTACCATTTCAGTTTTGCAGTAATTTTGAAGGAGATTTTACTGCTGTGCTGTCCAACACCTTGAAATTGTCTCATCTCTCCTTGTATGTGCATAGTTTCAATAGATAAAGTTTCTAATCTTTAATCTCGTGCATTTGTAGTTTGCAGGTGCTGCACAGTCCTTAGGTGCTGGAGCAATTCTGGTGAATCCATGGAATATCACAGAGGTCGCTGCGTCGATTGGGCAAGCTTTAAATATGTCAGCCGAAGAAAGAGAAAAACGCCACAGGCATAACTTTCTGCATGTGACTACCCATACTGCTCAAGAATGGGCTGAAACTTTTGTGAGGTGAGAATACATTTCAGCAATAGCCTATTATCGCTAACAGCGTAAAGCTACTGTGAATTTTTGCCTAATCACTGATCAGACTCCTGTAACGAACCTATTTGGCGGCAAAAGAGTAATAATAGTATAAAACCATAAAACACCACCCTTATTGTTCTACTTTTGCTGTAAATGCTATGCTATGCAGCAAGGCTTCTTGAAGAAGCAAGATAGTAGAGAAGTCAGTTCTTGCTTGAGTTTAACTTCATGGCTGTGGCTCTGATGCTTCAGTGCTCATTTGCACTTTGTTTACTCAAGTTGATTCTTCCTATCTGTCTTTAGTTCGGAGTTATTTGATCCATGGATTGAAACAGGTCAGGTTAGACCTTAGATTTGTATTTTTATATTCTTAGGGTCATAAAAGTACCTAGGCAGCCTGTTTAACCGACTAGGATCTTATGTCAGAATATACACACTCTTATCTAGGGTATGCCTACCATGAGAATGATTGGAGGCACCATATTATATAGTTTGCATATCTGCCTTAATCATTTCTATGTTTTGTTGCATGGCTTCTCTCGATATTAAACAACTCTCCTATGTCAGCCGTTTTAATCTTTCCTCAGCATAGATACTGTTGGTGCAATTTAAGCATTACATGTTTATTAATTGAGATTATAAATGGGTCTTTTAGTAGAGCTTCTTTTTGATAAACTTTGCATATTAATCGGCCACTATTCCTCTTCTTCGCAGTGAACTAAATGATACTGTTATTGAAGCTCAACAGAGGATAAGAAAAGTTCCACCCCGACTTAACATCAGTGATGCAATTGACCGCTATTTGTTGTCCAATAATCGTCTACTAATTTTGGTACCACTCATCCCTCTTTCAAATGTAATCTGCTGAAATTATTTATCCAAAAGCTACAGTTAACTATTTTCCCTAATGATTCCTGTGATTGATAATTATCGTTTGATTCTGGAAGAGTTCATATATAGCAGAAAGGCTACCTAGATGGCTTTAGACGATGAATCAAGTTAGTGGCAAAAGCCTATGCTAATTTGGATAGCATACCAACTGTTTTTGGATTTGACATGTTCACTCGAGTCCAAGTCATGTTGGTGATGCTTTGGTGTGCATATTATGGGTGAAGGGGGTGGCTAGTATGCTGCTAATGATTTTGGCTGTAGAAGTGAAGAATTAGCAATAGAAGAGTGAAGGGATCTAGGATGCTACCATGATAGGGCCTTGGTGATTCTGGGAGGGAAACATCTCCAGTTAGCGGTAGACTTTGTGGGAAGGGGTTATACGTGTGAAGAAGAATAGATGCAGCCTCCCCTTCCCAGTACTTTGCCTTTGTGAGGACTCTTTGGGTTTCTCTGTCGAATGCCTAAATTTCATGAGATATTATATACTTTTAAGTTTAATTTTCTGTTCTTTTATACTGATATGCAGCAACTAGCTAAGTTAATGACAATTTCTTGACTTGATTACGGTGGTCCTCAAAAACAGGGTTTCAATTCTGCGCTGACAGAATCGGTGGATACCCCTGGAAGAAGAGGTGGAGATCAAATTAGAGAGATGGAACTGAAATTGCATCCCGAACTGAAAGAACCATTGACTGCAATCTGCAACGACCCAAAGACAACAGTTGTTGTCCTCAGTGGAAGTGACAGAAATGTCTTAGATGATGTACTGCATTACAACTAGCAAAATTTCAATTCCTTCAACTATAGCTACGTTTCCCCATACCAATTTTGTACCTTTGCAGAACTTCAGTGAGTACAACATGTGGTTAGCAGCAGAAAATGGAATGTTTTTGCGATCTACAAATGGTGTATGGATGACAACGATGCCAGAGCATCTAAATATGGATTGGGTTGATAGTGTAAAGGTATGAACATGTGTAGCTAGGTTCTGAAAGTGGATTTTTCAGCTCTAACTTTTCTGGTTCTTTTGACTATATCCAGCACGTCTTCGAGTACTTCACTGAAAGGACACCGAGATCTCACTTTGAACAACGTGAAACTTCACTTGTTTGGAATTACAAGTATGCAGGTAATCTTAATTTCGTCGTCTATTTTCCTTTCACGAAAATTCAGTCATGTGGTTCTTGTTTTTAGATATTCAAGGTTTATCTTACCT
The DNA here is from genome assembly GCF_000715075.1 of Nicotiana tabacum. Taxonomy (NCBI): domain Eukaryota; kingdom Viridiplantae; phylum Streptophyta; class Magnoliopsida; order Solanales; family Solanaceae; genus Nicotiana; species Nicotiana tabacum. The sequence continues at coordinate 117,543,216 of NC_134089.1, forward strand.
TCGGCGTGTCAATTCTCTTTCCTCTTTTTAACGTATAATTTTCATTTGTGGGGGTCTTCCATGTCCTTTTAGATGTTGAATTTGGAAGATTGCAAGCTAGAGACATGCTACAGCATCTCTGGACAGGCCCAATATCAAATGCATCTGTTGATGTTGTACAAGGACTCCGCTCCGTTGAGGTCCGAGCAGTTGGTGTTACAAAGGTGACCACATTGTTTCTTATGATAATATGACCAGATAGTTGCTCCATGAATTTTGTTTCAAGCGCTTGATTAGTTCATGAGACAATTCTTTTTCCCAATTCTCATACACCCATATACACACATGCAGGGAGCAGCAATTGATCGTATACTGGGGGAGATAGTACATAGTAAAGCCATTGCAACACCAATTGATTACGTCTTATGCATTGGGCATTTCTTGGGGAAGGTAAATTCCTTAAAGCTATCAAAATATCCTTTCTTCAAGTTAATACTACTATTGCTGTGAACTTCAAATTTTATAACCCAAAGCTTCCCTGTCTGTTAAACTAGCGCCAGATTTTGATTGTGTGATCCAACTATTATTTCAAAAAAAAAAAAAAAAAGAACTAAATGCTCCCAACAGAATTAACTTAAGAAAATCAAAATAGGATAGGTTGACCATTTGCAACTGTATACTTGTTTTCCTGTGTCCATCTTGAATTTGATGATGTTATATGCCCATTTTGTTGCTACACTATGTCCATCTGTATAAATATATTTAAATTAATGAGGCTAAACTAGATGGATCATGTTGCCAAATCCTTTGAACTTATATGCTTTATAAGTCAAACTTCAAACTACGCCAGAGTTTTTTATGAAATACAGATGCCACTATTCTGATTTCTGTCTGGTGTCTTTGTAATGTAGGATGAGGATGTATATACCTTTTTCGAGCCAGAGCTTCCTTCTGATTGCATTGGTATTCCAAGGGGTAAGGTCTCTGATGCACTGAAGGTACCAGGGGAAAGGCGATCGGCGCCAAAAGTTCCGTCTAGCCGAACTAGCTCAAAATCATCTCAGAACAGGAATAGGCCTGTATCGAACTCGGAGAAGAAAACTTCCAATGGTGGTGGACGACGGCCCTCACCTGAAAATGTGTCATGGAATGTGCTGGATCTGAAGAAGGAGAATTACTTCTCTTGTGCAGTTGGCAGGACTCGTACAAATGCTCGGTATTTGCTCAGTACGCCTGACGACGTTGTTGCTTTTCTAAAGGAATTGGCTGAAGCATCTATCTCAAATGCGCCATTATGAAAAGGATAAATGGTGCTGGTTGCATCAAGTGATGAAGGATCAGTACCAAGTTTTTGATTGAGGGAGATTTGTATGGAGGATATTGAGCAACGTTTATACCTGATTTGCTTTGGATATATAGATGTCTGGATTCAAAATTCTACAAAGTAAAGAAATAACCTTTCTGCTAGCTAATAATAGACTCCCTCTGTCTCTCTTCCGACCCGTAGATGTTTTTGCCCGTTGGATTATCACTTAGAACTTTAACATACATATTGAGCAGTTCAAAATCACAAGCACTTGTCAACAACTCACAATCATCATTTATGGAGTCACTCATTAAGATAAATTTCAAAGGAGAATTCTTTTAATTTTTTGTTGGTCATTGTTTTTTCTAATGGTTAATTTCAGTCTTCTAAATGGGAATTCTTAGAAAGGCAGAGATATATTGGAATAATGATAAAAGTAGTTAAGGCAAATCTTATCCCTTGCTTACGGTGTAATAAAAGAGCAGTTGAGCTCACGTTGACTCTCTCAAGGGTTGCTAGAATGGAGAGATCTGGTTTCATGTTTCTAATTCACAAGATAAAATCATTGCACCTATTAGGTTTACATATATGAAAATTTGAACTACTTAAATCTTAGTGCTTCTATCCTAATTAGTGGTGGCAAAATGACTAAAAGAAAACAGTTATCCACCCATATTATACATTAAAAAAAATGATTTGGATAATGAACTATTTATAAACGGGTCAAATATGGATAAGAATCATATTGTTCACTTAGAAAATAGATAACTAATGAGTTTAATTTTTACCTTTGTAAAGCCTCAAATTGGGGGTTTCTCAAGTTTGGGAGACTAAAAATTCTCCTAAAAGTGATCATATTCAAGAAGACATGGCTAATATGGATATCCATATTATCAGTTGGTTAACCTGTTTTTTATCCGTATTAAATATGAGTCGGATCAGATAATTTATCCGTTTTTGTTATTACCCGTTTTCGACCCGCCCATATCCAACCTAACCGCTTCGTTTGCCACCCCTAATCCTAATAGACACATAAATGTTTGTAGGGGTGTTCATGGTTCGATTTGGATTGGTTTTTCCCTAAAAAGAAACTAAACCAAGTAAGTCGGTTTTTCAAATATTAGAACCAAACCAAACCAATTATGTCGGTTTTTTCTCGATTCGGTTTATGTCGGTTTTTTCGGTTATTTGTCGGTTTTTTCTTAAATATAAGACACACTACCAAACACACATTTCGGTGACCACATTTTCAACGTAACACTATCAAATCAACTGCCATTTGAGAAATCTATTATTTACCAAGATATATTGATGATAATTGAATCAAATAGTGATAATAATTTAAGGACTCAATTAAAAATATATTATTTTTAACATGAAATAGATTCTTACACTTAACAAAAGAAAACTACCAATTAAACTAGAATGTAAAGGTAAAGAACTATACTAAAAGTGCAAACGATTAATATTTACTATAAAAATTTTAAAACTTTGTATAAAAGTATACATATATATAGGTGTAATAATAAATTTAAAATAGCTACTCCTATATTCGGTTTGGTTCGTTTTTTTTTAATTAAAACCAAAACCAAACCAAATTTGATCGGTTTTTAAATTTCACAACCAAAACCAAACCAAACCAAACCAAACCAAAAAAATATCGGTTTTTTTTGTCGGTTTGGTTTGGTTTTCGATTTGGTTCGGGTTTTCGGATTTTTATGAACACCCCTAAGTGTTTGAAAGTGGGATTTCCAAAATGTGAACATTTTAGGGCCTATTATTCTTCCAAAAAATTTAAAAATCAATGTCTGATTCAATCCAAAGGAACTGATGCGTTTTGCAATAGTAGTTCAAATTCACCATTCTTTCTGGAATGGAGGGCGTATTTGATAAGTCATTATAGTAATATATTATTAAGACGTAAATTACTAAAACTAAGTTAAAACAATCCATGCTAAATACAGTTATTCTGCATTTAGAATAGTAGCAAAATACAAAGCAACTTTCCACTCAATATGGGGAAGAGAAAAACAACACTATGAAATGGAGCAAGAAACAATTCATAATTCCATATATATTAGATTCAGTAAATAAACCCTTAGCACACAGGGTTGATAACAGATACATGGGGAACTCCTATCCAAAGCTTCCTCATAGCACATTAAACATTATAGATTCATAGATAACTAACAGGAACAACCGAGCATAGGAATTCTAATCACCGGCAAGAATCTAAACAATAGAAAATTTTGGCTACTAATGACGAATAATGACTAAACTAGGATACAAAGTCAAGTAGCATATTGATCCAAACCAGAAGTCTGATCTCAATAACCTAAGGCTTATTATGCAGCAGTTTTTCTGTTTGGTTCAAACACATATTTGACCAATGATTCCTTGATTGGCAGCAACTCAGGGAACTCCTTTTTCAACTTTGAAGCATCCATCTCATTGTTACTGCGAGCTGCAACAATTACCTTAGCCTGTTCTTCCAATGTGAAATTGGCCCATGTAAAGTCTGGGTTTATATATTTCTTGTACATCTCCAAAATCTCATTATGGCTCACAACACCGGGGTTTGTGAAGTTCCATATGCCCTTGAGATTACGTTTTGCCATCTCAATTGAAATTGGAAGAAGCTCATCCAAAATTGTCATGCTGTTGGGAATATTAACCACCTTATTGTAGCGACTAATCTTGGTAATGAAATTCCGGGGGTTGCTGAGGTCTGAAGATATTGGCATCCGGACTCTGAGGGTGCAAACATTCTCGTATTCTTTCAGCAACTCTTCAACCTGGTGAAAGAAAGAAACAAACAGTATCAATATTTGTAAAAGAATACCCACATGCAAACAGACTCTTAAGGAGTACCTACCATAGCCTTGGTCTTTGAATAGAAAGAACCAGCGAAATTGGGCGTGTCTTCCTCTTTGAATCCAATACCAGAACCTTCTGGGTGTGCAGCATCATATTCAAATATGCAACCAGTTGCAAAATTCATCATCAGTAAACCATGCTCTTTACAAACATCAGCCAAGTTTAGAGTTCCAGCAACATTTGTACGAATTGTTTCAGTTTTATGACTTTCACACCAATCAACGTTAGGTCTACCGGTGACACCAGCAGCATTGAATACATGTGTGGGCTTGACAGCGTGAATGTCTGCCAAAAGTTGTGACCGATCCTGCAGACGTCCCCTTCCATACTCATAAGGAATTCCCTGTTTCTCACATAGCTTTCCTAGCAGACCACCAATCCAACCAGTCCTACCATAAATCAAAAACTTATAAGGTGATTTATTAGGGGGGTTGCCGATCTTGGAAGCTGGAACTACCATCCGGGTCTGGTTGGGGTTTCCAGAGCACTCAGATGATCCCGAATCATCTTTTTCAGCTCCTCTCTCTACCCCACCAGGCATCATCAGCATTCTAGGATGGGGAAGCAATGCTCCAGAGACATCTCCCCACCAATCAGGATTACTGATATACCAGTCCATGGTTTTTTTCAGACCCTCTTCCCATGTGGTCCTCTCTGACCAACCCAAGTTCTTCAACTTCTGATCATCGAGAAAATACCTCTGGTCATTGAAGGGCCTGTTCTCCACAAACTGAATGCTTGCGTCAGGATCCTTGTCAAAAAGCTTGCATAGATCTTTGGCAACATCAATCACCCTCCTCTCTTTCTTAGTTCCAATGTTATAAACATGACCAACCTCTCCTCGGTGAAGAACGACCTCGAAAGCCTCAGCAACATCCTCACAGTACAAATAACTTCTAACATTTGAACCATCTCCGTGAATAGGAAGAGGCTTCCCCCTCATGGCTAGATTTATAAACTTTGGGATTAACTTCTCAGGAAATTGATTGGGACCATACACATTATTCCCTCTAGTGGTTATAACAGGCAATCCGTATGATCTCCCATATGCCATAACAAGCATTTCAGCCCCAGCTTTAGTGGCTGAATATGGGTTCGTAGGAAGGAGTTGTGAGGCTTCATGGTTTCCCACAACAGCATCCTCATCGGTCTCCCCGTAAACCTCATCCGTGCTGACATGGATAAACCTTCTGATCTGACCAGTAACTTTGCAAGCCTCTAATAGCACGTGTGTACCATAAATGTTGTTCTTGGTGAACTCAAAGCTATTACCAAAGGAGTTGTCAACATGGGTCTGAGCAGCAAAGTGCATTATAGTGTCAATGGACTCAGTGATGAGAAGATAGTTAACAAGATCAGCGCTGCCAATGTCTCCCTTAACAAACTTGAAATTAGGGGAGGATCGAGATGGATTAAGGTTTTTCAGGTTGGAACAATAATCAAGCTTGTCAAGCACAACGATTTTGTAGTCGGGGTAACTCCGAACAAGGCGGTTGGCAACATGAGATGCAATAAACCCTGCAGCCCCAGTAATGAGTATATTCTTAGGAGTGTACGTCGACATCTTGATACAGGTTCTTCAGCTAACGAATTTCAAATCAATATTCTCAGTTTAATAGCAACTCAAATCCTGCAAGAAACAAATTAATTTCATCTATTAACAACTGTCAAACCTAAAGCTTAAAATAGGCGTAAAGGGAAAAAGGACATAAAAATGAATTCTTTAAATAGATTAATAACCAGGTAACAACAGAGAATGTTTGAGAACTAATTCGCAACTATACACCGACAAAAATATTAACCAAAAACAAGCCCCAGAACATAAAAAAAGTTCGACAACCCGGATTCTGAAAAGGTGCTCAATGCCGTTTATGTGGGGGGGGGGGGGTTGTAGTAGGTAAAAGCAAGATAAAAAATGCGAGTGAATATACATGAATTAATAAATAATTTCCCTGGATCAGCAATAAAATATAACCACAATATTATAAAAACCAGTAAAAATTATGAATCAATCAATAAATTATGTCAGAAATCACAAACTAATGGAGATTTAGAAAAACCAGCACAAAATTGAAAACACAGATCATCAGATCCAACATAGTATTCTGCAAAACACAACATTCTCATTGCTCATCAGCATTTCAAATGGGTGGTCCACAATATGATGCATGCTTGCTTATCCATAATAGATCTGGGATCATAAGTTTGCAATGGCAATAAATTGGAATCAAAGCATATTTGCATTCAAAACCCAGATCTAGCCCAAAATCATGAATTGCAAGCAAGAATTAAAATATATGAACAAGAGTAATAACTGTATGTGCTTACAGATTTTCAAGAACCGAATAAAGGATCCAACCCCCGAACTACAAGAAAAGGGAGACGAGAGAAACGGAAGAGACTTTTTAGAGAGAGAAAGAGAAAAGCGTGTGAAGATGAGAGTCAAGTATCGTATCTGTATCTGTATCTGTATCGTCTCCCTTTTGTGTATGTATTTATACACGCACTACCCCTACAAAATTTTCATGCAAATCTAATGTTCTTCTCTTCCATATTTATTACTGCACCAAAAATAAAATAAGGGAAACAGAGAGAGTGTTATAGCGGGAGGGTTGGAATTACATTGCTGCCCCTGGAACGGTGGTTGAATTACACCACGCGGATTTTGTGGGCCCTTTGTTTGGGCCTCATTAATAGGGAACGGTAGCTGTTAAAGCCGTTAATTATGTTGTTAGTGGAGATAATGAAAAATAATTATAATTAATGAGAATAAAAATGAAAAATAAATTTACTGGAATTTTGGGGACAGTGGAATGTGCGAATGGAATATGACGACACGTGATTGGATGATTAGCTAGTTAAAGTGGCAATTTCTGATTGGTTTTACATGTTAATGATTGATTATTTTAGTGCACATTAGATATTAACTTGTACTCTTGCTGGTAATTTTCATATTCCATAGTTGTACAATCATGATATAGCTGTTTCCATTTCTGTCATGATGTGTATCTTTAATTGAAGTGTGAAATGAATTAAACAAAAGTGGTAGACGGCTAGGAAATAAAATTATTCCAACTCAATGTTATAAGTAACAGCTAAACTAGGGGTAATAAATTTACACTCGCGAAATACACTTATTATTTACTCAGAATTATACATTTACCTAAGAATGTTATTTCATTGATTAATTAATCTAGTTTGATGTAAATCTGGACGTGGGTAAGTCTTTTTCCAATAGCAACAACCATCACCAGTTGCATCCAAAAGTGCGGCTTACTAGTCAATCAAGCAAATTGAGAACCATAAAATTTTACCTTCATATTTCAGCCAACAATAAAAATATTAGGTGATTTCTTCTTATCTATTCAAGTGTTGGTGTACGAAACTAATCGATAATTTTATTATTGGAAAATAACAAGTATTCCGTAAAAATAATTGAGGCGAGGGCAAGTTAACTATAACACCATGATAATAGAAAAATTCATCGTCAGTAAAAGTCAATGGCATTTATAAATGCACTGCACTTATTGTTGGCTCTGGCTTAATATAAAGCATTGCTTCCACTTATCACCTTTTTATTTGGCTTTATTTCTGGAGTTGTGTGTAAAAACTTTAAATAAAGTACCTCGTTAGCTTGTAAATCTGTAAAAACTTTAAGTAAAGTACCACGTTAGCTTGTAACTCAATCACACTGCAATGTGATACTATACTATTATTCCAATAATACATTTGACTCAATTAGTTTCTCTATCACACGGTTACAAGAAGTGTTTAAAGATAGTGCATTTTCCTTAACATATATACTTATATAGTACTTCCTCCTTCTCAAATTATCTGTCATATTTCTCTTTTATATGACTCTTAAAAAATATTAATTAGAAGGGGTTTTTTAAGTACTATTTTAACCTTATTTATGTCTTAAGATATAATCTATCTTCATTAAATATTTATTCTATTTATGTACCATCTCCATCTTATATAGTACAAGGGGAAGTGTCATGATGTATGTTATTTGTTGATGACATAGTTCTGATTGACGAGACATGAGGTGGAGTTAACGCTAGATTGGGAGTTTGGAGGCAGTCGCTGGAGTCTAAAGGTTTCAAGTTGAGTAGGTAAAAAATTGAGTGCTTGGAGTGCAAGTTCAGCAATGAGATGCATCAAGAAGAAGTGAAAGTGAAAATTGGTACTCAAGTCATCCCCAAAAGATAGTTTCAAGTATCTTGGGTCTATTATTCAAGGCAATGGGGAGATTGACGAGGATGTTACTCATCATATTGGAGCAGGATGGATGAGATGGGGGCTCGCCTCGGGGGGTTTTGTGTGATAAGAATATGTCACCTGGACTTAAGGGCAATTCCTATAAAGTGGTGGTTAGACCGACTACGTTGTATGGGGCTGAGCGCTGGCCCGTCAAGAAGTCTCATGTCTAGAAGATGAAAGTAGCTGAAATGAGGATATTGAGATGGATGTGTGGGCATACCAGGAAGGACATGATTAGGAATGATGTTATTAGGGACAAGATAGGAGTGACATCTGTGGAGGACAAGTTGCGGGAATCGAGGTTGAGATGGCCCGTTCGGGCATGTGAAGAGGAGAGACATATGTGTTCCGGTCAGGAGGTGTGAGGGGTTGTCCATGGTGGGTCTGATGAAGGGAAAGGGTAGGCCTAAGAAGTATTGAGGAGAGGTAATTAAGCATGACATGTCGTTGCTTCAGCTTACCAAGGATATAACCTACGATAGAAAGGTGAAGAGATCGAGGATTAGGGTTGTAGGTTGACTGATACTAGTGTGTTCCTCCTAGACTTACCAGTAGTACTAGGATTATTTTTGTATTATCTTATCAGGGTTCTTTATTATTACATGATGTGTGATTCGCGCTCATTACCATATTACATTGTTGTTATCATTGTTTGCTACTTGGCTGCTTTATCGTATCTCCATTGTTCCCTAAGCCGAGGGTCTATCGAAAACAACCTCTCTATCTTTATAAGGTACATGTAAGATATGCGTACACACTACTCTCTCCAGACCCCATTTATGAGATTACACTGGGTTTATTGTTGTGGTTGTTGTTGTTGTTGTTGTTGTTGTTGTTGTTGTTGTTGTTGTTGTTGTTGTTGTTGTTGTTGTTGTATGTACCATCTCCATCTTCAAGAACAATTACTATCAAGGGTAAAATCAGAAAAAAATAATTGATTGTCTTAAACTTCTAATACAACAAATAATTTGAGACAATTGTTTTTGAAAATTACAACAGATAATTTTAAACGGAAGGAATAAACACTACAAAAAAAAAATTGCTACGAACTTCGTCGCTAATATGTCATTAAATCGTCAGTAATTCATCTCTAAATAGAATTATCGACAAAATTTTCCGTTCAACTACGGAATTTGTCTGTGAATAATTTTTGTTTTTTAGTAGTGGGATAACAAGAACAAAGACAACAAACTTTATTTATTTTTGTCTATGAGACACGACTAAAGTAACAAAGTTGAGAAGCCCCACTCCTTGATGCAAAAATAGTCAGTATTTGCCAAGTTATTGAAAAATAACCACTATTTTGCTGCAACAAAGAACGGTCAAACATAATATACTGGAGTTCGGTACACCTGTGTATGAACTTCCAGCATATTATGCTGGACCGGTATATTATACTGGAGCTCCAGTATAATATACTGGAAATCCACTATATTATGCTGGAGTATTTTTTCGAATTTTGAACAGTGTTTTCGTTCAGATTTATCTTTACATAAAAAGTAACTAAATTTCGATTACTTTTAAAACTGTAGCTATTTTTGAATGACTACTCGTACATCCGGCTATTTTTGAATTTATCCGGGTTTGAAATTTTGAGTCCACGAGTATAATGTGCTTCTGCTTTTGCAATTTCCGTACTGTCCCTCTTCTCTCCTCTTCCCCTCTATGATTCTTTTCGTTGGATTCGTCTCCTTTAGTATTTTTACTCATCATATATAGTTTCACACATATGAGCCGGTGTAACTGTTAGAGTTATCTATTACTAATTGATAATAGGTTTTAGTCTCGTTATTGTGTTGGTTTTCAACCTATTGCTTTGACCTTATAATAGATTTATATGAACGTAAAAAAAATAGACATATTAACATACATTATTATTAATATTAGTATTATTACTATTATTTATAATATATTTAACTTATATTTTGCTTTTATTTTCGCTATTATTTTTATTTAATATGACGATGACCCTATGTTGTTAATAACGAGGATTCATGCATATAATTGATCCTATTTTGTTTGGGATTGAGGCATAATTGTTATTGTAAGTATATATTTCTATATATTTCGCTCCAAGAATCACTACAAGCTAAGAATTTTTATTTTGTAATCGTTGTAGTACTATTAGGTCAATTGACCATCTCCCAACTCCCAATACCAAATTAGTCAATGTTTGGACTAATACTTGACGCTACTATTAAAATTTAAAGAAAAAATAAAGACACAGAGATTTTTATCCAATTAATTTACCTGCCTCGTTAACTAGTAGTACTATTTGATGAAATATCTATTGTACCTTTCTTTGTCTCATTTGCAAACTCTTATTCATGCCACAAGGCTTACCTAACACAAAACCTGATACAGTATGTCATAGTGCTACCAAACACCCAGCAATATCGATTCTGCATCGTCCATCGTAACAACCATTAATCTCTTTTGTTATAGTTTTCCTTGTCTTTTTGAGAAGGGAATTGACGTCCCCCAAACCATTAGACTTCCAGAAAAGACAAGTCTGGTCGCCATTAAAACCATTCTCACAAACCGAGTTACATGTTCTTTAAAGTCGCTTGATATTTAGGGGTCATTTGGTTTATAAGTAAGTTGTGCACGAATTAGGAACGCATGAATTATTTATAAATAAATTAATATGTGATAACTGATAGTAAAGGGATTGATATGCGGAATAATGCAGGTATTATTATGCAACTAGTGAATTGGTCCGCGCTTCACGCAGTTATACAAATGATGTTTTAGAAATTTAATTTATTGAGATAAAATAAATAAAAGTTTTATTTAAAAGCATATGACTATTAAATCTATAAGTTTACAATCACAAATATAATAATTTATTTTTGAAGATAGCTTGATCAACTCGGTGCGGTTGTAATTTCTTCAATCGCCTCTATTAAGATGTCGTTGATACACTGCTTAAATAAGTTTTAGCATTTGAAGTTTATTTAACGTAAATTACAAAGAAAGGTAAGCACACTTTTGGAATGTCAACCAAATTGCTAGTTTAATTTGGGGGTTGAGAAATTTTAACCAAGCATATAGATCTATGCAGTAAGGAAACATTGGTGAGAGAATTTGTTCCAAAACATTATATTGAGGAAAAAAAGGTAATGAAATCCCCAAGCCTTCCTTCACTATTTAAATATTATTCATTATTAATATTTATTAGTAATTGTATTTAGAGAGTTTGGGGCTTACCTATATTCTCCTGCCAAATTCTCTTCCTTATCATAAAATGATGTTCATAATAATAGTTCATTAATGTAATAATTATCTAATATTTATTAATTCATAATTGGATTTTGATACGTTTGAATATAAAAAATTATAACATAATTTTCCTGTATTTTGTTCCGTTTAAATGTTGTTCCTAACTAATATTTTGACAATTGTAATAGTAATAATTATATTTGATGAATTTACAGAGTACTGAGCTTTATTGATGAGGGAAAAAAATGAAAATGAGAAAAAAGATACGTATGTTTTCTAGTCTAAAGATGTGCCATACAATCGATCTCTTCAAATACCAAAATTAAATACAAGAAGATAGATAAAAATTAAATATTATATTTAGAGATTACTGCGCTTTAGTAAGGAGAAAAAATAACTAAAAAATTTTTTCAAAGCGATAATATATCTTTATATCCAGAAGGTGTCACACCATCTCTTCTTCATGACTCTTCCCCTTGATATAACATTGCTATAAAATTTTATGAGGAAAGAAAGGAAATAGACAAAAAAAAAAGAGAGAGTGAAAAAGGTACTAAAGTACAGAAACAATCAAGTGTTGGGTGCAGATTTCTTTAACTTCAAGAAAGTATTCAAATTAATAAATTCAAACAAATCTGTGCATTCATAATTAGATTTTCGATCTCAATGGCATTATACAACATAGACAAACAATATTTTACAACAAATTAATGAAGAATTGCCCCATTAGTAAGTTTTGAAGAAAACTCAATACGAGCATTTCAATCATGACTTATTGGCAAGTAAGTGTTGAACTGTTTGTTCGAATTTATTGACTTTGCATTGTAGTTCTCCACAATTTCCCTCTCAATATAGGATCCTACGAATCAGTCTTTAATATTTGATGTTCTTTTCCATTGCCGTAGATTTAATAATGACTAGTGATTCTCCTGCTTCATGGCCCTAATATATCAACATTGAAACTTCTTCTAATTCTTAACAAATAAACCACAAATTGATTAAGAACATAACCTTCACATAAAAATGTTAAATGGATATGAGAGACACTAATTTTACTACCTGAAAACCTAAGTTTCCCAAAATAAAAAGTGAAACAAAAAACGTATGTAGTATTCCATTCTTTTTCTATGTTTATTATTCGTTTTTTAGATTTTTTCTTCTTTTTTTTTTCGTTTTTTTCCCATTCAGTGTACTTGTCCCCCCACCCAACCACCAATTCTTTTTCTCATCACGCTGAATTTATTCTCTACTCCAAAGTAAATTCCACAAACTTACTCGTATTTCTCAATAATTCCTCATGCAATTTAAATATTTACACTCTTTATAGATAATAAAAGAGTAGAAGAAAGAATTAGCATTTGGCACCATCCTCACACTCGCTGTTACGCAACTTCACATATATCTTCAAAGGTGATCATGAGTGCTTCTGATCTTCAATTCATTAAGTTCCTTGGAAAAATGAGATTCAGTCCACATGTAGTATTCTTTTTTTTCCTTGATATAAAAGTTTGTAAAATTCATTAATTATAATAATCAAAATTTTGCTCACTGTAAAAATCATTTAGGAATTGATATACATCTTCAAAAAGCTATACTAATTAAAAAATTTGTTACCTGAGGCTGTTAAGCTCCTTTTGCAAAGATCAATCTGGAACTATTATATCCGTGCAAAAATTTGTTCATTCAATTATCTTGATATCTTGTGTTCCCATGGCTAACATTTATACCCTTTTAATTGATATTGATTAACATTTACTGCTTTTCATTACTTTTTTCTATTATAATTATCCTTTACGTTTCAACTTTTCATTAATGTGACAAATCCAGATTCCTACAATTAGTGTAGTTTAAAGATCATAATAAAGTACGTAACTTATAAAGCTAAATGCATTATTGGGCTAATTTACTAAATTAAAAACAAAAAAAAAGGCAAAAAATTGAGAAAAAAGATAAATAAGAATCCTAGTCTAAGAGATATGCCACATCACTTTTTTTTCCAGCTTTATATATATATACATACATATATATATATATATATATATATATATATATATATATATATATATATATATATATATATATATATAGATGATTAATAGTTTAGAGAATTTTATACATGAATTAGTTATTTTAAAGAGACATTTTTATCTTTAAATAGTTTAACTCTAGTATTGCTAATACACATATTTTTATTCCTTATTCTACCCGCATAAAATAATAATAGACTTACACAATTTCATACGAATATTTTATTACCGTCAACTAAATATAGTATTGCCCTGTGCAGGAATTTAGAGATTAATTATTCATATTCCAACCAAACGACTCATTAGAGCAGTCCTATGTGTTATAGCACTTATATGAGATTTTGTTTGTTTGCTAGAAAAGATATTACTATTATTTTATATATATATCAAGGCATCCTATTATAAGTCGGGACGAAATCACCGTGTTCTACTTAAAGAATAGAAACTTTATGAAAGGGTAAAGGCAAAAAGGTAAGAAACTTTATTATAGGGTAAATGCAAAAAGGCAAGAGTGTTTGGCTAAGTTTATAAGATGGTCAAACTAGCTTATAAATATTTTTTGGCTTATTTACGTGTTTGGTAAAGTTAAAAATGCTTATAAGTCACGTGCTTATAAGTCAAAAATAAGCCAAAAGCCATAAGTTGGTCACCTCCAACTTATGAATTTTTAGCTTATAAGCACTTTAAATTTGATCAAGATTTTTACTATTTTATCCTTAAAATATTCTTTTTTAGAAAAAAAAAACTCTTACATCGATAATCACTGTCTCAAGTATTGTTTCAACCTAACCCCTCCCCCCCTTGAATTCTTTTTTAATATTTAAGACAAGAAAATTCTCTATTCCTTTGAGTATTTGTATCTATGTGTATGTGTATTAATCTTTGAACTGTATGTAATAAAAGATGACATATCAAATTTTTTGGTATATTGCTTTCTAAGTGTTGGGGTGATGAAGACAGTTTTTGTTTATCTTCAAATATTTTGTCCTATTTATGTTTATTTTTTACTGAGAAATTTTTGTCAATTTATTAATTATTATAACTTATAATTATATGCTTATCATAATATTATCTTATCTAAACACAATTGTATTTAAAATAAAATGACAAATAGAATATTTTGTATTTGAATCGATCTGGAATCTAAAATTTTGAAGAAATTACGCCCTTATAAATGTAAACAATTATAAGGTTATTTAAGTTATTTTAACAGAAAAAGAGCTTATCAGTACTTTTTTTAATTAAATACTGACAGCTTATTATCAATTTCAACACTTATATCCAAATATATAACTGCTTATTTATTAAATCAATTTTAACATTTAAAAGTACTTTTCAACACCTAATACTTATCAGCTACTTCAAATCAGGTGATCCAAATTAACGGGCTCCAAATAGGGAAAAGAGAATAAAAACGGTACACATGTGGAGGCACATGAAAGAAAGCAGCAAAGAGTATCACCAAAACTTCTCTTTTCCAGCGAGAAGCCAGGTATGGTTTAACGTGTTTCATTCTTGTGTTCCAAACAACTATGATTACATTTTAGCTAATCTTTACTCACATAATCTATTTAAAAATAGGATCAAGCTGTTCCCTAGATGTTGCTGTTTCTTTTTTGTTTATTTTTGTCTCCCTATTTTGATCGTATGCTTTTGTAAACAGGTCCTTTCGGGAGATTGTCATGTACTTGTTGTGGATGCTTCAAATTGAGACTGACCAAAATGTCACAATCGTACCATTTAGTTTCGGTACGATGAATACACATAAAAGCGAAATCACTATTTAAAGTTTTTAGGTTTTAAAATTTGTTATTATGATCCAAAATTTGGATCTAGGTTTATACAATCAAATTTTATAATAAAGTAGGTTTAATTTAAGTCAATATTAATATCCAAAAGATAGACCATATATTTTTGTAGTAAGATCCCACATGTGCTATTGAGTAGCAATAAATGACAACAATAATGATATAGTAAATGATTCAAAAATATGGAAGATAGCAATACATAACGATAAATGACATTTAAGCAGATAAATGGGTGGAGGTCACCCGAAAAAGATGAGATTCCTTAATAATTCTTCTGACAATGATAGATAATGATAAGCTTTTGAATATTCGGATCCTCCTTGGATCGTAGGAGAAGGGTAGATAAAGATGCGAGAAAAAGTTGAGCTAAGAATCTTCAGAGAATGTCAATATATTGTTTTTTACCATGAATGTTTCCCCCTTCTATAATTACATATTTCTCTATTTATAAGATTATATGGGCCACAAAATCCTAAGTAGTACAACTTGGAGGAATATTTACTGGAATATTCTCTGGGAAACCATAGTTACATAACTAGCCATTACCGCTTTAATAAAGGGAGTGCTCGTCCTCGTCTGATCCACCTTGACCTCGTCGAAGACACGTTGTTTTCTCATGATATCAACCTTTTGAAGCCAAATCATTATAACCTGTTGATGACACGCGACAGCCTTTAAAGGCTTTATTAATGTCGACTTGGTCCACATATAATTATGGTAATTTTAGCCCATACAGTTAGTTCCTTCGCTTGTTGAGTGGATAACATTGGTCGCGGTCGTCGTAAAAAACGGCGGACATGGCATTTCGCGAACCGCATATCTCAAATATTAAATTTCTTGAGTGATTTAATGGGACCATCTTGTCAAGGAAAAGATGTGATGTCAGGACATCATTCGTCATGATGATGCATGTTCCCGACACGTCGCATCGATTCATGCACGACTCCTGATTGGCTCTGCCGTTTCGATTCTGATGTCTATCGACGCCCCCTTTTTCTCTAACCGTGGTGTCAGAAATCGGGTATACGACATTGGGAAGAACAACTCTATTCCCTTTCGAGAATTGGGTTTCGGAATTTGAAGAGTCGCCACCTAATGATTATAGTGCATTAGGACACTTTTTTTAGAAGAGTTAGAGTTGGAAAACCAGAGTTCGGGTAAGGGCTAGAAATTATCTCGAGAGGAAGGTGTTAAGAACCCCTCAAGATCCACTAGTGTGGTTCCCGGCCATGTTACAATTGTGACTTTACAAGTAAACAATCAAGGCTCAAATAAGGATTCACATATAACATTGCAATCAGGTTGAAAACTTTCGAAGGTAAGTAGAGAGTGCGGAATTTTTTTAAAAAAAGATTTGAATAATTTTACAAGAAAAGATGAAAGCAAATAAAGGGAGGGGGGTCCTAAGTTTATGATTAGTATGGATCACTTCAATGCAATACCCAGTAATCACTCCTCAGAAGAGGGGTCACACGTGATATGAGCGCATCGGTCATCATATCCATATCTACCCTTCCCACCCTGTTAAGGTATTAAAGCGCGAAATGGTATCGTTACTTATTGCATGCTATTACCCGTCCCAATCCTATCAGTCCCGGAGGCATATGGGACTACTAATCCTAAAGGGGAAGGAGTTGGGGCTTTTGCGAAGTTTTCAAAAGGATAAAAATCTAGGCGACAAGCAATAACAGATAGCAGTTAAAAGGGAAACAAATAGCAGTTAAGGCTCAAGTCGGTCTCCTCATTCAAAGCAGCAGATTATTTAGCATGACTTACAAATACTGGTTTGGTCTGTATTAAACTTAACATAGGAAGGGTGGCTAATTTATCACATATTTTCAGATAAGAAGTCCGAATTAGGCCTGCCTGCTGGTTGTAATTATCAAAACTGATGCAATTATAAAATTTTATCCTAAGGCTTGCCTAGGCGTTAAACAGAACCTATAGGCATGATATCTATTAGTTTCAGAAATAAAGAGGTAAACTGATTGCAGAAAAAGAATTATCAATTACAGGGACATAAGATATGCAGGCGTTAAACATTATTGCTACTGATTTTAGGCCTATAAGCGAGTTGACGATTCAGGTTTAGTTAACAACTCCTATAGAAATGCTTTCTAGGTGTTACTGATTTGAGCAGTGTTATTGCTTATGCAGGAATCCTATAGGCAGGTTGTCAACATGCAATTGATTAGGTATTTAAATCCTATAATAGGTTTGCCTAATGACAGATGCAGAATGCAAAAAGTCCTATAGGCATGGTATCTATATGAAGATGCAGAATTTTAGAATTGGCTTACAGGCATGGCATCTATTATGAAATTGCAGAAAACCCTATAGACATAGTATCTATATGAGTGCAGAATTTCAGAAGTATAGTAATTCCCTATGAACATGGTATCTACCCCTCGCATGCATAGTCCCCTACCCTTTTCCACTAGACGACCCCAAATGTTTATTACAAGATTATTACAGACCAGAATGAATAAGAAAAAATATATCAGAAATTAAAGATTCCACCCAAGGAGAGCCTAATTCAGACCCCAGGTCTGAAATGTGAAATAAACCAACTTCCAAAGATCAGATTCCAAAGCCTTCTCTTATCTAGGGTGTTTCAGAGATCCAAGGAGTTTCAGGAACTCCAGGCAGTGCTTACACCCCAAATATATTGCAGATTTAGATTATAGTGCAGTGTGGAAATGCCAGCTCTCAGATGTCCAAGTTCAGAGGGAACTCAAGGTCCCAAAGCAAGGCTCAAAAGAGAGGGGCAGAACTTAAGATTCTAGGAATAGGTGTAAGTGCACAAGGGGGGAAGGGAATCAAAGAGAGACAGGGCAAGCTAGTGGTCATGCCCAGCAATTGGGATGCTGGCACACCCCTGACCAGCCTGCTAGTCAAGCATTGAGAGTTAGGATCCATTGTGGATCAAGCCAAGGCCTGGACAGTAATTAGGATACTGTCAGGCCAAGAACTTAACTCAGCACATAGAAGGGGATAGGGGTAGAGAATTCATAACAGAAATAGAAGTAAGAAAGAAAAATATTTAACACAAATTACTGAACATAGGCAGTAGAGTAAACAACAGTCTGAAGCACATAAGGGTGAGACAGAAAATTAAATAAAGGACATACCAGTTTCAGGGAAACAAGAAAAGAAAAGCAGTAGTCTTGTAAAGTCAACAAATAGTCAGAAGATCTTAGAAGAGAGCTGTGAGATTATGTGTGTAAAGTGCCGAATTGAGAGTGTGTGTGTAAAAGTATGCAATTCGAAGTGTGTTGTAAAAGTATTGAATTGTAAGTTAAGGCTCCTCAAAGTGCAGAAGGGTCGTGCCCCTTTTATAGTATAGAAAACAAGTCAGAAAAGGTAAGGAAATAACATTGAAATCAATCTCCCTTTAGTTAAGGGATTCTTATTTCAATGGGTAAAAGCCAATTAAGGAAAGCAGTTTTGATTAAAACCTTTTCAAAGTAGCACAAAAGGGGTAAATACAGAGAAGTTATTAAAGGAAAGAATTCAATAGTACACGGCTTGGAAAAAATAAGGAAAGGGAATCAATCAAACAGCCAGGGAAATCAAAATTACAATTCAATTCGAATGAACCAAGTCAGGAAAAGGTAAAAGAGGTTCAATTAAAGAAAAATCAGTAACAATCAATCAAACCCCATTAGAGGATTTCAGAATCAATCAAAAACCTTTGAAGGCAGAGTACTTATGTATAAAGCACACAAATATGTGAATACCAGAGGGGCTTGTCAAATTATTTAGAAGAGAGTTTAACAAAGAACGGTTCAAAATCATAAGCAAGAAGAGGTATAAGTCTAGTTCGCAGACTCACAATGAGTCTGAGAGTCCAGGGTCCCGAAGTGGAACCTAACTCGCACACAAAAGATCAAAATGCCAAGAAATCCCCGAACCTTAGGGTTTCGAGTTGAGTCAGACAATAGAGATGAGAAGGCAAACCATTCAATAGAGGCTCAGGAGTTTTTTCCAAAGACTTATGAGAAACAAACAGACATGATACACAGTCAAAAGCATGGAGAACACGTTTTGAGAAAAACTCTGAACTTAAACAAGTTCAGAAGAAAAAAGTGATACAAACTTAAGAAGCAGTAGATGAAACACATTTAGCAAGAACACGAAAAGAGTCCAGTAAAGCAAACAAAAATCGAAGAACTTAACAGTAAACACATATAGTAGAAGAGTAATGAAAACATAACAAAGATAATCATGTGAGCATAGGAGTAACATATATAAAAGAAAAGTAAAAGGACAATACAGGTGTGGTAGAAAAGAAAACATACGAACATAGTATAGCCACATACATACAAAGAAAAGAAAAGGAAGAGTCAGAAAAACATTTTAAGCTTTTCAGAAACCCTAGATCGGAAAGAAGTAATTTTTGAAAGAAAAATTGGGGAAAGCGTTTTAAAACTCCAGTAAAGCACATATATAGCATAGATTTAAAAGAACAATCAGAGAAAACCTTGAATAGCTAGGGTTTCAGAGGAACCCTGGAATGAGAAAGGCTTGGTAAGAGGTCCGATCTAAGTCGGATGAGGTCAGAAACAGGCTCAGAAGACCAAAAGCCACCGGAGCAAAGTCGGAGATGGCCGAAATCTTCGAATCGGTGAAGGTCTGAGTGAAGACCTTCGAGGTCTGGCCTCGAACCTTCGAGCATCAGGCATGCAAGAGCCAGAGGAGGTGAATATAGGCTGTCCATGGCCTGAGAAGCCATGGATTCCGGTGGAACAAGGCAGGAAGAGGCTAGGGTTTGAGAACCCTCGAGTGAGTTTGAGATAGTAGAGGGCTGCAGAGGCGGCGGTTGGTGAGAATGAGGTAGGGTAAAGGGGTCGTTTGAATTAAAAAAGGAAGGGGATGAGGGGAGCCGTTGATCTAAAAGATCAACGGCTGAGATTAAAAGAAAACCGGGCGGGTCGGATAAATGGGTAAATGGGTTGGGTTAAATCGAAATTGTGCCGGTCCAATTGGGTTTCAGAATTGGGTCAATTAGGGGGGATCAATATGACTATGATTGAAATAAAAATGAGCCAGATTTTAAATAGCCAGTTTTTCCCTTTTTATTCTTTATAAAAATGGTAAAATGATCTTGAAAGAAAATTAAAAGTACTGAGCCAACGAACAATATATAAATATTAATTTAAAAATATTGGAACCAATTTCACAATTATAAAATGCTATTAATCTTAAAGTAGGCTACAATTGCAATTATATGCGATTTAGCTTTTAACATACCAAATAAATTTGTAAAAATATGCAAAAATTATCTTAACTATATTTTGGTATAAATATGGGAATGAAATAAATTATTCACCAAAATTGATGATTTTGGGAATAATTATGGGTTTTGCACTGCTAAAATAGACAATAAATTGATTTTAAAAATCTTTAAAAATTAGGGAAAAATACCAAAACTCTTGGGCATGCTTATATATGCATACACATGCTATTTTGAAAGTGTTTTGAGTATAAACAATACATAGGGAAAAATTGGGTATCAACAGCTGCCCCTCTTTACCCGAGGAGGATAAAAGAGTTGTCGGGTAAAGATAAGATGGCCAATTTTAACCGAAAGAAACGATTTACAAAGAATTCTGACCGAGATCTGGCCCTTGAGCTGCCTACATATCTTTGGTCTTATAGGAATCAGGCCATATGTAGTTTAGGATCCATCGACGGAATATGCCGATGGAGATTTGAAACGGACGGACGCGATGTTTTAGATTGAGAGAGGTTTTCTGAAAAACCGATAGACTGCGGGAACCGGAGCGGGATCGCTCCTGCTAAGACGGCCGTTGCCAGCCGGTGCACCTGCAAGTAAGCAATACGAGCGCATATTATGCGTAAATTTAAACGTGATGCAAATTCCCATTGGACCGTGAATGCTGTCCTCGGACGGTTAGGATGACGTCCTCGAACCATGACGTCCTGGGCCATGAGGCGTATGGTAAAGGATTCGCAGGCTATGAAATGATGTTCTCGGGCTATGAGAATGGTGCCTCTGAACCATGATGCCTTTGAATAATGATGCGCAAAAGATAAAATGGGGTCCTTAGGCCATGGCATGGCGTTCTCGGGCTATGAAAATGGTGCCTCCGAACAATGACGCCCTTGGACAATTTGGCGATCTTTCAGCCCATGAAATGCAGCAGGTGGTGATCTTTTAGCTGATGCAAGACGTAAATAAAAGGTGGTGATATTTCAGCCGTGCAAGAAAAATAAAGTGGCGATATTTCAGCCATGCAAGAAAATAAAGTGGCGATATTTCAGCCATGCAAGAAAATAAAGTGACGATATTTCTGCCATGCAAGAAAATAAAGTGGCGATATTTCAGCCATGCAGGATGGAGACAGAGCTTAGTCTCGGAAGGCAGAAAGGCAGCCTTATGCAGATGATGATGGAGGTAGAGCTTAATCTCGAAAGGCAGAAAAGTAGCCTTATGCAATGCAAAAAAATGCAGATGGAGACAATGCTTAGTCTCGAAAGGCAGAAAGGTAGCCTTATGCAGAATGCAGCTGGAGATAGAGCTTAGTCTCGAAAGGTAGAAAGGTAGCCTTGTGCAATACAGGAAATGCAAATGGAGGTATAGCTTAACCTCGGAAGGCAGAAAGGTAGCCTTATGCAAAATGCAGATGGAGACAGAGCTTAGTCTCGAAAGGCATAAAGGTAGCCTTATGCAGAATGCAGATGGAGACAGAGCTTAACCTCGAAAGGTAGAAATGTAGCCTTATGCAGAATGCAAATGGAGACAGAGCTTAGTCTCGTAAGGCAGAAAGGTAGCCTTATGCAATGCAGAGAAATGCAGATGGAGGTAGAGCTTAACCTCGGAAGGCAGAAAGGTGGCCTTATGCAATGCATGAAATGCAGATGGAGGTAGAGCTTAACCTTGGAAGACAGAAAGGTAGCCTTATGCAAAATGTAGATGGAGACAGAGCTTAGTCTCGAAAGGCAGAAAGGTAGCCTTATGCAGAATGCAGATGGAGACAGAGCTTAGTCTTGAAAGGCAGAAAGGTAGCCTTATGCGATGCAGATGGAGGTAGAGCTTAACCTCGGAAGGCAGAAAGGTAGCCTTATGTAATGCAGAGAAATGCAGATGGAGGTAGAGCTTAACCTCGGAAGGCAGAAAGGTAGCCTTGTGCAATGCAGGAGATGCAGATGGAGGTAGAGCTTAACATCGGAAGGTAGAAAGGTAGCCTTATGCAAAATGCAGATGGAGACAGAGCTTAGTCTCGAAAGGCAGAAGAGTAGCCTTATACAGTGCAAGAATGTAAAAGGATGATTAGTAGTAAAATCTCTTAGCTGATAGCCGATTACGACAATATGACTGCTGAGGAGATTGTGTAGGGATAGCAATTGCGGGCAAGTGATGGTTCTGAGAAGTTGCATTCTTGGGTAAGTATGCATACACAAATATACCCGACGATATTGCAAGTCGAGTGCCTGCATCCAAAGAAAATCGTGAGTTCTGTGAGGGGAAAGGTTAGTTCGTCTTCCCCGGGCTCTTGACGTTGTGTGTCATTGGGGTAGCGTCGCTAAACAACAGCAATTCAGATAATAGTTATGCATGCTTTAGCAAATATATAATCGAAAATAGTTTTCTTTGGATGAACCAACGACTGCGACGTGGTTCAAGACATTGCAACCTCTTTCGCTCCTGAATTTTGAGGATCCTCCTCAAAATTCTGCCCCAGTTTGCTGAGCGGACATCTCTGACAGCTATGCTGACTGACTAAAAAAAATCATCTTCAGAATTTTGAGGGTCCTTCTCAAAATTCTACTCTAGTTTACCAGGCTGGAGCTTCTAGCAATGCATGGACTGAAATTAACTTCGGAATTTTGAGGGTCCTCCTCAAAATTCTGCCCCAGTTCCAATAGCGGGAAAAGTGGAATTTTTATTAAATTATGACCGAACCCATAGGGCTGCCTATGTATCCCCTCTTAAACGGGAATCAGGTCAGGCATAGTTCAAATTACATCATAAAGGGAATCATAAGTGGTTACACATAGTATCGTTTCACTGCATCTGAATTGATTGGCTTCGGCCAAACTTCTCCATCCATTTCGGCAAGAATAAGGGCTCCTCCAGTTAGAACCCGATGAACCATGTACGGACCCTGCCAATTGGGAGAGAACTTCCCCTTGGCTTCATCTTGATGTGGGAATATTTTCTTCAACACCAGCTGCCCTGGTGTAAACCTCCTTGGTTTAACTCTTTTGTTGAAGGCTCTAGACATTCTGTTCTGATACAACTGACCGTGACAAACTGCATTCATCCTTTTCCCATCTATAAGGGCTAACTGCTCGTAGCGACGTTTTACCCATGCTGCATCATCCAACTCTACTTCTTATATGATCCTTAAGGAGGGAATTTCTACCTCGGTGGGGATGACCGCCTCTGTACCATAAACCAGCATGTAGGGAGTTGCTCCGGTCGATGTGCAGACTGTGGTGCGATATCCCAATAAGGGGAATGATAACTTCTCATGCCAATGTTTGTGCTTTTCGACCATCTTCCTTAGTATCTTCTTGATATTCTTGTTGGCTGCCTCCACAGCTCCATTCATCTGAGGTCTGTAGGCTGTAGAGTTCTTGTGTTTGATCTTGAATGTTTCACGCATTACTTTCATCAAATCGCTGTTGAGATTGGAACCATTATCGGTGATGATTGATTCCGGAATTCCGAACCGACAAATAATGCGGTCGCGGACGAAATCTGCCACAACCTTCTTAGTGACCGCCTTGTATGATGCTACTTCGACCCATTTGGTAAAATAATCGATTGCCACTAAGATGAACCTGTGCCCATTTGATGCGGCAGACTCGATAGGTCCGATAACATCCATTCCCCAAGTGGCGAATGGCCATGGTGAGCTTGTTGCAGTAAGTTGGTTTGGAGGCACCTTTATCATATCTGCATGTATCTGACAGCGATGGCATTTGAGAATATACTGAATACAGTCTGTTTCCATAGTCATCCAAAAATACCCTGCTCGGAGTATCTTCTTTTCTAAGACAAAACCATTCATGTGCGGCCCGCAGATCCCTGCATGAACTTCGTCTAATAGCCTGGATGCTTCTTTTGCTTTGACACACCTTAGTAAACCCAAATCGGGATTTCTCCTGTGTAGGATTCCTCCACTATGAAAGAAGTTGCTGGATAACCTATGAAGTGTGCGCTTCTGAGTAGCGTTGGCAAGTTCTGGATATTCCCCTGTTGTCAAGTACTTCTTGATGTCATGGAACCATGGCTTTCCATCCGCTTCTTCCTCAACGTGGGCGCAATAAGCTGGCTGATCATGAATCTTTACTGGGATGGGATCAATGAAATTTGTATCTGGATGCTGGATCATGGATGATAAAGTAGCTAATGCATCAGCAAACTCGTTCTGGACTCTGGGGACGTGCTGAAATTCTGTCTTTGTGAACCTTTTCCTCAACTCCTGTATGTGATGCAAGTAGGGAAGTATCTTAGAGTTCTTGGTTGCCCACTCTTCTCGAACCTGATGTATGAGCAAGTTTGAATCCCTGATCACTAGCAACTCCTGAATGTTCATGTCAATGGCCATTTTGAGCCCCAAGATACAGGCTTCATATTCGGTTATATTATTTGTGCAAGGGAACCTGAGCTTAGCGGATATCAGGTAGTGCTGGCCGGTTTCTGATACTAGGACTGCTCCTATGCCAACTCCTTTGAAATTTGCAGCTCCGTCGAAAAATAACCTCCAACCATCATAGGATTATGCAATATTTTCTCCTATGAAAGATACCTCTTCATCGGGAAAATACGTTTTTAGGAGCTCGTATTCTCCGTCCACAGGATTCTCGGCGAGATTATCCGCCAAGGCTTGCCCTTTGATTGCTTTTTGGATCACATAAATAGTGTTGAATTCACTTAGCAGGATTTGCCACTTGGCGACCTTGCCAGTAGGCATGGGTTTCTGGAAGATATACTTCAAATGGTCCATTCTGGATATGAGATAAGTAGTGTAAGCACAGAAGTAATGCCTCAACTTCTGCGCGACCCAAGTCAGAGCACAACAAGTGCGTTCTAAAAGAGAATACCGGGCCTCGTACGGTGTGAACTTCTTACTGAGATAGTAGATGGCTTGCTCCTTTCTCCCTATTTCATCATGTTGTCCCAGAACACAACCGAATGCTCCATCCAATACTGCAAGGTAAAGCAATAGGGGTCTTCCTAGATCAGGCGGAACCAATATCGGTGGCGTTGACAAGTATTCCTTAATTCTGTCAAAAGCTTTCTGACAATCATCAGTCCACTTGGTGGCAGCGTCATTTTTCAACATTTTAAAGATAGGTTCACAAATGATCGTGGACTGAGCTATGAACCGGCTGATATAGTTGAGTCTCCCCAGGAAACTCATCACGTCCTTCTTGTTCTTTGGCGGCGGCAATTCTTGGATAGCTTTGACCTTTGACGGATCCAATTCTATTCCTCGATGACTCACGATGAAACCCAATAATTTACCAGCAGGAACCCCAAATGCACACTTGGCGGGATTCAGTTTCAAATTGTACCTCCTCAGTCCGTTGAAGAACTTTCTTAGGTCTTCCATGTGATCACTGGCTTTCTTAGATTTGATGATGACGTCATCCACATATACCTCGATCTCATTGTGTATCATGTCATGAAAGATGGTAGTCATGGCTCTCATGTAGGTGACACCAGCATTCTTCAAACCGAATGGCATCATTTTGTAACAGTACATTCCCCATGGCGTGATGAAAGCCGTTTTCTCTGCATCTTCCTCATCCATCCATATCTGATGATACCCAGCGAAACAATCAACAAAAGACTGCAACTCATGTTTGGCGCAGTTGTCGATAAGAATGTGTATGTTAGGCAAGGGGAAGTCGTCTTTGGGACTGGCCCGATTAAGATCACGGTAGTCAACACAAACTCTAACTTTCCCATCCTTTTTTGGCACTGGCACGATGTTGGCTAACCATGTCGAATACTCTACTACCCTGAGAACCTTGGCTTTGACTTGCTTGGTAACCTCTTCTTTGATTTTCAAACTCATGTCAG
The DNA here is from genome assembly GCF_000715075.1 of Nicotiana tabacum. Classification (NCBI taxonomy): domain Eukaryota; kingdom Viridiplantae; phylum Streptophyta; class Magnoliopsida; order Solanales; family Solanaceae; genus Nicotiana; species Nicotiana tabacum. The sequence goes on from NC_134089.1 coordinate 117,569,763, forward strand.
GTTTGAATTTCCTGAGCTTCTGCTTTACCGGCAGGCATGTTGGATCTGTTGGCAGTTTGTGAGCTACAATGGACGTGCTGAGACCAGTCATATCACTATATGACCAGGCGAATATGTCTTCATATTCCTTTAGGAACTCCGTGTACTCTTTCTTTTCTGATGGTGACCGGTGAATACTGATGCGTGTTTATTTGACATTCCCTATATCTCCCAGATTAACGACCTCAGTTTCGTCCAAGTTAGACTTAGGCCTATTTTCAAAATTCTCAACTCCTCTGACGACCTCTTCTGGTATATCATCCTCTTCTAGGTTCGTATCCGTTTGTTGCGTTGTCTCGTTGCAAGTCACAATCGTTGGTTCATCATCAAGGCAAGTAATAGTAATGTTGTGTAAAATAAAGTGAATGATAGAAAAATAATAAGAGCGAGATATATAATAAACTAAAATGCTTCGATTAAATTCGTAATTGTTTTGAATATCAGAGCTCTTTTCAGAATTAAAGACAATGCGGAAATAAAATCAGCTAGTAAAAAGTAAAATGTGATGATGGTGCTTTTGTTTAGCCTTGCTACCCCGAAGCTTTCCGGGCCTTTGTGGTTCTGATTGACCAATTGCTGAGGCTGCCAGAATGCACGAACTAACCTTTGGGGAGGGTAATAAAAATAAAAGAAAAAACAAAAAAGGTAACAAGTTAGCGCGAATTATGAGGAAAAATGTTGCAGTATTTAAACATATTGTGCAAGAATATAAATCGTGTCCTAATTTGGGTGCCTCGTTGTGCCCGAGGTAGGCCTAGCGACAAGTTAATTTGGAGAACTTATAATGCTAAATGCCTCATTTTGTTGATAAAAATAAGACGAATCCAAAACGACGCTAAATAATAAAATGTCTCTAGTGGCCATCGGCCTTATTACATCATTAAAAGTAAAATAAAAAACTCCTAACTACTTGGTCCCAGAAGGACCTTCCCAAGATTCGGTATCTTTATCCCCCTCGAATAGCTTCACCAGCTCGCGCAGTCCTAGCAGCAGATAAGCTTGGGCTAAATGTCCGTCTGCATTCCCTTCAGCGTTTCGACAATCTTCAATCCTCTTGAGGAACTTTCCTTCTAGCTCCACTAGACCCCGCTCCAAATACCCTAGTCGTTTGTTGGCGCTGACAGCCATATCCTTCCATTCCTCGATCAACTTCTGATGGGCTTCTTGTATTTCTCGATGCTCACTTTCACACTCTCGAATCCTCTTGCGCAGTTGATTGTACTTAACCCGTGCTTCAGCTTTCTTGTCGATGATTCTGTGTTCGTGAATGAACCCGGGCTGACCCATACCATTGTGATTATCTTCCAACCAACCCGAAGAGTGAGGCACACAACCAACATGATACCTGTCTGGCTCAATAGATTCTTTCCCCAAAACGAGTTTGCAATGCCACATGTGTTGAGCTTGGCATTTGTGAGGGCTATCATCGTCCTGGAAATCAGCCCTAAAATGACTCATTTTGTCGACCCTTGGTATGATTTGATTTCTTCCCGCCTGCCTCATGGCTCGTAGGGGAACGTAGGGATAAGTTCCTCTTAGACCAATGAGTATGAGAAATGGTGCATCTCGGGATCGAACAATGAATTCTTCCGTAGGGAACCATTCGACCATCCACTGTACATGGTCTTCTTTTAGATTCTCGAATAGCTCCACCCATCTTCCAGCGTCCTCTGGCTAAGCGAACATGTTAGGCATATAATTCATACGCCTTGGCTGGTGGAAGGCAATGTGATCATCCCAGTCTCTGCGTAAGATCTCTTATCAGTATTCTCCTTTCTGGAGGTGCTCCATGAGCCAGAGCTGAAGTAATAAATTGCATCCCTCAAAATGACTGGCCTTTCGCTGACAGTTGTCCAGAGCCCGGTATATCTCAGCAACAATCATGGGCACTATACTGAAAGACTGTCCGCCAATTCCTTCCATCAGAGTCTTGGTTACCATGGCCAGTCTGGTATTGATCCTAGCCTTCTTCGTAGGGAACACTATCATCCCCAGGAAATAAAACATGAATATGAAGACCCTTCTGTGAATATGCCCCAGTGAGGTGAGGGCAAATTCATCAGAGTGGGTGCGATATGACTTGCTATGGCCGTACCTCTCGTACAGATAGTCGAATAGGATGTAGGAGTCTTTCAATCAGGTCAAGTCTGGGTTCTTCTTCAGTCCTATCATCTTAAGGAAACCCCTGCCCTTGCGATTCTCTAGCATAAGCAAACCCGGAGTCTCCCAAGGAATACCAGCGAAGCCTCCTATTTCTTCGAGCAAAGGAGTCATTTCAAGGTCCCCGAAGCGGAACACGGACCTGTCACTATCCCAGAACAGAGTTGCAGCCTCTATGATTTTGTTGTCAGGCTGGATTTCTAGAAGAGAAGGCAGATTCCCTAAGTATTTGCGGACGAGTGTCTGATCACTGGAGTGGAGATCTTCCCACCAATTTAGCAGCCTTGGATGAATGTTGGTTACCATGCCAAATCTGGGGACTTCGTGCCTCATTTTCTGCAAAACAGAGTGTTAGACCCTTACCCTTCCAGACTCGACTATTTAAACCAATAAATAGAATAAAAAACATTTAGTTCTCCAAATAAATGCACAGAACATGTAGGTGTCCGTTTGGGTTTCAGGGAAACCCGATGGACTTTGGACAAGGCTATTTTAATGGGTCATTATGTGGACAACATAACTGACTCGACTAGGTTTGACCATGATGCATGCACAGTTAGACAGAGTAAGGTTTCTATCGGGGTATTAGACAGGTACCCTTGAGCGGACAACTCAAGAGGGAAAGGCACGGAACCGTCGACTGCACCGCTGATCGACTGATTTTACCGCAAATACGCCTTTGCCGAATTTAAAGGGTGATAATATTGGAAGAGCGCAACCACTCATTATAAGCGTTGCTATGGTATTTGTTTGGCACGAGTGGAATATGATGTTGAAGATGCAGTTTACAAGAATGAAACAAATTGTCATGTATTTTCACGTTCATAAGATAAATGATTACAATAATTGCAGTAATTACAATAGCATTGAAATAAAGCAGTAAAGGAAAGCAGCTAAAGGAAAGAAAAGACATGAAGAGCCAAGTCAGTTTCGTAGTGAAAGAATAAAAGACAGTAAATAAAGCAATTAATGAGATAGTAAAGTCACAAGCAACATGCAATGGTAAAATCCTAAAGAAAATCCCCAGAAGAGTCGCCATGCTGTCGACACCCCCTTTTTCTCTAACCGTGGGGTCAGAAATTGAGTATACGACATTGGGAAGGACAACTCTATTCCCTTTCGAGAATTGAGTTTCAGAATTTGAAGAGACGCAACCTAATGATTATAGTGCATTAAGACACTTTTTAGAAGAGTTTGAGTTGGAAAACTAGAGTTCGGGTAAGGGCTAGAAATTACCTCGAGAGGAAGGTGTTAGGCACCCCTCAAGATCCACTAGTGTGGTTCCCGGCCATGTTACAATTGTGACTTTACAAGTAAACAATCAAGGCTCAAATAAGGATTCGGATATAACATTGCAATCAGGTTGAAAACTTTCGAATGTAAGTAGAGAGTGCGGAAATTTTTTTAAAAAAGATTTGAATAATTTTACAAGAAAAGATGAAAGCAAATAAAGGGAGGGGGGTCCTAAGTTTATGATTAATATGGATCACTTCAATGCAATACCCAACAATCACTCCTCAGAAGAGGGGTTGCACGTGATATTAGCGCATCGGTCATCATATCCATATCTACCCTTCCCACCCTATTAAGGTGTTAAAGCGCGAAATGGTATCGTTACTTATTGCATGCTATTACCCGTCCCAATTCTATCAGTCCCGGAGGCATATGGGACTACTAATCCTAAAGGGGAGGGAGTTGGGGCTTTTGCGGAGTTTTCAAAAGGATAAAAATCTAGGCGACAAGCAATAACAGATAGCAGTTAAAAGGGAAACAAATAGCAGTTAAGGCTCAAGTCGGCCTCCTCATTCAAAGCAGCAGATTATTTAGCATGACTTACAAATACTGGTTTGGTCTGTATTAAACTTAACGTAGGAAGGGTGGCTAATTTATCACATATTTTCAGATAAGAAGTCCGAATTAGGCCTGTCTGCTGGTTGTAACTATCAAAACTGATGCAATTATAAAATTTTACCCTAAGGCTTGCCTAGGCGTTAAACAGAACCTATAGGGATGATATCTATTAGTTTCAGAAATAAAGAAGTAAACTAATTGCAGAAAAAGAATTGTCAATTACAGGGACATAAGATCTGCAAGCATTAAACATTATTGCTACTGACTTTAGGCCTATAAGCGAGTTGACGATTCAAGTTTAGTTAACAACTCCAATGGACATTCTTTCTAGGTGTTACTGATTTGAGCACTGTTATTGCTTATGCAGGAATCATATAGGCAGGTTGTGTACATGCAATTGATTAAGTATTCTAAATCCTATAATAGGTTTGCCTAATGACAGATGCAGAATGCAGAAAGTCCTATAGGCATGATGTCTATATGAAGATGCAGAATTTTAGAATTGGCTTACATGCATGGCATCTGTTATGAAATTGCAGAAAACCCTATAGACATAGTATCTATATGAGTGCAGAATTTCAGAAGTATAGTAATTCCCCATGAACATGGTATCTACCCCTCGCATACATAGTCCCCTACCCTTTTCCACTAGCCGACCCCAAATGTTTATTACAAAATTATTACAGACCAGAATGAATAAGAAAAAATATATCAGAAATTAAAGATTCCACCCAAGGAGAGCCCAATTCAGACCCCAGGTCTGAAATGTGAAATAAACCAACTTCCAAAGATCAGATTCCAAAGCCTTCTCTTATCTGGGGTGTTTCCGAGATCCAAGGAGTTTCAGGAACTCCAGGCAGTGCTTACACCCCGAATATATTGCAGATTTAGATTATAGTGCAGTATGGAAATGCCAGCTCTCAGATGTCCAAGTTCAGAGGGAACTCAAGGTCCCAAAGCAAGGCTCAAAAGAGAGGGGCAAAACTTAAGATTCTAGGAATAGGTGTAAGTGCACAAGGGGGGAAGAGAATCAAAGAGAGACAGGGCAAACTAGTGGTCATGCCCAGCAATTGGGATGCTGGCACACCCCTGACCAGCCTGCTAGTCAAGCATTGAGAGTCAAGATCCATTGTGGATCAAGCCAAGGCCTGGACAGTAATTAGGATACTGTCAGGCCAAGAACTTAACTCAGCAAGCAGTAGTCTTGTAAAGCCAACAAATAGTCAGAAGATCTTAGAAGAGAGCTGTGAGATTATGTGTGTAAAGTGCCGAATTAAGAGTGTGTGTGTAAGAGTATGCAATTCGAAGTGTGTTGTAAAAGTATTGAATTGTAAGTTAAGGCTCCTCAAAGTGCAGAAGGGTCATGCCCCTTTTATAGTGCAGAAAACAAGTGAGAAAAGGTAAGGAAATAACATTGAAATCAATCTCCCTTTAGTTAAGGGATTCTGATTTCAATGGGTAAAAGCCAATTAAGGAAAGAAGTTTTGATTAAAACCTTTTCAAAGTAGCACAAAAGGGGTAAATACAGTGAAGTTATTAAAGGAAATAATTCAATAGTACACGGCTTGGAAAAAATAAGGAAAGGGAATCAATCAAACAGCCAGGGAAATCAAAATTACAATTCAATTCGAATGAACCAAGTCATGAAAAGGTAAAGGAGGTTCAATTAAAGAAAAATCAGTAACAATCAATCAAACCCCATTAGAGGATTTCAAAATCAATCAAAAACCTTTGAAGGCAGAGTCCTTATGTATAAAGCACACAAATATGTGAATACCAGAGGGGCTTGTCAAATTATTTAGAAGAGAGTTTAACAAAGAACGGTTCAGAATCATAAGCAAGAAGAGGTATAAGTCTAGTTCGCAAACTCACAATGAGTCTGAGAGTCCAGGGTCCCGAAGTGGAACCTAACTCGCACACAAAAGATCAAAATGCCAAGAAATCCCCGAACCTTAGGGTTTCGAGTTGAGTCAGACAATAGAGATGAGAAGGCAAACCATTCAATAGAGGCTCAGGAGTCTTTTCCAAAGACTTATGAGAAACAAACAGACATGATACACAGTCAAAAGCATGGAGAACACGTTTTGAGAAAAACTCTGAACTTAAACAAGTTCAGAAGAAAAAAGTGATACAAACTTAAGAAGCAATTGATGAAACACATTTAGCAAGAACACGAAAAAGTCCAGTAAAGCAAACAAAAATCGAAGAACTTAACAGTAAACACATATAGTAGAAGAGTAATGAAAACATAACAAAGATAATCATGTGAGCACAGGAGTAACATGTATAAAACAAAAGTAGAAGGACAATATAGGCGTGGTAGAAAAGAAAACATACGAACATAGTATAGCCACATACATACAAAGAAAAGAAAAGGAAGAGTCAGAAAAACATTTTAAGCTTTTCAGAAACCCTAGATCGGAAAGAAGTAATTTTTGAAAGAAAAATTGGGGAAAGCGTTTTAAAACTCCAGTAAAGAACATATATAGCATAGATTTAAAAGAACAATCAGAGAAAACCTTGAATAGCTAGGGTTTCAGAGGAACCCTGGAATGAGAAAGGCTTGGTAAGAGGTCCGATCTAAGTCGGATGAGGTCAGAAACAGGCTCAGAAGACCAAGAGCCACCGGAGCAAAGTCGGAGATGGCTAGAATCTTCGAATCGGTGAAGGTCTGAGTGAAGACCTTCGAGGTCTGGCCTCGAACCTTCGAGCATCAGGTACGCAAGATCTAGAGGAGGTGAATATAGGTTGTCTATGGCCTGAGAAGCCATGGATTCTGGTGGAACAAGGCAGGAGGAGGCTAGGGTTTGAGAACCCTCGAGAGAGTTTGAGATAGTAGAGGGTTGCAGAGGCGGCGGTTGGTGAGAATAAGGTAGGGTAAAGGGGTCGTTTGAATTAAAAAAGGAAGGGGATGAGGGGAGCCGTTGATCTAAGAGATCAACGGCTGAGATTAAAAGAAAACCGGGCGTGTCGGATAAATGGGTAAATGGGTTGGGTTAAATCGGAATTGGGCCGGTCCAATTAGGTTTCAGAATTGGGTCAATTAGGGGGGATCAATTTGACTATGATTGAAATAAAAATGGGCCAGATTTTAAATAGCCAGTTTTTCCCTTTTTATTCTTTATAAAAATGGTAAAATGATCTTGAAAGAAAATTAAAAGTACTGAGCCAACGAACAATATATAAATATTAATTTAAAAATATTGGAACCAATTTCACAATTATAAAATGCTATTAATCTTAAAGTAGGCTACAATTGCAATTATATGCGATTTAGCTTTTAACATACCAAATAAATTTGTAAAAATATGCAAAAATTATCTTAACTATATTTTGGTATAAATATGGGAATGAAATAAATTATTCACCAAAATTGATGATTTTGGGAATAATTATGGGTTTTGCACTGCTAAAATAGACAATAAATTGATTTTAAAAGTCTTTAAAAATTAGGAAAAAATACCAAAACTCTTAGGCATGCTTATATATGCATACACATGCTATTCTGAAAGTGTTTTGAGTATAAAAAATACATAGAAAAAAATTGGGTATCAACAATGTCAATCATGAAGAATCGTTTCGGGTTCAGTGCCTTTATCTCTATAAATAGGGCTTATTTTACCAAAACCCAAACTGTACATTCTCTAGACTCTCCTTCGAATTTCCTTCCCCTGATTTATAATTGTTCTTCATATTCCCAGTTTTATTCTCTTCAATTTTCTTCAGCTTCCATAGCCATGTCAAACATTCCTTTTGATATAAATGAGGAGAAACACCCCATTTCGTTGGCTGTTGTATTTCCCGTTCCAGGGGAAGATACCATCTCTGTTGCTGAAGAGGAGGCTCTTCCTTCAATGGAGGAGTTCATCCCCCATAACCCCGATGCAAAATCTGATTTTTAACGGCCGCCGAGGTGATGACTGGGAAATTTCAATCATCGATGATGTCTAAGCGCTTGGCTGAATTCAAAGCCAAGTTTGGCCTCCCTAACCATGTAGAGCTAATTTCCGCTGGTAACGATGAAGTGCACGTTTACCATCTTGGGTACTGTGCTCTTTGTCACACCTACTTTTTACCTACTCGGGATTCAACCGGTGACTTGGGACACCATAAATCTCCCAAGTGGCAACTCTAAATCTTTAATAATAAATCCCGTTTTGATTGTCCTTTAATTGGAAAAACTCCATTATGCCCTTGCGGGTGTAGGTAAAAAGGAGGTGTGACACTCTTTATGCCTGCCCGTTCGCCATCAGTTACTCGTTCCCCTCCTTTCGCTGGTGGAGGAGTTTTGTCATCACAATGAGGTTTGCGCTGCTCAGCTCGCCCCCTATGTTTACAAAGTGATTAAGATTCTATCAAAGTTTGCCGTACTAGCTGGGGTCGAGTCAAGGTGCGACACTTGGTGCATTTATTCGCGCAACGATGTTGAACCTTCGACATCGTGGGGGCAAATGTTTGGTAGTAAAGATGGATGACAAAGGTAGTCGGCAATTATGGCTCGACTATTTATTTGTCAAGATTGAGGCCGTCGTGATCGATGCTACATGCTCTCCCGTGGCTTGGAGCCACATTCATAAGTACTCGTGCTTTTGCTTTTACCTTTTCAAATATTTGCTCATTCCGTGCTCGTCGAATAAATATTTTTTTTTCTATAGCCACTGGTCGACCTCTTCGGTTGGTGACGCATCTCTACGACTGGGTTAGGCAAGTTTGTTGGCCCACGTGAAGTTTTTGAAGATTGATAGAGGAACTCAAGTGTGAACCGGGTCCATCCACAGTGTACACAGACTCGAGAAGATTTAAGCACAAGGGATGTATGTGAGGGAGATAAGCTTAAGTGTAAGCTATATTTGATATCTCCTGATCGAAAAGATTTCATTATTAATAAGGAGAGGAACTCCATACTCGAAGAGAACACTATCCAAGATAAGGGAGGAGTTAGAAGTTGAAGATAACTAGAACTCTTCCACTAAGGAAGAGTATAACATTGGGACTCTAGTTATTTCCTATTCTACTAACTCTATAAATTGCAGGATGTTCTCACTTTACAGGTACGCACAAAAGTTGAAGTTAAACGTGATTTGAGAGCAAAATAGCAAGGCATTTTGCAAGCAATTCTTGTGTGATTCAAGTGTGCGAACCTGAAACTACATGAACCAGATAGAAGAACCAGTTCCAAGTGTCTGTCTTTTATTCTAGTTTCATTGTAGTAGGTGGTTTTCAAATTGTACCTTTTAGCTTTATCTAGAAGCAACTGTATTAGGTACTTTGAGTATTCAAGTTAGAGTTAACTTGAAGTTGTCGCAATAGTTAGAGGTTGGTTGCCACAACGTGATTAGAGGTAATCCTTAGGTTTACAAAGAGTTTTTTAAATGCTGTTTTGGCTCAATGATTTAGTGAAGTGTTGGGAAAAAACCTACTGAGTAGTAGGTCATGATTTTTTCACCTTTTGAGCAGGGTATTTTTCATGTAAAAATACTTGTGTTCTTTACTTTTCGCATTTATTATTTCCGCAATAGTCGTTTAAGGAACACATAGAAGAACCAGACCCTTCTACAATTTGTGCAGGCGAAAATTGGACACCACAGAAATCCCCCCCATCTTGTGTGGCATTGAAGTATGAAACATCAATTGGGATCAGAGCGGGTTATCCATGAAGAGGCTTGCACCTTAGGAAAAGATCAACCTGAGTGCACCATCTGGAAACTAGGAAGGGCAATCCACTGCTAGGCCACCACTCTTTAATGGCCAGTACTACTCTTGGTGGAAAAAATAGGATAAGAGATCACATTATAGGAGAGGAAAACAATCTATGGGACATTGTCACTGATGGTCCATTGGGTACATTGAAGAAAATGCTGAAGGAGTAGATATGCCAAAGGCAAGAGCTGATTACACTACTGAAGACTTGAGAAAGTGGGAGAAGAATGCTAAAGCCAAGAAATGGCTTGTTTGTGGACTTGGTCCAGATGAGTATAGCAGAATCCAAGGCTATATCATTGCTACGCAAATATGGGACATACTGCAAATGGCTTATGAAGGTTCACCTCAGGTGAAGAGATCCAGATGAACTCTACTATACTCTCAATATGAGAGTTTTTCTATGAAGGGAGAAACCATTCAAGAGATGTACACAAGGTTCACTACACTTACAAATAAACTGAAATCTCTTGGAAGGATTATTCCTGAAGAAGAAAGGGTCGAAAAGATATTAACTAGAGTCTTGCCTATCACCTGGGAATGCAAAATCACTGTCATCTAGGAATCAATGAATATTGCCACTCTCCCACTGGATGAATTGATTGGAAATCTTACTGCCTATGAACTTAGGATATAGACTATGAACATGGATGTACCTAAGAAGGAAATAAGTTTGATTCTCAGAATCACTGAAGGTTCTGATTTGGAAGATGATGAAATGACCATGATCACAAAAGATTTCAAGAAGTACCTAAGGAGAGGAAAGAGTTCTTCATGAAGTAATAGCTACAACAAATCAAAAACTCCTAAGAAACAAACTAATGATGGCTGCTATAATTGTGGAAAGACTGATCACCACATCAAGAACTGTCCTCTATGGGAAATTGAGTAGAAGAAAGAAAGAGTTGAATGAATGAACAAGTTCAACCCTAGAAAAGCAATATCAAAGGATCAACAAAGGCTAAGGTCACTGCTTAGGGAGATAACTCAGATAAAAGCTCAGATGATGATGATGATGAACAAACACTTATGGCTATTAGAGAATCTGATGAAGAAGCTGAGGTAAGTGTTTCTCATCTCAAAGAAAAGATTAAATTTTTGTCTAAGGAAAGGTTATTTGAGTTACTCCTAGAGATAATTGATGAATCTGAGTATGTAAACAATGAAAAGGAACAACTGTCAAAAGAGTGTGTAGTTTAAAAGCTAAGTGCAAAAATCTGGAACTCAGGGCTAGTGAAACTGAAAGTGAAAATGCTGTGTTGAAGAACTAGGTTCATGAACTTGACACTACTATCCTAGAGCTTAGATCTGAAAATCTAAAATTGAAATTAGGAACAGGTAAAAAGACAACTAATCACATACAACTCATTTTAGAAAAAAATGTAGGAAAAATAAAAGATGAGTTGTACAAAAGAGATGAGTAGATAAGAATTCTAAAGGAGGATCTGAGCAAGGCAAGCATGAGCTAGACAGAACTTGTAAATGGAACAGGTCCTCCGATGCACTTTCATGGCTACAAGAACACCATACTAGCAACAAAAGAGAACTTGGCTTTGGGAACCCTACACCTAAGTGAGATCCCAAAAGCAAGTACCTCACACTTCCTGAGAACAAAATTTGCACACACTGTGGTAAAACTGGTCACTATACAAGTGAATGCATTATATAAAAAAAGGCAAGTCAAAAGAACAAAGAATTTGTTCAAGAGAAAAATAGGTTGCCAAGTTGAGCCAAAAAGAATTTGATTCATCATTTTTCCTACAGAAAGGTATCCAAACTAGTTGGGGTTCCTAAGACTAACCTATGATTTTCTTTTACAGGTCCAAATGAAGGGGAGCAGCCAAATATGGTACATGGATAGCGACTGCTCAAAGTATATGACAGGAAGCAAGAACTAGTTCCTTTCACTTGAGGACCTTAAATGAGGTAATGTCTCCTTTGGAAATGGGAAGAAAGATGAGATCATTGAGGTTGTCAAGGTAGGTAAGACTGACTCTTTCTGTATTGAGAATGTCTACTTGATTGATAGACTGAAGTACAGTCTAATAAGTGTATCACAATTGTGTGATAGAGGTAACATGATTGCATTCACCTCTACAAAATGCTTTGTGATTAATCTTAACACTGACAAGATATTTTTGCAGGAAAAAAGAGTGAACAACATATATATTGTGGATCCGTCCACACTCTTAGATATTGAACTCACTTGCTTAAGTATGTTGGATAATGATCCCTCCTTTGGCACAAAAGACTTGGACATGCGAGTCTAAGTCAACTCAAAACTAATCTCCAAGGACTTGGTGATAGGACTGCCTAACATTAAGTTCAAGGAAGATAAAGTTTGTGAGGCTTGTGCAAGGGGGAAGAAGGTAAGATCCTCTTTCATAAGCAAGAAAATAGTAAGTACCACCAGAACGATGGAACTGGTCCCTATGGATCTTTGTGGACCAATGAGAACCTTGAGAAGATGTGGTAAGAGATATGTTATGGTGCTTGCTGATGATTACTCTGGGTTTACTTAGACACTATTTCTAAGATCTAAAGATTAAGCATTTGACATGTTCACTTCTTTTGTTAGAAAAACTAAAAAACAATTAGGTAATCAACTTGCATCAATTAGATCTGATCATGGTACTGAATTTGAAAATGCTAAATTTGCTAAATTTTGTGATGAGTATGGCATAGATTCTAATTTTTCTTCTCCTAGGACTCCACAACAAAATGGAGTAGTTGAAAGAAAGAATAAGACATCAGAAGAAATGTCTAGGACTATGCTTCTTTCTAGTAAACTGTCCCATAGTTTTTGGGCAGAAGCTGTGAACACTGCATGTTACATCATAAATAGGTGCATGACTAGATCTCTTATTGAGAAGACTTCTTATGAGTTACTTAAAGGGAGAAAGCCAAATATATCCCATCTTAGGGCATTTAGATGCAAGTGCTTTGTGCACAATAATGGTAAAGACTCCCTAGGTAAGTTTGATAGTGATGAGGGAGTACTCTTGGGATATTCTTTACATAGTAAAGCTTATAAGATTTATAACAAAAGAACTATGTGTGTAGAAGAAAGTGTATATGTGTTTTTTAATGAAACTAACATTCTTTCGGAGAGGCATGAACATGAAGATGAAGCAATTGGGCTTGTAAGAAATTCAAATAAAACCACAACCCAGACCGAAGCTGCACTAGATGAAAAAATATGTTCTTCTACCTAGGGCAACCTGATAGGGGGAACTGAATAAAGAAGAACTAATCCTCAAACCTTGAGGGAACCTGTCCATGAACCTGTTCCTCAACAATAAAACATTGAAGGAACATCTAGGGGAAACCAGTTGGTTGTGAAACCTTATATATACCAAAGTTCTTATCCCATTGAGAATATAATTACTGATCCAACCTTTGAAATCAAAACCAAATTTTCTTTGAAGAATCTTTGTGCTTTTGATGATTTTCTATCTCTTATTGAACCTTAAAATATTGATGAGGCTTTGCAGGATACAGACTGGGTGAATACAATGCAAGATGAACTCAACCAATTTGAGAGAAGTCAAGATTGACATATGGTACCAAGAACCAAGGACAGATCAGTAATTGGCTCTAAATGGGTCTTCAAAAACAAACTTGATGAAGATAGGACAGTTACAATGAACAAGGCAAGGTTGGTGGTTCAAGGATATAGTCAAGAGGAGGGCATAGACTATGATGAGACCTTTGATCCTGTTGCAAGATTTGAAAGCAATTAGACTCCTCATAGCCTTTGCTGCTTACATGGAATTCACTCTCCATAAGATGGATGTCAAGAGTGCCTTCCTCAATGGCTATATAAAGGAAGAAATATTTGTTAAGCAACCTCCGGGCTTTGAAAGCAAGGAATGTCTTAATCATGTGTACAAGCATGACAAGGCACTTTATGGGATCAAGCAGGCTCCAAGAGCATGGTATGAAAAATTATCAAAGTTCCTGCTTGAGTATGGCTACAAGAGAGGTAAAATTGACAACACTTTATTCTTGAAGGAAAAATGTAAAGATCTCTTGGTAGTTCAGATATACGTTGATGATATAATCTTTGGAGAAACTACTGATAAGCTAAGTAAAGAATTTGCTAAACTAATGGGGAGTGAACTTGAAATGAGTATGATGAGTGAGTACAATTTTTTTAGGCTTACATATTAAAAAGAATTAAATAGAACTATGATCCATCAACAGAAGAATGTAAAAGAGTTGCTTAATAGATTTAAAATGGAAGATTCCAAAGAAATTGATACTCCTATTGCAACAACCACAAAATTGGATGTAGATGAACCTGGTTCATCTGTTGATCAGAAGTTGTACAGGGGAATGATTGGCTGTTTGTTATATCTCACTGCTAGCAGACATGATATTGTCTTCAGTGTAGGCCTTTGTGCTATATTTCAGGAAAATCCAAAGGAGTCTCACTTGACTACTGTCAAGAGGATCTTGAGATACCTGAAAGGCACCACTGACCTTTGTCTATGGTATCCAAAAGGTAGTAATTTCAATTTAGTGAGATAGGCTGATGCTGGTTATGCATGTTTTCTTGTGGATAGAAAGAGCACCTTAGGTATGGCACACTTCCATGTCTTGTGTCTTGGGCCACTAAAAAGCAAAATTCTATGGCCTTATCTACTGCTGAAGCTGAGTATGTTATTGCTGCCTCATGTTGTGCTCAATTGTTATGGATCAAACAATAATTAATGAATTTTGAAATTAATGTAGGTTCTGTCCCTATATTCTATGATAATACTAGTGCAATTAGTATGACCAAGAACCCGGTTCATCATAAGAGAACTAATCGCATATATGTTAGGCATAATTTTTTGAGGGACAACTATGAGAAGTGTTTGATCACTGTGGAATTTTGTGCTACTAACAAGCAAATAGCTGACATCTTCATAAAATCTCTAAGTATAGATCACTTTGAAAGAAACATATTGGAATTAGGGATGATTAAGATCACCTAAAAGGAATCAGTTCTAACTCAAAAATTGGTTAGAAAATTATGAATTTTTGTATATAATTGGATTAGATTTTGCCCCGTCTCATACTTTCATAAGTATATGCTTGTGCCATGTGCTAAAATGACTCATTAATCTCTAATGATGTTATCACTATTTTCTTGAAAAAATTAGACTTACACAAGAGATTTCTCAGTGAAGAACCTGGTTCATCAAGATTACTTGGTACGTATTCTCCACTCTGCATACTTTGAAATAATTATATTTGGATCATGATTAAGAGAAGAGTCCTATTTAATCCCAAACCCCTTTGAACTTATCCGTTACAAAAATGAACTAGTTTCGTTCAAAAGGAGTCCAAAACTGCATTAAGTGTCTAGATTCTAGGGACTCTCTCTAACGTCTTTTCAAATAGAAATTCAGTTTGATTAGACTTTTGAAAGGCTGCCATTATCCAATTAAACACCCCTTTTTAAATTGATTAGGCCTAGTGTTTTCTTCACTTCAAATTTTCAAGCCGTCAAAATACTCTCCACCTTCTATCATCTTTCAAACACACTCAAACTCATTTTATTTCATACCCAAGCACAGACATGGCTAACATATCTGAGAATCCTTCATCACCACCTAAGAAAATCACTTCCACACCTTCTATCATCCCTTCAACCATGCCAACCTCTAAGAAAAGTAGGGTAAAAATGATGGCTCGCAAGGTTGTCACTGGTGGAGAGCAGATAAAGACAATAAATAAAAAATTAAAAGCAGGTAGGGAAGAAGAACTCCAAAAATTTAACGAATCGTTCAAATCTACTACTGAGGGAGAAGAAACGGTTTCTTCTAAGATAGAACAGGTAACATCCGGCCCTAAAGTTAATCCTCAAATTATTTCTTAGGTTGCTACAAATCTGGAGACTAGGTTTATTTTGGTATGAACTATGGCAGATATTGAAGCTACTGCGTCTGGAAAGGTTGGAGGTAAAGATGAAAAGAGAAGAAAAGAAGAGTGAGGGTGCTCGAAGTGTTGTGAGGGGTATGGGAAAAGGATTGGTTGATTCTTCACCCACTCCTGTTGGCTTAACTAAAGAATCAGGTGCTATGGTAGCTTGGGGAGAGAAATCTGCTAGAGAAAAGAAAAGTGTGAGAGAAACAGGGGGAAATGGATATGGAGAAACTGCTGAGGGGTTGGTTCGACTAGGGAAGGATGTTGAAGAACCTGTTCCATCTGGATAGGAAACCTTCACCGACCTACTGAAAAGGGTGACTGATAGTTACAATCCTAGGAAGAAAGGAAGACTAGGAATCAAAATCCCTGGCACTACTAAGGAAAACAAGAAGAGGAAGGTTGCCTTTTCTATCCCAGTAGAGACTCCTCCCACAAGAGGAAGAGCTACAAGGAGTTAGAAGAAGCAGAGTGAGGCTGAACTGGAAAATGCCTTAGAAGAAAGTAAGAGAAAAGCTACTGCTAAGGGAAATAAGGAGGTGGTTGAGCCTGTTGAGGCTATTGAAATTGATGAGATGGACCTGGTCCTTTGGGATGAAGATAAGATAGAAGAAGTGGATGTTGTGGCTCCAAAGTATAAGAAAGTCAAGACTTCTACAAAGAAGTCTGTTTCAAAAACAAAGTCTGCTGAGCCATCTACTTTGGCTAAAAAAACCAGCTCTATAATGAAATCAAGAAAATTGAAAATTGTGGAGGAAGAAGAATGGAGTGGAGAGGAAGAAGAAGAAGATTCTGATGCTGAGAAGGACAAGATGGTTAAGTTTGGAAAGAGAACCATCTTGAAAGGCAGACTTCTCAGGGACTTGGATGAGGAAGGTATGTTACTGCTGTTGGAGAAGTTATAATTGCAAGGATAGAAGGACACGGTCCTTCAGATGGAAGGCTTGCCAGAACTGAGATTGTGGAGTTCATAGCAAACTGTGAGATCAAAGATGGTAGGGTAACCAGTGTGGTAAAGGGGGTGATAGTGACTTTTGATGATAAAGAACTGGGAGAGGTCTTAGGTGTACCTGCTGAAGGGTACAATGATTATAAGAATCTCAAATGGCCAAGTCTAAAGAATCTCCTTACTACCCTTGCCATTACTAGGAAGTTTTGTGACAATGAAGAGGAGCTTGAGCCCAAGGCTATTTACAAAAGTGAGATGAAGCCACCCCACAAAGTGTTGTTCGAATTTGTTAATAAACTTGTGCTGCCTAGGCAGGAAAGGAGGCACATGGTCACATTCATGGACCTGGTCCTTATGGAATGTTTGGATAGTGGGAGGCAAATCAATTGGCCTGGATTTATCATCTAGTTTCTTGATAGGGTTCTGAATGGCACCAAAACTCATGCCATACCCTATTGTTTTATTCTCACAGCTATACTTGCACACTTCAATGTGGTTTTCAAATTGTACCTTTCAGCAAAGCAATTATATTAGGTACTTTGAGTATTCAAGTTAGAGTTAACGTGAAGTTGTTGCAATAGTTAGAGGCTGGTTGCCACAATGGCATTAGAGGTAATCCTTAGGTTTACAAAGAGTTTTTGTAAATGCTATTTTGGCTCAGTGATTTAGTGAAGTGTTGAGGAAAATCCTACTGAGTAGTAGGTCGTGGTTTTTTCACCTTTTGAGCCGAGTATTTTCCATGTAAAAATACTTGTGTTCTTTACTTTCCACAATAGTCATTTAAAGAACACATAGAAAAACTAGGTCCTTCTATAATTTGTGTAGACAAAAATTGGACACCACACAAATCACCCCCTATTGTGTGGCATTGAGTATACAATATCAAAGTTATCTCTTGCACCGTGGGGATTCATGATTGGTCGAGCTTCTTTCAGAAGTTTAAACCGGCAATCCCTTCGACATATGACTTCCTTTTTCTGGTCGTCGTTATACTCGTATTGGTTTACGTTGTCATGCTTACTTTTTGTGTTTTCCATAGGTTCCGTCGGGGGAGGGGGGAGGGGGTCTACAAGAAAGAATAGGGCGACTGTGCCCTTGTTCAGGAGGAGAAGGGTTGCTATTCCTTCCACATTCCGCCTCTGCCCACGTCTCAGCTGCTGTGCCCGCTCCTACCTCGATTTTACTCGTAGTCGAGGATGATGAAGTATCTCCATATGATGTGGATCTGAGGCCCCGCAAGAGATAAACCAAGGATGTTGGAGAAGGTGTGCCCGCGGCCGTTCACTTATCAGAGGATGCGTTCGTGGTGTGGGAGACTGCGATTATATATGTTAGGGAGGACGTTGGGGCAACCTTAGAGGTGACTCAATTAAAAGAGATTAACGCAGCTGCTCTTTTCATCCCGAGGTGGATACGATAACAGAGGGGGTGCTTGGCGATAGCTCTGTGCCTTGTGATGAGGCCTCTTCTTCTAGGCCGACTAGGGATGCTTCTTCTTCTGAGGGGAACAAAGGTAAGGGTCTTGCCGACGAGGGCAATGAGTCCGGTTCTGACATGGACCCCAAGGATCTCAAGATGATTGATGAGCGTAAAACACAACACGAAATTAATGCTCTCTAGCCAAAGATAGTATAGTTTAATTATCGTCTCCACATAGATTTGATTTAAACAATGCTCAGGTAATTTCTAGCTTAACTCTATTCAGGATGATCAAAACTTGATTTGTAATGATTATAAACTATGATTAACTACTAAAGTAAAGCAATTGATGATTGACTGCAACAAAATAGAGATTAGCAAAGTTGGGTTCTTATCAATGTGAGGAACAAGGTGTGACGACCTGGCTAGTCATCTCATGAGTTACTGCTCCATTTTCCCCATTTATGCTTCTTATTGCTTTGTCTATTGGTTCTATATGTGGTCAGGTTGATTGGTTCGGGTTCAGAAAGGATTTGGTAAGGTTTGAGACACTTAGTCTCTTTTGAGGAAGCTTAAGTTGGAAAAGTCAACCAGATATTGACTTATGTGTTAGAGGACTCAGATGTGAGTTCCGATGGTTCGGTTAGCTTCGGGAGGTGATTTGGGACTTATGAGCGTGATTAGAATGAGTTTTGGAGGTCAGGAGTAGATTTAGGCTTGAATTGGCGAAATTGGATTTTTGGCAATTTCCGGTTGATAGGTGAGATTTTGATATAGGGGACAGAATGGAATTACAAGAGTGGTAGTAATTCTGTTGTGTCATTCGGGATGTGTATCTAAAATTTCAGGTCATTCGGACGTAGTTTGGTTGGGTTTTTGATCAAAAGCGTAATTTAGAAGATTTTGGAAACTTAGGATTGAATCCGATGTGTTTTGGTTGATTCGGTGTTGTTTGAGGTGTTTTAAAGATTGGTATAATTTTGAATAACTTTTTGGGATATGTTGGTGCTTTTGGTTGAGGTCCCGCAGAAGCAGTATCTGGGCCGCAGGTGCAGAATCCTTGGGCCAGAAGGTATATATTGTTTCCTTCGCGAAATTTTGCTAAGTTCTCCATTTTTGAAGACAGAAGCTAGCTTGGGCAGTGATTTCAAGGGAAAATCGAAGGGAATCTATTGGGTAAGTTCCCTAAGATTCATTATTTGGGTTTATGATCATTTTTCCATTGTTTAATCATGGTATTAGTGGAGATTAAGGAATAAAAATTGGGGATTAGGACTTGAGATTAAGAGACTTTAAAATGGGAATTTGAAGGGTCATTTGGACTCCTATTTCAGTGTTCTTAGTATGTATGGACTCATGGAATGATAAGGATTCCGTTGATGTGATTTTTATCGAGTTTCAAGATGTGGGCCCGGGGTTCGGGTTTGGCCAATTTCGAGATTTTTGGTATAATTTTATTATTTTTGCATGGGCTTCATTTCCTTAGCATATTTTGACGCCGTGATTCTGATTTTGGATAGATTCGATGCGAGTGGAGGCCGATTCGAGGAGCAAAGGCATCACGAAGTAGTATTTCCACCGGTCTGAGGTATGTAACCATTGTAAATCTGGAACTGAGGGTACAAAACCCCGGTATTCGATTTGTTTTGATAAATGCGGTGATGCACATGCTAGGTGACGAGCATGTGGGCGTGCACTGGTAGGGACTGTGACTTGGTCTGTCCCGTAGCGACTATTAAGCCGCGTATTTGATTTGAAATCTTATGATATTTCATACTTTAGTCATTAGACTGTATTATGGGCTGTATGCCATGTTTGGGGCCTTGTGTCGACCTGTTGAGACCCTTAGGGGAATTTGTTTTACTGTTTTTCCTCACTCTACTTGTTTGAAAGCATATCCCCAGTCATATTTTACCTGTTTATTATTCAAAACTGGTTTTATCACTCTACTTCTTAAATGTGAGGATTGTTTGGACTGAGTTCCCTAATTTCTACTATTATGCTTGAGAGGCTGTGAGGTTAATGACTGAGAGAGGTTGAGAACCTAATGGTGAGGATATTTATATATGTATGAATTATGGATCGGGCTGCACGACGCAGCGATACTTATATGGATCGGGCTGCACGCCGCAGTGATATATATATATATATATATATATATTGGATCGGGCTGCGCGCCGCCGCGACATAACGCTTGGGCTGTAGGAGCCCCTCCGGAGTATGTACACCCCCAGTGAGCGTAGTTGACTATAAATTATGGATCGGGCTGCACGCCACAACGATTACTATGATTTTTACTATTGTGAGATACTAATGAGCCTGAGTGCTGAGGTGAGTACTGAGTGACGAGAGTTGAGTCACGAGTTACTGGTTTTAAACTGTGGTGTTTGATTTGTTATTCTGTTGTTTACTCCTTTATATGATTTTAACTGCTCGTCACTACTTTCAAACCTTATTTACTTTAGTTACTTTCTGAGTTGGCGTACTCGCGTTACTCCCTGCACCTTGTGTGCAGATTTAGGTGCCCGAGCGGCAGAGTGAGGGTCCTCAGCTTATCCAGAGTTTGCCGGAGATTGCAAGGTAGCTGCATGGCATCTACAACCCTGCTTTCCTCCTTCCTATCTTGTTCTTTTCTGCATTTTTAGACTTATGATGTATTATATAGTCGGTTGTGTATTTAGAGGCTCTATACTTGTGACACCAGATGTTTGGGCTGTGTTGTCTTATGTTTTATTGATTTCCGCACATTTTTAGTTTTTTTAATCACTTCTTATGAAAATTTGTATTTAAACCCGTGTTAGAAAATGGTTTATTAAAAGAAAAAGGGTTATGATCGATGTTTGGGTTGGCTTGCCTAGTAATAGGCGCCATCATGACCGGGTATTTGGGGTCGTGACACAAGGGTTTTGACGTGATAGGTGCAAGGTTGTTATTCTGGATATGATACTTTTATATTTCACTCTTGAGGTTCTATCGATTATCATAAATTCAATAGGTGATTAGTTTATACTTTCGATTCAGACTCCTCTCTCGATTAAATCTAAATCTTTCAAATAAACTAATATGAAGTGCGGTGAAACTTGCAAGAATATATTGGTAAGAATGGTCTAAGAGAAACTTCTCTCGAATATTTCTCAATCTTAATTTAAGAGGTAGATCACAAATCTCTTTCGATTACTTTAAAGATGTACCAAAATAAATTAAGGCATATGTTGCAACAATATTCAATATTATGCTCCTCTTCCGATTAAACGAGATAATGAATAAAATCACAACTAAAGTTAAAGCTTTTCCAAGGAATTCAAGCAATTAAGCAGTAATCAAATCCATAAACAGCAACCAAGTCACCAAATCACGTCAAACCCTAGGGTAAGCTACTCCATAATTATGGAGGAAGTCATCACAAAAAGAGTTAAAGAATTAGAAAACACCAATCTATCATTACAATCCAAACTCCCGTATTGAATTGATGGAAAAATGATGAAATACCGTGTCTTGTAGCATCCAATGCTCTCCCAAAGTTTCTAAGGTCAAAAGTCCCTTCAAAAGCGTATTGGTGTATTTATACCATGTAGAAGTGGGACCGGGCAAAACTACCTTTTCCAAGTGAAATAGGAAAGTACTTTGAGAAAATCACACAGGTGTGCCATGCCATGCGCCGCCCCATGCGGGGCACTAGTGGGAAAGTTCAGACAACAACTTCTTCGATTTTTGATATCTAGGATTGGATCCCGACACCTGAACGCTATCCCGGTTTAATACCTTAGGCTTTTACTCAGACTTCAAATCTCCACCTTGTTCGATTTTAGCTACCGATTATCTTTTAACTCGAAATCACTTCCTGCAAGGAAAAAACACATAATCAGTGTAATACACTTGTTGATACCCAATTTTGTTCTCATATTTTATAAATATCATATATTCTTTCAAAATATCATTTTTGCATCATCACCAATTTACAAGAGTCATATAAGTAGTTTTTATAATTTTCCATAATTTTAAGGCTTTAAAATTGATTTTCTTACATTTAAATTGTTCAAATATTTATTAATTACACTTTCAAAATATTTTTGTGATGACTTAGTCATACAAATTTATTATTTTTACCAACATATATATATTTTATAATATTTTTACTTCATTTTATATAATTACATTTATATTTTCAAGCTATTTATATAATTTTGTAATAATAGCCTATATTCTATACATTATTTATGATAAAATAACATTTTAATATTTTTTTATAATGTTAAGCTATTATGTTCAACCATTTTACTGAATAAATAATATTTTATTATTTATTAATTACTTTTTATAAATTATTTTTAACAAATTTAGTTTTTTTAATCTATAGCCCAACATAGTGCTAATTTCGGATCAAAATCCGGCCCAAAACAAGTGGCCCGTCTCCATTTAGCCCTTCAGCAGCCCAAACCAAACAACCTCTTCATTTAACCCGGTCACGACCCATTTTAAAAAACCCGCCCCACTCTTTATTTTATCTTAGTCGTTGATCTGAGAGATCAACGACCCACAAACCCCCTCCCATCTTTAATTAACTAAACCCAAACCCTAAAGACCCATTCTCCTAAGCCGCCGCCCCTAAATCCTCTCCACTCTCTCTTCTTCTTTGAGAAACCCTAGCCTCCACATCGTAGTTCCTCTTTGATTCCAACCTAGAGATGGAATCTGCCTATGATATACTTACCTTATTAATCTTCTCTCATCATTAGTCGTCCATTTATGGTGTTACTTAAGTACTGGCCTAAGTTTGGCAAGTATCACTTCCGAGATTGGACTGGAATGACTCAAATCTTTGATTTTGGGCGTTTTTCCGTCTATATATGCTCAAAGAAGAGCGATTTGTACTCTTGGATCGGTTTTCAAATGACTGAACCCTAATTAGGGTTTGAGACTCTCTATATCCTTTACTGATTTTGATTTGCATGTGATAATCTCTTTCCTTATATGTGCTTAATTGACTGTTTTCCATGTTTATTTTTTTAATTTCTACCACTATATAAACCCCTTCCCCGCTTTCGCTCGAAAGTCTTAACGATTACTGCAAGAATGACTACCACTTGACTATTGTTATTATCACTATCACTCTTTCACTCAGTCACTCACTTTATTCTAAATTTTTTGGTTCTTGGCCGGTTGAAAGCCAAGGCCACCGAAGTTTGTTCAATCAGCCTTCCGAGTGCGAGCATTTCTCTAGGCTCATTTGAAGCCCATGTGAACTTTGACGCACTGGGTTCTGGGTTCTGCAGTTCTTTTCTACTATCGATTATTGGAGTGCTGCTAAAATTATTCTTCTTGTTTACTTGTTCGTTAATCTGTAACTGGTAAGTACCTATGGCCCTTGCAATTTCATTCTCTTTTCGTTTGAGTTCCTGATTTGTACATCTAGGTCCCCTGAGACTTTTTTGAATCAACATGCTATTATCTGCTCTGAAGCTATTCTTGAGGTTCTATACTTCTCTAGTAACTGAACTTGCCTATTTTTTTAACCTTGATTCTAGTCTTCTTAAGCATGTTTGCCCTAATGTGTGTGTTCGCATGCTTATTGTTGTTGCTTATTCTGAGTTTATTTTTTGTCTTGTTCTGTATTATTGTAATAAGACAATTCATGTTTAGAATCTGTTCTAATTCCCGACAAATCGTCCAAGTAGCACTTATCTTAATGTTTTCTTAGAGTTAATTTCTAATCGAGTTATTAGTCAAACATATTTCTTCGCTGTTTGCAATTTAAGTGTGTTCCCTGCTGATAGTTTATATGAGTCCACCAAACTATAGAGAGACCAGGTCCTCTTATGAGTTCCCACTGAGAATGCTAATGAAACAATAAGTAAATAAGACAGGGAGTTTTACGTGGAAAAATTCCTGCTCAAGGGGATAAAAAACTACGACCTACACTGGTAGGATTTCAACTTCACTATGAGTAACTTGTATATTATAACCTACGCAATATAAGAATTAAACTCTTAATCCCTCACTAACTTGTAATACACCTATTACAAGCCAATTTGCAATACATTTATTATAAAGACATCAACTCATGACTAACTCTAGTCATGACACAAACACTAAGATTTTATGGTTTTACAAGGGGGTTCCTAAGCAACGCTTCTATCTAAGCAAATTAGGAATTTGAATGAAGAACAATTATAAAGTTACAACTCAACTAAGGACAACAATATACTAGGTTTTGGAACTGGTCCGTAGTAGTGTTAAACTTTATTCTTGATGCACTTGAGAATTGAATGCTTGAATATCAGATGGCTTGAATGCTTGAAGTGAATTCTCAAGTGTTCAAGTGATGTTTTGTTGTAATACTCTTGTTAATACAACTTGGTTGGATGACATCACTTGAATGATGTAACCAATTGGTTGGTCAAGGGACAAGTGACTGCAGAACTGTGCTGCACTATTTCTATGTACAGTGCATGCAGTCACTTTCTAGCTGTACATAGTTGACTTCGTACTGCTGTTATGAAAACACAAGGGTAACAGGTCCTTGTGTTGGTTCTCTATCTTCTGAAGTTGTAACAGTTCATATTAGCTAGAGTCCGTTGACTAGCAATATGTACCAAGTGTGCCAGGTTCCTTATCTGGTTCTTTGACAGTAAGTTTGTTAGATCATCAAAACATAAAGCTAAGACATTGGAAACCCATCAATTTCCCCCCTTTTGATGATGACAAACTCAAAAATTGATAACCCACATTTAGAGCATAATTAACTAGATAAAGCAACAGGAACTTCACAAGTTCCCCCCGACTCTATGCTTCCCCCTTAATCAGATCCCTATTTTGAATTTTACTCCCCCTTTTGGCATCATTAAAAATACACAAGCAAGCAATCAGCATAAAAAAGTCTAGCCTAGCTAACTCATACCACATATGTGCACACAACATGATAAAAGATAGAAACAGAGAAACATAAGCACTAGATAGCAAAAGAGAATAGTTTTTATATAGAAAGCATATGCCTTTGCTATTGGACTGTTTCTAGTAGGAGAAGTACAAGTACATCCCATCCATATCACAAAGAGAAACAAAAACAACTGCCAAGTCATCAAAACAGGAACATAAAATCCATAAACTATTCACTGAAAGGGCTGCCTAAGAGACACTAGGAGGAGAGGGTTTGGAAGCTGCAGCAAGGGTTTAGAGAACAAGATCTCTTCGAGCATTTGCCTACATTTGCTCGGTGAGCAGTTTCTCCTTCAGGTTCTCCACTTGTGCCCTGAGATAAGCATTTTCTTTGGTCAAACGAGCTATCTCCTCATTTGACCCTGAGGCCCCTTGGGCCTGCTGGCCTTCCAGGATTGCGTTCTGCACCTTCAACTTTCGAATCTCCTCAGTTGCACTATTTTGAGAATTGATGAGCTGAGAGATTGTCGAAGTACTGTCTACCCCTCCATTCTTTTCGATACACTCACATTCCTCAAAAGTTGTTTGAGAGAAGGTCTGCTTCATTGTCCCTACTTTGTATTGTCCCAGTGGTACTTTGAAGAACTTAAAAACGTGCGTAAGAAGAAACCCATATGGAAGACCACGGTATCCATCCTTGAAAGTCGCCACCTTATGCATATGCTCAATTATGATGGCAGGCAAGTTCACAGGTGTAAATCCATCCAGTGCCTCCATCAGATACAAGTCGGACCTGGAAGTCATGGACCTCCGCTCAGCACGGGGTAGAAGAACATTGTTCACTAGCTCAACGAGTAACTGATAAACAAGGAGCAAGGTTTCCTTGTGGATCCGTTCCCCTTTCTTGTTTGCATTATCCTTCACGATAGCATTTCTGAAGTTTGACTTACACACATCCTTCACAGAAGACATACCAACAGTAGGGACTTTTAGAATATCCCCAAGCAGAGCAACATCAAACACAATATCCACCCCATTAACTAAAGCACAAATATGGTCAGTGTCAACAGGAAAGAGGTCGACATAAAAGCTTTGGACCTCATCCTCATACACGTTGGATGCATCCATTTGGAATAAATACCCCCACCGTTGAAACTCAAACATCTCAATTACTTGTCTCAAGCCAGCCATATCAGAAATTGCTGGGTCAAAAGTGCGACCCAACAAGACTTTTGGTGCCTCAATCAATCTGTAGCAGACCTAGTCTCACTTTTCACTCTCTTTTCAGAAACAGGTTCCTTCACAGGTTCCAACTTTCTTTTTCCAGACTTCACACTTGATTTTTCTTTTCCACTAGACTTGTCCAACACATCATCATCAGAAAAATATTGTTCACTCACAACATGTTTCAACTTTCCTCCTTTTACAACACCTTTCACCTTTGAACTAGGGGTAGAAACATCCTCCACTAAAGCAGATTGCTTCTTCTTCTGAGATCTGTTAACCAAGGAACTGGGTTCCTTTATTGTTTCCTCATGGACTTCCACCACAGGAATGTCCTTGTCACATACCACTTCTCCATTTTTGACCAACCTCTTCTTTTTCTTCTTACTGCTCCTTTTTCTCTTTTGTAGGGAAGACTCATAAGCCTCTTTTGCTTGCAACCTAGTAGTAGGTCGCTTAGTATAGGACTCAGGAGTGATAACTACCCTTCTCTTGACTATAAAAGCATCCAGAGCAATGTTGTCTTGATCTTCCTCATAACTAGACCTCATCTCAGGAACCAGAATTTCCAAGGGTTCAATAACAAAGTATGGAGAGGGAGCAGGAGCAGAACTGACCTGGGAAGGGGTTCCTTGACTTGTTTCCTCTGGAGAAGGTCACGAGAAGTCCCAGTAGTTTCAGCTATTGTTGAGTTTTCAAAAAGCACCACAACTCCTTCTTCCACAAACCTATGTGTCTCATTCCTTTGAGACTTAGACAGACCAGAGATTACCTCATGCACTATTCCATCTACAGATATGCCCAGTATGTTTGTGGCGACCTCTTTTTCTAGAGACTCCATGGTTACCAAAGACTCATGAGCAAGAACTGCTGGAGATTGATCAACCATAACCGTTGAGACCTCTACAATCTGCGGAACTCTACCCTGTTCTCCAAACTTGCTTTGGTCGGTGAGAATTTCAGTCAAATGAGATAAAGGATTATCTAATTTTGGGGTTTCTGAGTTCTCATCATTTGGACTGAGAGATAGGTCTGAAGGAGTCGCATGAGAATAGAGAGTGAAGGGGAATCTGGTTTGGGGGTGTTTTCAGTGGTTGAGACTGGAGAGGTGAAAAAGGGTTCATCAGGGACGGAAGAATCAAGGGTTTTCTTTGGGGTGTTCTAAATGGAATAAGGGATTATCAGGTGATTTTCAGCCATTGCAGAGATACAGTTGAGAATTCTTTTTTGGAGACGGTCTGATGAGAGGAGTGTGATCGTTCAAGAAAAAGAGAGGGTTTTAATGAGAGAAAACAATTATGATGGAGAGAGAGAGAGAAATCGGTTCTGAAATGGCGGTAGTGTGTGGGGAGTTGCAACATTTCAGAGGGACATGAAGGTATTAAAATGAAAAGACGTGACAATAGGGTCTGAAAAGGTGGATGACATGGCACTTGAT
Organism: Nicotiana tabacum; assembly: GCF_000715075.1. Taxonomy (NCBI): domain Eukaryota; kingdom Viridiplantae; phylum Streptophyta; class Magnoliopsida; order Solanales; family Solanaceae; genus Nicotiana; species Nicotiana tabacum. Next base: position 117,597,335 of record NC_134089.1, read on the forward strand.
TTTTGCATCTTTTAAGATATGTATGAAAAATGTACGAGACTACTAACCTGTGGTACAAGAACCAGGTTCTTGACCTATTTTTGAAAATTTCAATCCTCTTTTACCACCCATGCAGTGCATCTACAGCCTCTATAATCATCATGCGTGTCTACTTGCAACGGTATTGAAATGAGTTAGACTTGACCGAAAAATAATTTAGCTAATGTTACTTGAGTGTGACTTTCATAGCCAGTCTAATGGGAATCAGGTTCTCAATTTGGCTTTATTTGTCCCAGCTCCAGCCTATTTATTTTAAAATATTCTCCGCTCAATGATTTGGTGAAGATATCTGTGATTTGGTCCTTTGTACTGCAGAACTTCATACAGATAAGCCCTTTCTCTACATTGTCCCTCAGAAAATGATGTCGCACATCAATGTTCTTGGTTCTTTTGTATTGAACTTGATTCTTGGCCATGTTGAGTGCACTGGTATTATCATATAGAAGAGGCACACAGTTAGTGTACACACCAAAATCTTCCAATTGCTGTTTGATCTATAGGAGCTGAGCACAGTAAGAAGCTGCAACTACATATTCTGCTTCAGCTGTTGAAAGAGCCACTGAGTTTTGCTTCCTTGTGCCCCATGAGATGAGACATGAACCTAGAAAGTGAGCCATTCTAGAAGTATTTTGCCTGTCCAAAAGATAACCAGCATAGTCAGTATCATCATACCCAATAAGATTAAAATTGTCACCTGAAGGGTAGTACAAGACCAGGTCCTATGTTCCTTTAAGATATCTCAAAATTCTTTTGGCAACCTTCAGATGAGATTCTTTGGGATTTGACTGAAACCTTGCACACAGCCCCAGACTAAAGACAATATCAGGTCTGCTGGCATTGAGGTAGAAAAGAGACTCAATAATGCCTCTATACATGGTTTGATTTACAGAAGATCCAGACTCATCCCTGTCCAGTCGAGTAGCAGTGACAATGGTAGTGTCTATCACTTTTGATGCTTCCATATCAAACCTATTCAGGAGCTCCTTGATGTATTTCTACTGGCAGATGAATATACCCTTTGTGGACTGCTTCACTTGAAGACCCAAGAAGAAATTCAACTCACCCGTCATACTCATTTCAAACTCACTTCCCATGAGTTTTGCAAATTCTTCATATAGTGAATCAGCTGTTGCCCCAAAAATGATATCATCAATATATACCTGAATGATGAGCATGTTCCTCCCCCGTTTCTTCAAGGAATAAGGTGTTGTCAATTTTCTTTCTTGTAAAACCATTTTCTAAGAGGAACTTTGATAGCCTCTCATATCAAGCTCTAGGAGCCTGCTTCAACCCATACAGTGCTTTGTCTAATTTAAACACATATTCAGGGTGCTTATGACATTCAAACCCTGGAGGTTGCTTAGCATATGCTTCTTCCTTAAGAAATCCATTCAGAAATGCACTTTTGACATCCATTTGGAACAGAGTGAATTCCATATGTGATGCAAATGTAATTAGGATTCTAATAGCTTCCATGAGAGCAACTGGAGCAAACATCTCATCATAATCGATTCCTTCCTCCTGATTGTAGCCTTGAGCTACTAGCCTAGCCTTGTTCTTTGTAGTGTTTCCATGTTCATCAAGCTTATTCCTGAAAACCCACCCGGTTCCTATGATTGTTCGATTTGAGGGTCTAGGTACCAGGTGCCATACATTATTCCTTTTGAACTGTTGCAGCTCATCTTGCATGGCTGTGATCTAGTCAGCATATTTTAAGGCTTCCTTGATATTTTTGGGTTCTATTTAGGAAAGAAAGGTTGAGAAGGCAAGTGAATTTTTGGCTTTTGATCGGGTTTGCACACATGAATCTATAGGGGTAATTATGTTGTCAAGAGGATGGGAGCTTTTGTGTTTCCAGTTGGGTACTTGAACTTCATTTGTAGAAAACCTGGGTAGATCTAACTGGTTCCCTTGTGTTCTTCTCAGCTATTTGTGGAGTACTTTGCACTGCATCAACCACTCTTCCTTCAGCTTCAGTGGTTGTAATTGAGGTACCGGGTTCCCTTGAGGAAGAAGCTGCATTATCTCCACTTGGCTCCTTCACTTGACTCATCATGTCTACCTTTCCATTTTTCATGTCAATGACTTCACCTAGAACCAGTAAGGGCTCCCCATCTTGATCATCCTTGTTTATTTTCTCATAGGAGGGATAGGACTTGTCAAAGATTACATGAAAACTTTCCTCAACACACTAAGTCCACTTGTTGTATATCTTGTAAGCTTTGCTTTGAGAAGAATACCCCTAAAAGATTCCTTTATCACTCTTGGCATTAAATTTTCCAAGCTGATCCTTTCCATTATTGAGAATATAACATTTGCACCCAAATGTTCTCAAGTGAGTCAGCTTGGGCTTCCTTCCATTCAGCAACTCAGAGGGGGTTTTGTTCAGGAGAGATATGATCATGCACATGTTCACCAAGTAGCAGGCAGTGTTGACAGCTTCATCCCAGAAGTTCTTTGCAAGCCCACTGTCGATCATCATAGTTCTTGCCATTTCCTCAAGAGTTCTGTTCTTCCTTTCCACAACTCCATTTTGCTGGGGGTTGTTGGGGCTGAGAAGTTATGAGTAATGCCATTCTTGGTACAGAATTCATCAAACTTGGCATTATCAAACTATGTTCCATGATCTGATCTAATGTATGATACTCTCGATTCCATCTTCACTTGGATTTTTTTTACAAAGGCTATGAATACTTCAAAGGTTTCATCTTTTGTTCTAAGAAAAGGAGTCCATATCAATCTGGAGTAGTTATCTACTATCACAAAGATGTACCTTTTTCCTCTCCTGTTTTGCCCTCTCATAGGTCCACACAGATCTATATGAAGGAGATCAAGTGGTTTTGATGTGATGACATCTTTCTTTGACTTGAATGAGGACTTCACATGCTTCCCTCCAACACAAGCATCATAGATTTTGTGCTCTTTGAACTTTGACATGGGCAGACCACGAACCAGGTCCTTCTAAATTAGTTTATTCAGAAAAGAGAAGCTTGCATGCCCCAGTCTTCTGTTTCGAGTTCAGCATCATTCTCAACAGTTTTCAAGCAACTCAAATCACCACTTTGTATAGACTCAAAATCAGCAATATAGATGTTCTTGTATCTTTTGGCCACAAGTACCACTTCACCAGTTACCAGATTTGTAACTGTGCATATCTTGGACAAGAACTCCACCTCGTTTCCTTTATCACAAATCTGAGAAATACTCAAGAGACTGTACTTAAGACCATTGAGATAGTACACATTCTCAATTGAGTGAGTGCGTGACTTTCCAACTTTTCCAACACCAAGAATGTGCCCCTTTTTCCCATTTCCAAAGGATACACTCCCTCCTTGCAGGGCTTTTAGTGAAAGAAAGTCCATAGTATTTCCAGTCATGTGCTTTGAGCAACCACTATCCATGAATCATTGTTGACTGCTTCCTTTCACTGTTTCAAGCACAAGGAAATCAAGGGTTAGATTTAGGAACCCAAGCAAGTTTGGGTCCCTTGTAATAAGCAAGAGGATGTATAAGTGCTCTTTTAGTCCATGCAGGTAACATGCATTTTTTATGAGTGGCACCTGGTCCCTTTTCAGCAGTTACTTTCTCAGCAAAAATCTTGTTTTTCTGCAGAGATTGAACCCTGGCTTGGAAATTTTCCTTGAAATGCCCATTGTTCCCACAGTGGGTGCACAACCAATTATCGGGTATAGTAACATATTTGTTATGAGGGTTATAAGGAGTTTTCTCCTTTTGAAACCCTGTTCTCTGCTTGTTACCACCATTATTAACATATATGAAAGTAATAGCTTCCGAGGACCAGGTCTATTTAAGAGACTTCTCAAGATCATTCTTTACTCTTTCCAGATCTGCTTGGAACTGCCTATTTATCTCAAGTTTAGCACACAAATTAGTTCTCACAGCAGCTAACTCTTTTTCTAACTTAATGTGTGCCTCACTAGCTATCTCTTTCCCTTTTTCAGAATTTCCAAGCCTACACTCAACTCCAAGTCCCTCTATTGTTTCCTTTAAGTCTATAATTACTACTAGAAGGCCATTTCTCTCCTACTCAATGACATTCACTTTTTCCACTAAGGCCTCTTTTTCTTTACTGAAATTCTCAATGGTTTCCTTATAGTCAACAGCTACAACCACCAAGTCATCTCTTTCATGTTCTATACTAGCAATTTTTTCAGTTAAAACCATTTTTTTATTTTCCAAATCGCTTATGGTTTCCTTTAGATCGACTACACACACTACCAGATCATCTCTAGTTTGTTCAGCTTCTCCTAGTTCTAAGGTCAAGGCATCCTTATCCTCTATAAGACTATGGTAGGCATCAATTAATACATTTGCTAATGACATGAGTTTCTTAGGGGAGTAGGATTTCAGATTTCTCTGAACATCCCTGAAGTTTACCTCATAATTGTCATCTTCTTCATCATCGTCTGATTGGGCCATCAAAGCAAATATAGAATCATATTCATTTCCTTCACTTTCAACTACCATCATAGAACTTTCACCTGCATCGGTTTCTTCTTCAGACTCACTAGAGGAATCTCCCCATCCTGCAAGAGCTTGCTTCACCATATTGTCAGCAGATCTCTTCCTTTTAAAGTGTTTGTTAGGAACCGGGTTCCTCTTTGCTGCTTTATCAGGGTTGTATTTGGAGTGTTCTTGCTTCATGAGAGGGTAATCTTTGATAAAGTGCCTCGACTTTCCACATTTATGGCAGAGATCATAGTTCTTTGGTCTGTTGGAGTTGCCCTTTTTCAGTATTCCTCCATTTCTTCTGACCATCTTCTGAAACCTTTTGGTTAAGTAAGCCATGTCACTGTCCTCCTCACTTGAGTCATTGCTTTCATATTTGAGTACCAGGTTCTTTTCCTTCTTTGGTTTTCTTCTTTCACTGTTTATCTTTCTCTTTATTTCGTAGGTTTTCAAATTTCCAACTAGCTCGTCTATGGTCAGCTCCTGTAGGTCCTTTGCTTCAGTAATAGCATTCACTTTACTTTCCCATGAACTAGGAAGGATGCTAAGAATTTTCCTCATAAGCTTGTTCCTGGGAATGACTTCACCAAATGACTGTAACTCATTTATGATGGAAGTGAATCTTGTGTGGATGTCTTGAATAGATTTATCGTCTTTTATCCTAAAGAGCTCATACTCAGTGGTAATCATATCAATCTTAGATTGATTTACTTGAGTGGTTCTTTCATGTGCTATTTGCAAAACTTCCCATATCTCCTTGGCGGTTTGACAAGCCGAGATTCTGTTGTATTTATCAGGTTCTATGCCACACACTAAAATTTTCTTGGCACGAAAATTTTTCTCCACAGTTTCCTATCTGCATCGGTGTATTCTTTTCTATCCTTTGGCATCATCAATGGAAGATCTCCGACACTCTTTGTTGGGATATAAGGACTATCACATATGACATCCCGCAACTCAAAGTCTTCTGCCATAATGAAATCATGCATTCTCGTCTTCCACCATCCATAATATTGCCCATTGAACCTGGGTGGTCTATACGTAGATTGACCTTCTTCAAAATTTGGTGTAGCAGCCATAAGGATCCTTCCTAGGTGTTAGCCTGATAGGAGGAACCTGCTCTAATACCAATTGATAGTTTATGTGAGTCCATGAAACTATAGAGAGACCAGGTCTTCTTATGAGTTCCCACTGAGAATGCTAATGAAACAGTAAGTAAATAAGACAGGGAGTTTTACGTGGAAAAATCCCTGCTCGAGGAGATAAAAAACCACGACCTATACTGGTAGGATTTCAACTTCACTATGAGCAACTTTTAGATTACAACCTATGCAATCTTGGAATCAAACTCTTAATCCCTCATTAACTTGTAATACACCTATTACAAGCCACTTTGCAATACACCTATTACAAAGACTTCAAATCATGACTACCTCTAGTCATGACACAAACACTAAGGGTTTATAGTTTTACAAGGGGGTTCCTAAGCAACGCTTCCAGCTAAGCAAATTAGGAATTACAATGAAGAACAATTACAAAGTTACAACTCAACTAAGAACAACAATATACTAGATTTTGGAACTGGTCCGTAGTAGTGTTAAACTTTGTTCTTGATGCACTTGAGAATTGAATGCTCGAATATCAGACGGCTTGAATGCTTGAAGTGAATCCTCAAGTGTACAAGTGATGTTTTGTTATAATACACTTGTTAATACAACTTGGTTGGATGCCATCACATGAATGATGTAACCAATTGGTTGGTCAAGGGACAAGTGACTGCAGAACTGTGCGGCACTGTTTCTGTGTACAGTGCATGCAGTCACTTTTCAGCTGTACAAAGTTGACTTTGTACTGCTATTAGGGAAACATAAGGGTATCAGGACCTTGTGTTGGTTCTCTATCTTCTGAAGTTGTAGCAGTTCATATTAGCTGGAGTTCGTTGATTAGCAATATGTACCAAGTGTGTCAGGTTACTTATCTGGTTTTTTGACAGTAAGTTTGTTAGATAATCAAAACATAAAGCTAAGACATTGAAAACCCATCACCTGGCCTATTTAATCTTCTGTTCTTCAGTACTGCCTAAGAATTCTAGGATGAGATCCAATACCTGGCCTCTTCTTTTATATCTAGTCTAACCCTAGTGCATGCCAGTCCTGTTAAACTTGGATTTGATATGTTCTTGCCTATTATGAGTTCTGGTGCTATTTAGACCTTGGTATTATGATTGATAAGGTTAAAATTTCTCAAGCGAATTATTGTTTGTTCACCAGCCTATTTTTTTGGTCACTTGTGTAACTACTTGTATTAGACTCTCATGCTAGGAACTTCCATGTAAAAACCCCTATTTCACTTGCTTCTGTCTGAGATTCTGCAAGGTTCTTCTATTAAAATTTATGTCTAAGTTATTTAAGTTGATCTTGGTTTATATTCTATGCTGAAACCCTACCTGGGATTGTTTGTTAGCTTGTGATGTTCTACCCTATCATTTTGAACTTATTCTTGAAACATAGCATCTTATGTATATACTCCATGTGATCTTGTCTATCTGCTCTAGTTTAAACTATTGTTAGTTGCAGTCCTAAGAACTAAGTGTGTGGACTTCAAGATGTTTGATCAACTCTATATACAGTTCGTTACTCGTGTGGTTAAGTTTGACATTGCGGGGTAAGTTAGTTCCCCCTTTAGACCTAGTATGGGTCTATTTCTAAGTTCGAGTCATGCAGTTGATACACTCTAATGTCTTGGGTGTACCTAGTTTTGGGTTTGCTATTTAGTGCGAAGAATGAGATTGTTAAAGGACTTGATGTTGCTGTGTTATTCTCCCTTGGGCCTGCTCTGCTTCTTGGGCATGTACTCATTTTAGTTTGTAATATTTGAGCATGTATTCTTTATTTTGCGCCTGTAATGATTTATAAACAACAATTGGGGAGTTAGTGAAATTGGGAGAAACATGTATACTATGTTCTTGCATAAAAGGGGTAGAAAACATGCCTATAGGGTCTAAATGTTTTATCTGCTATCTCGTTGACATGCCCTATTTCTGTACACTGATAGAAAGCATGCCTATAGGAACTCAAGAACTTCACTTGCCTAACATGTTCTATACCTGTAGGTTGTTAGAAAGTATGCCTATAAGAATTTAAGTGCTTCACTTGTTCACATTCCCACTTCCATACGCTACTAGATAGTATGCCTATATGATTTAAACATCATTAGTTATTTGCTCAATTTGCTCTATTTGCTCTATTGCTATGTGTTAGATATCATGCATATTGGATTGCGTTAAGTGATGAAGACCTGCTTCTATTGAAATTCATCTAGATATCATGTCTATAGTACCTTAATTGATTAATTAATCTATCATTGTTGCTATTCCTATCGCATTGTATCGCATTGCCTGCACACTACTGGAATCAGAATTTCCTAGAAATCATGCCAGTAGGATTTAACGAATATAATGCTTCTCATCTCTGAAATTGTCTACTGCCTAATTTTCCACGTGTATTCTCTATTTATGTGTGGGGGTTAACTTGAGCCTTTTATTGCATTCAAGTGAAGTCCTATATGTTTTGCATGTGTGCTAGTTTTATCATTTTTTGAGCATCCTAGGTAGAGTCTTGAACCACCCAATAGTAGGTCCAAAGCCTCCTGGACCACGGGCATGGGATGGGTAGTGCACACTTAGTACGCGACCTAGAATTTTAGAGCGTCTTTAAGTAAATAACTTTAACATATTAATCGGATAGCATGAGATGATTGTCTGTGTCCGCTGAATAATATGAGAAACCCTTACCTTAAGGGAGTTGCGAAATATTATTTATGTTACACAGGGTGATCCTTTAGGCTAAAAAACTTAGGACCCCCTCCCTCCCCCCACTTTCCTTTTTATATTTTTTATGTTCACACTTAGTCATCAAATATAGACCAATGTAGTTGTATCCTGTAACTTCTAAAGACTTGTATTGATTATTTATAAAGTTTAATTCTTGTGCTATTTTCTTTACACTTGTTTATATTACCATATAATCTTTAAATTCCATGTCTTTCTTCACTTATATGATCACTTAGCTTAATTATACTTCAATAATCTACATAGTGTAAACTTCAGCCGGGCCCACAATTGTGGACCTCGAAGAGTGCCTAACACCTTCTCTTTTGGGGTAATTTGAGCCCTTACCCGTCTTTGGTAACACGGACTAGTCAAAACAGAGTTATTTGCAAATAGGTACCTTCTCTTTTGGGGTAATGAGTTGTTCTTACATTTAGAGCAGAAAATCCTGGAGCTACAGGGTGAGCTTGAGCAGGTCCGAAATCTGGCAAACCTTTCCCTTACCCTAAATGTTCCTGACATGAACTAACAAAACATAACCACTCAAAACCAAACACTACCGCAAAACACACAAAACCAAAATCCACCACCCATAGCTCTGAATCCTCCTGCAATGCACCAGTATCACAATCACGCACCTCACCAAAACCTTAACCCCAGCAGTGCAAACCCCTCAATAACACCATCATCACCTAACCCTATATCCACAAACCACCACTTATCATGCTCCACAACTTACCCCTGATCCCCCTCAAACTTCAATCAATGATCACCGATATACCCAAGTTCCAGGAACCCATCAAGGCTACCCAATATACATGGAAACCTTCGCTTATACCCCGCAAAAATCCCTATATATACCTGAGCCAACCGAGAAGGACCTGCGCATTCGAAACATTGTAGAACAACTCAAGAAACAAACAGGGAGAGCCTAGAGTGTTGAAGGTGGGAAGGGTGTTGAAGGTTTAAACTTCAAAGATTTATGTATCTAGCCCGATGTAGAACTGTCGGAGGGTTACAAACCTCCTAAATTTGAGATGTTTGATGGCACTGGTGATCTAAAGGTGCATATGAGAGCCTACTGCGACAAGCTTGTAAGAGTGGGTAAGAATGAACAAACCCGTATGAAACTGTTCATGCAAAGTTCTATAAGAGATGCATTATCTTGGTATATCAGTCAGAATCCAAAGATGTGGGCGAATTGGGTGAGCATGGACAGGTTCAGGATCAATACAGAGAACGCGCCAGACGTTTTATATATCTAGAACCTCAAGAAGAAGCCAACAAAAACCTTCCACGAGTATGCTACTTGTTGGATATCAGAACCCGCCAAGGTAAGGCCGCCACTTGAAGAAGAACAAATGAACAATTTCTTTATTAGAGCTCAGGATCCGCAATATTACAAAAGGTTGATGGTTATCGAGAATTAAAAGTTCTGTCGACATCATCAAGATAGGATAAAGGATAGAAGAAGGAATCAAGAGTGGGATAGTGACCAATTTCGAGGCGCTACAAGCCACAAACAAAGCCATGCAATCAGGAGGTATCTCCAAAAAGAAAGAAGTAGGTGCCGTGATGGTAGCCCAAGGCCCTAAGTTTCCCCTTACATACCTAACACCTCCACACACATATCAACCCTCACCTCCCAAATACCAATATCCTGCCACCACCTACCATGCCTATAACACCTAACCTGAATATTACCATTCACCTCCACTTGCCCACAAAAACAACCCAAAACCACAAATGAACTTTGACCACAGAACTCCCAGACAATACACCCCAATTGTTGAACCCATAGCCCAACTATATGAGAGACTAAAGGTCACTGGTTACATCATCCATATTCCTATTGTCGTTGTTGAGAACTGTTCCCAGTGGGTTAACCCCAACAAAACTTATGCCTATCACTCAAGCATGAAGGGTCATACCATTGAGGAATTCCGCATGTTAGATGACAAGATTCAGACACAGATCGACACTAAAGTTATACAGGCAAATGAAGATGCACCAAATGTCTGTAATAACCCTCTCCCGGATCATAGGGGCGAAGGAGTGAATGTGATAGAAACTGATAAGGAATGGGATCAGGAGGGATTCATCGGACTTATTTGAAAGGGGGATGCTCTTAAAACATCTCATGTCACCCTCTCGTCGATTGTGGTGCAAACCCATACACCGTTTGAGGTCGAGGTAGCTACACCTTTTACTGCGATGGTAGCTCCCACACTATCTTATAAGTCTGATGTCATCCCATGGGATTATATTGATCTGACAGAGTTTACACACCTGAGAATCTTGGAGGAACAAGCAAAGAAACTGCATCTAAGACACCTATCGTTGAGACGGGCACTGGCGATCTTTGTAGAAAAGTACAGGTAAGGGAGTATTATATTGTTGATCACTTGAACAACATTCCCGCCCAAATATCCATCTTGTTTCTATTGAAAAATTCAGATACGCACAAGAATGCCTTGATGAAAGTATTAAGCGAAGCTTATGTGCCCGTCAGTCTCACTAATTGGGAGATGCCTAACATGGTAGACTGGAGAGTCACAAAATTACTTTCCACGAAGATGAGCTATCGCTAGAAGGGTTGAGTCACAACAAAGCATTGCACATCACTATGCAATTTGAAGACAAGTTCATTGCTAGGGTTTTGATAGACGAAGGTTCGAGCCTGAACATATGCCCGATGACCTCTCTGAAAAGACTAGGTAAAGGCCTGCATAAGATACAGATGGGAAGCATGAATATGAAAACATTTGATGGATCTCAGAGAGCCACTATTGGAGAAATCAACCTTGATCTGCAGATGGGCCGGACCAGGTTTGATGTTGAATTCTAAGTGCTAGACATATCCTCCACCTATAACTTGTTATTGGGACGACCATGGATATACGCAACTGTGGCATTCGCTTCTAATTTGTACCAAAAGAAGTTGTGAAGTTCGAGTGGAATCATCAAGAGGTAATTATTCACAGGGATGGAAGCAACCCTATCTACACCAACCAGACCTGCCAGTTATCAAGAATATGAGGAAATTGGTAGGAGAAACATACCACTACATTGAGCGGGTAAACGCAGATGAGAAGGATCGATGGTGGAGCAATAAGGCAGAAAGCATATTGATGTGGTTGGGATATGAACCAGGAAAGGGTCTTGGCCGAAAACTTCAAGAAATCACAGAACCAATACCACCACAATATCATGGAACAACCTTTGGTCTCGGGTATGAATTTACTATGCAAGAATACCAGGATTGGACACCGCCGTGGCACACCGATTACTATCTGGTGGAACAACATATACCACCACTGCACCAGACATTTCGCCAGACTGATGTGATTTGGGGATACAAGGAAGACGAGATTTTGGCCGGTATGAGGAAGCTATTTCTGGACGAGGAAGATATGGACTGCAACGCAATTTTAGAGGAGGAGGAGGAAGACCTTACTATTCAGACAATAGGGGAAGGATCTATTCTCAAGAACTGGACTGTTGCACCATCCCCGGCTCGTCGAGTACCTAGGTAGCCTTAGCAGAATTAACATGATTTATTTTTCAAATTGCTTTTTGGGCATTCAAGACATTTTCAGTGTTTTGTTTTGAAATAATTACTCGAGCCATCGAGTCGTACTTGTCAATAATTTTAAGTTTATTTAATGTATTATTGCTTCTCGTTTATCTATTATTATCTTTCTACATTCTTTTTCAGCATAATACAATTTGAAGTTGAAACCTGCAAAATCTGCCTTTGGAGATCCTGCTGGGAAGTTGTTGGGCTTCATCATCAGCCACTGCTGTATTGAGCTAGACCCATCGAAAATCAAAGCTATTCAGGACTTGCCACCGCTAAAGACCAAGAAGGATGTGATGAGATTTCTATGACACCTCAATTATATCTGCCGTTTCATAGCACAATCAATGGTGATATGTGAGACGATCTTCAAGATATTGAGGAAGGACGTTGTGACACATTGGACTGAAGAATATTAGAAAGCCTTCGACAAAATCAAGGAGTACTTATCTAAACTGCCCGTGTTGGTCCTGCCAGAACCAAGAAGACATCTACTGCTGTATCTATCCGTGTTGGATGGAGCTTTTGGTTGCATTCTGGGGTAACATGATGAAACCGAGAGGAAATATCAGGCGATATATTATCTGAGTAAGAAGTTCCCTCCTTACGAGGCCCAATACTCTTTACTAGAGCGCACCTATTACGCTTTGACATGGATAGCCCAGAAGTTGAGACATTATTTATGTGCATACACCACATATCTCATATCAAGTATGGATCCACTCAAATATATTTTTCAAAAACCCATGCCTACGGGTAAGTTAGCAAAGTGGCAGATACTGCTAAGTGAGTTCGATATCATCTATGTGACTTAAAAGGCAGTCAAGGGGCAAGCATTGGCCGATCACTTAGCAGAAAACCCCGTAGATGGAGAATACAAACCATTGAAGACATATTTTCCCGAAGAGGAAGTGTCATTTGTAGGTGAAGATATTGCCGAAACATATGACGGTTGGAGGATGTTTTTTGACGGAGCAACAAACTTCAAGGGAGTGGGCATCAGAGTTGTTTTAGTATCAAAAACCGGCCAACATTATCCGGTATCCGCAAAACTCAAGTTCTCGTGCACTAATAATATAGCGGAATATAAGGCCTGCATCTTGAGACTAAGATTGGCCATCGACATGAATGTTCAGGCGTTGCTGGTAATCGGACATTCAGATCTATTGGGTCACCAATTATTGGGAGAATGGGCTACCAAGAACAGTAAAATATTTCCATACTTTCATTATGTACAAGAGTTGATCAAGAGGTTCACAAAGATAGAATTTAAACATGTTCCGTGGATTTAGAACGAGTTCACAGATGCATTGGCTAACTTATCCTCCATGATACAATGTCCAGACAAGAATTTCATCAATACTATCCGGATTTAGATTTGTAAGCAGCCACCTAGTTGTGCTCATATTTAAGAAGAGTTTGATGGAAATCCATGGTTCCACGATATCAAGGACTATTTGGAGAAAAGGAGAATGCCCAGAGAATGCTACACACACTTAGAAGCGCATGCTCCAAAGATTGGCCAACCACTTCTTTCAGAGCGGAGGAATTCTGTATAGAAGGACTCTTGATTTGGGATTGTTGTGATGTGTCAATGCCAAGGAGGCATCTCGGTTACTTGAAGAAATACACGTCGAAACCTGCGGACCTCACATGAACGGGTTCGTTCTGGCCAAGAAGATATTAAGGCCAGGGTATTTCTAGATGACTATGGAGACAGACTTCATTAAGTATGTACAGAAGTTCCACCAATGCCAGTTACATGCTGATACGATACGAGTACCACCCAACGAACTCAATATAACAAGTTCACCCTAGCCCTTCTCTGCCTGGGGCATGGATGTCATCAGACCAATTGAGCCAGCTACTTCAAATGGACACAGGTTTATTTTGGTGTCTATAGATTACTTGACAAAATGGGTTGAAGCCGTTTCCTATAAAGTTGTGACTAAAAAGGTCGTAGCAAATTTTGTTTGGGATAGTATTGTTTGTCGATTTGAGTACCAGAGTCAATCATTACCGACAATGCCACCAATCTCAACAATGATCTGATGAAAGCCATGTATAAAACATTCAAGATTAAGCACCGGAAATCTACAACATACAGGTCACAGATTAATGGAGCTGTGGAAGTCGTCAATAAGAACATCAAGAAGATATTAAGGAAGATGGTAGACAACTACAAGCAATGGCATGAGAAGCTACGATTTGCTTTTCTTGGATACCACACCATAGTTTGTACATCAACTGGAGCAACACCTTATTTACTAGTCTATGGTACTGAAGCCATTATACCTGCCGAGGTGGAGATTCTTTCCCTATGAATCATACAAGAGGCCAAGCTCATCATTGAGAAATGGGTTCAAAGTTGGTATGAGCAACTGACTCTTATTGACGGTAAGAGAATGAATGCAGTGTCACGGTCAACTATGCCAGAATAGAACGCAAGGGCTTTCAACAAAAAGGTTAGATCGAGGCAATTCACACCGGGGCAATTGGTGTTGAATGAATTTTCTTGCATTAGGATGAAGCAAAAGGGAAATTCTCACCTAACTAGCAAGGCCCGTACATGGTTCACCGAGTAATGATAGGAGGAGCGCTAATACTTGCAGAGATTGATGGAGAAATATGGCCAAAACCTATCAATTCAGATGCAGTCAAGAGATATTATGTTTAAGATTATGTTTGCACTTTGTATTTGATGTAACTTGTACTATACTTGACATGATTCCTGTTTAAGAGGGGATACGTAGGCATCCCTGTGGGTTCAATCACATCATAATAAAATCTTCACTCCCCTCTACGGTCAGGAATTGGTCAAGATTTCGAGTTTGTTAACCTCATTACGTCAAAGGTTGCCGAAAAGGGTATCGTTGGAAGTACACATTTAAACTGGGGCAGAATTTTGAGGAGGGTCGTCAAAATTCCAAGTTAAGGAGGTTGCAATGTGTCGAAACATGTCACAATCTCTGATTCGATGAAATTATTTGTTCTATGCATCATCACATATTTTGAACAAGTTGTATTTGTACAAATAATTCATCACAAACACGTATTTTCGAAAATTTCATTTTTTTGTAGTAGCCAGATGTTACCCAGGACGAGTCATCAATACAAGGAGCAAAGGTGGAATAAAGATTCAAAGGCACGTACCAACCTTCCCCCCCCCCCAAAAAAAAAAACTAACAATTTTTTCTTTGGAAACATGCATAACGAATATGATAAGCATACCCATACGTTCGTAACAAGAATGCCATCTTCACTGATAGAAGTCACCAAGCGCAAATACATCTCATATTTAATCTTCATCATTCTTTGCATAGGGATAAGCACTTCCCCTATTATTGCATAAGGCAAAGCACTGCCTTTCTTTTCATAAGGCTAAAACACTGCCTTCCACTGCATGAGGCTAAGTATTGCCTCCATTATTTCATAAAGGGATAAGCACTGTCCTCATTACATTACATGAGACTAAGCATTGACTCCATTATCGCATAAGGCTAAACACTACCTTCTTCTGCATGAGACTAAACACTGTCTTTATAACATTGCATGAGGCTAAGTATAGCCTCCGTTATCACATAAGGCTAAATACTGCATTCCTTTGCATAAGGCTAAGCATTGCCTTAATTATTACATAAGGCTAAACGTTGCCTCCCTCTGCATAGGGATAAACACTGCCCTCATCTCATACAAGGCTGAGCGTTGCCATGTCTTGTTCTCGCATAAAACTAAGCATCAACGGTTCCCTCTATCAAACGATCGATGTCTCCGCATCTTTGCATTTCATGGGCTGAAAAATCGCCATATAGTCCGAAGGTATCATAGTCTGAAGGAATCATCCTCATAGCCCGAAGACATCATTCCATGGCCTGAGGATCTCTCAAAACTGCACATTATTATTCAAAGGCATCATAGTCCATAGGCACCAGCCTCATGGCCTGACTGCACCATTTCATGACCAGTGAATCCCTTATCATACGCTTCATAGCCAAGGACGTCATGGTCTAAGGACATCATCCTCATTGTCCAAAGACAACTTTCATGGTCCAAAGGGAATCTGCAACTCTCATGGTCCGAAAGTAATTTGCATCATGTTTTAATTTTTGCAATATCCCCATATATATTTGCGTGCATCATATTTTATGTTTTACAGGTAACTCAGGATGTAACCGTCCTACAAACAGGAGCAATTCTTGCTCTAGTTTCCGTTCACAACGTTCACATCCTTCGATCATCTCAAATATAACCAATGATCAGCAATTGATTACCCTTTATACCGTAACCGCTCAAATATTCTCCTTATACATCCATAACGTTCAAATTCACATTCATAGCTCCACCCAAAATTATTTGTTACTCACGACACTATCATATCCAAAAGATCCTTTTTCGAAACACACAACCACTCTTATAATCCATTACTTATAACACCATCCTATACAAAAGATCTTTGCTTAAAATATACAACCATTCCTATAACGACTCCATCAGTTTCGATCATCGTTGGATCCAGAACTACGCACAACTTGATTCCTGTAACACCGGGAATATGTAGGCAACTCAAGAACTAGGGTTCGACCCCCATTTTTTCAAAAACACATCATCTTCATTTATTTCAGACAAAATTGGTCTTTATTTTCTTTACCCGACAACTCTTTCATCATTCCCGAGTAAAGAGGGACGGCTGTTGATACCAGTTTTGCCCTCATATTTTATAAATAACATATAAACTTTTAAAATATCGTTTTTGCATCATCACCAATTTATAAGAGTCGTATAAGAATTTTCTATAATTTCCCATAATTTTTAAGGCTTTAAAATTGATTTTCTTGCATTTAAATTGTTCAAATATTTATTAATTACCCTTTAAAAATATTTTTGTGATGACTTAATAATCCAAATTTTTATTTTTACCCACATGTATGTTTTATAGTATTTTTAATTTATTTTATATAATTGTATTTGTATTTTTAAGCTATTTATATAATTCTACAATAATAGCCTATATTCTATACCTATTTTGTTTAATAATGGTAAGCTATTAGTTTCAGCTATTTTACTTCATAAGTAATATTTTTATTATTTATTAATTACTTTTTATAAATTATTTTTATCAAATTTTGTATATTTTATTTATAGCCCAACATAGTGCTAATTTCGGACTAAAATCAGGCACAAAACAGTTGGCCCATCTCTATTAAACCCTTCAGTAGCCCAAACCAAACAACCTCTTCATACCCGCCCCACTCTTTCTTCTATCTCAGTCGTTGATCTCAGAGATCAACGACCCACAGACCCTCCCATATTTAATTAACAAAACCCAAACCCTAAAGACCCATTCTCCTAAGCCGCCACCCCTAAATCCTCTCCACTCTCTCTTCTTCGCTGACAAACCCTAGCCACCGAATTTAAGTTCCTCTTTGATTACAACTTAGAGATGGAATCTGCCTATGATATACTTACCTTGTTAATTTTCTCTCATCATTGGTCGTTCATTTATGGTGTTACTTAGGTACTTGCCTAAGTTTGGCAAGTATCACTTTCGAGATCGGGCTAGAATGACTCCAATCTTTGATTTTAGGCGTTATTCCGTCTATATAAGGCTCAACAAAGAGCGATTTGCACTCTTGGATCAATTTTCAGACGATTGAACCCTAATTAAGGTCTGAGACTCTCCATCTCCTTTACTGATTTTGATTTGCATGTGATATTTTCTTTCCTTATTTGCACTTAATTGATTGTTTTCCATGTTTGTTCTTTCAATTTCTACCACTAAATAAACCCCCTTCCCCTCGAAGGTCTTAACGATGTCTGCAAGAACAACTACCACTTGACTATTATTATTATCACTCTCTCACTCAGTCACTCACTTTATTCTGAAATTTTTGGTTTTTGTCCAGCTGAAAGACAATGCCACCAAGTTTTTTCTATTAGCCTTCCCAGTGCGAGCATTGCTCGGGGCTCATCTGAAGTCTTTATGAACTTTGACGCACTAGGTTCTGGGTTCTGCAGCTCTTTTCTACTATCGATTATTGGAGTGCTGCTAAAATTATTCCTCTTGTTTACTTGTTCATTAATCTGTAATTGGTAAGTACCTATGGCCTTTGCAATTTCATTCTCTTTTCGTTTGAGTTCCAACTTTGTATATCTAGGTCCCCTCAGACTTTTGTGAATCAACTTGATATTATCTGCTCTGAAGCTTTTCTTGAGGCTGTATACTTCTCTAGTAACTGAACTTGCCTATTTTTTTTTTTACCTTAATTCTGGTCTTCTTAAGCATGTTTGCCCTAATGTGTGTGTTCACATGCTTATTGCTGTTGCTTATTCTGAGTTTATTTTTTTTCCTTGTTCTGTATTATTGTGATAAGCCAATTCATGTTTAGAATCTGTTCAAGTTCCTGTTGAATCGTCCAAGTAGGACTTAATATTTTCTTAAAGTTAATTTCTAATCGAGTTATTAGTCAAACATGTTTCTCCGCTACTTGCAATTTTAAGTGTGTTCCCTGCCCTGTTTAATCTTGTGTTCTTCAATACTGCCTAAGAATTTTAGGATGAGATCCAATACCTAGCCTCTTCTTTTATATGTAGTCCAACCCTAGTGCATGCCAGTTCCTGTTAAACCTGGATTTGATATGTTCTTGCCTATTATGAGTTCTGGTGCTATTTAGGCCTTGGTATTATGATTCATAAGGTTAAAATTTCTCAAGCGAATTGTTGCATGTTCACCAGCCTATTTGTTGTGTCATTTGTGATCCTACTTGCATTAGACTCTCATGCTAGGAACTTCCATGTAAAAACCCTTATTTCACTTGCTTCTGTCTGAGATTTTGTGAGGTTCTTCCATTAAAATCTTATGTCTAAGTTATTTAAGTTGATTTTTGTTCATATTCTTTGCTGAAACCCTGCCTAGGATTGTTTGTTAGTTTGTGATGTTCTACCCTGTCATTTTGAACTTATTCCTGAAACATAGCATCTTATGTATATAACCCCATGTGATCTGTCTATCTGCTCTGGTTTAAACTACTGTTAGTTGCAGTCCTAAGAACTAAGTGTGTGGACTTCAAGATGTTTGATCAATTCTATATACAGTTTGTTACTCGTGTGGTTATGTTTGACATTGTTGGGTAAGTTAGTTCCCCCTTTAGACCTGGTATAGGTCTCTGTCTACGTTCGAGTCATGCAGCTGATACACTCTAATGTCTTAGGTGTACCTAGATTTGGGTTTGTTATTTTGTGTGAAGAAATAGATTATTGAAGGCCTCAAAGTTGCTGGGTTATTCTCCCTTGCTGCTTATTGGGCTTGTACTCATTTTAGTTTGTAATATTTGAGTATGTATTCTTTATTTTGGGCCTATGATTTGTAAACAAACAATTGGGGATTTAGGGAAATTGGGAGAAACATGTATAATCTGTTCTTGCATAAAAGAGATAGAAAACATGCCTATAGGGTCTAAATGTTTTATCTACTATCTCGTTTCCATGCCCTTGACATGCCCTATTTCTGTACCCTGATAGAAAGCATGCCTATAGAAACTCAAACATTTCACTTTCCTAACATGTTCTATACATGCACGCTATTAGAAAATATTCCTATAAAAATCTAAGTGCTTCACTTGTTCACATGCCCACTTCCATACGCTACTAGATAGTATGCCTATAGGGTTCAAACATCATTAGTTATTTTCTCAATTTGCTCTATTGCTATGTGTTAGATATCATGCCTATATGATCGCGTTAAGTGATGAAGACCTGCTTCTATTGATATTCATTTAGATATCATATCTATAGGACCTTAATTGATCAATTAAGATGTCGTTGTTGCTACTCCTATCACACTTCCCGCCTAGAAAATATGACTATAGGGATAAAGTATTATAAAATCAATTTCAATTGTCAACCGTTAGAAATCCTTCCTATAGGGCGTTATTACTCGTTTTAGACAGCATGATCAATATCGTTAACCCTGGGGTTTTGAACAATCTTACTACCTTCTTGCACGAATAATATAAATCTCATGCCTATAGGTTTATAATACCTTTAATCTGCGAATCTGTTAGCCTAAAAGTCGTAACGCTACCTGCACACTACTAGAAATCAGAATTACTTGAAAATCATGCCAATAAGATTTAACAACTATAATGCCTCTCAACTCCGAAATTGTCTACTACCTAATCTGCCGTGTGCATTCTCTGTTTATGTGTGGGGGTTAACTTGAGTGTTTGATTACATTTATGTGAAGTACTATACATTTTGCATATGCGCTAGTTTTATCATTTTTAAGCATCCTAAGTAGAGTCTAGAACTACCCAATAGTAGGTCCAAAGCCTCATGGACCATAGGCATGGGACGGGTAGTGCACACATAGGACGTGACCTAGAACTGAATTAGAGTGACTTTAAGTAAACAACTTTAACATAGTAATCGGGTAATAGGAGATGATAGTCTATGTCAGCTGAATAATATGAGCAACCCTTACCTTAAGGAGGTTATGAAGTATTATTTATATTGCACGGGGTGATCCTTTAGGCTAGAAAACTTAGGGCCCCCACCCCACTTTCCTTTTTATATGTTTGATGTTCACGCTTATTCATCAAATATAGACGAACGCAGTTGTATCCCGTATCCTCTAAAGACTTGTACTGATTATTTATATAGTTTAATTCTTTTGTTATTTTTCTTACACTTGTTTATATTACAATAAAATCTTTAAATTCCATGTCTTCTTTCACTTATATGATCACTTAACTTAATTATAATTCAATAATCCACATATTGTAAATTTCAGCTGGGAACCACAGTTATGGACCTCGAAGGGTGCCTAACACCATCTCTTTGGGGCAATATGAGTCGTTACCCGTCTTTGGTAATATGAACTAGTCAAAACAGAGTTATTTGCAAATAGGTGGCGTAAAGCACCTTAAAAATTGTTAGGTGGTAACTCTTATCTTTTAATACCCGTTTAAAAGAATTGTCACATGTCGAAACCCGCTTTCGCAAGAAAAAGGGGCGCGACAACACTAACATTTAAGCTCAAACACAAGTAAAATGCAGTAATTGGAGTGCAATTTATGACTAAACACGAGATTCTAGCCTACCAATAACACCCCACACTTAAACCATTGCTCGTCCTCGAACAATCAAACTACACTTCACATATAGACAGCCTTTACATCAGACAATTTCCCTAATACATCATGCCAAGAACATTTAAAATAAACTAAGCACCATATCATAACATCCCAGACTCAAGACTCGACTCAAAAGCACCACGCATTTTTCACAACCTGCTCACTTATTCTAACACAGAGGTCAAAGACTTTACCTTACCTTTATAAATCATGTTCCCTCATACAAACAATAGAGAGTAGTTCCTCACACAGTAAAATTCATGAACAAATAGGAACTGTGAATAGACAGAATTAACTCATTCTCAAAAATAAAATTCATGCTCCATAGAAGATGTATCATATGCTTGCCAGTAGTGTAATACTCTACTAATTTAGCTCATTCAGTCAAGGATCAAGTAGGACTTTAATTGGTTGTAATATAGGTTGCGGGACGGGTAGGATACATTTGGATATATTGACTACACCTCCCTGGACACTTTAATACATACAATTTCATAATTTAAACCCCACACTTATTTTGAACCAAAACCCAACCTTCACAACATTAAGCTCCCCATATATTTAAGCACAAACAAAATGAGAACTGCCACTAGCAAGGGATGGATTATTCTCTTTTCTACTACATACACACTCTTTTTGTATCTTATTTTCAAAGTTGTGATTGATTTTTCTTTGTCTCTTTTTTTCTTCCAATTCCTTACATGCACTTTTCTCCTTTTCTTCAATAGTTCCACTAAAAAAATCCGACCATACCCCCACTTAGCTTTCATAAGCTCATACAAACTCAAGTGCTTTCGAGAGGTCTGAATCGAAGTCAGGATCTCCCTTGCACGCCCGACCCAGTGTACACATCCATGTTGAGAGCTTCTTTTCAGCATTCTTTCGGTATAGCCCACACATATTCATTTGACTCTCTACAAGTTGCTCATTTAAGGCCCCCTCTTCTCCTTCCATCTTGAAGATTAGCCTTTTTTCCTCACTCAGAGCATGAGCTGCCTTTCCTGAATATCCAGAATTGCTCTGCTCGTAGCCAAGAAGGGTCTTCCTAAAATCAGAGGGACCTACCTATTCTCCTCCATGTTCACCACAATGAAGTCCATAGGGAACATAAATTTGTCCACCCGAACTAGCACATCTTCCGCTATTATTTCAGGTATGATTGTGGTCTGATCTGCCAGCTGCAATGACATAGGTATCGACCTGATTTCTCCAATATCTCCCTCCAATTTCTTGAAAATAGACAAAGTCATAAAATTAATGGAAGCACCTGAATCACACAAAGATTTCTTAGAATTAGTACTTTCTAAAGAACAAAGTATAGTAAAACTCCCTAGATCTCTACACTTTTGAGGGAGCTTATTTTGCGAAATGGCACTACAATGCTCTCTGAGCTTGACCACCGATGTCTCTTCCATATTTCGCTTCTTGGACAATATCTTCTTCAAAAATTTAGCATAAGCTGGCATCTATAAAAATACATCTGTGAAAGGTATATTTATATGCACCTGCATGAGCACTTCTAGAAAGCACCCGAATTGTTTGTCCAGCTTTTCTCTTCTTTGCTTCTGGGGGAAAGGCAGAGCAGGCATGTATTTTCTCTCCTCGGTCTCCTCATTCATTCTTTTTTTGTCTTTCTTCTTCCTTGTTGGAACTTCAGACTTGTTCTTCTCCTTTAGATCATTCTCTTGCTCTGCCCTCACTTCATTCTTAACTTGGTTTCCTGTCAACTCATTCTTTTCTGCTACCAATAGATCTTGTAATACTTTTCCATTCTTCAACATTACTGTATTTATTGTTTCCTTTAGATTCCTTTCGGTATCCGCAAGGAGAGTTGCTGGAGACCTCTCAAACAACAGACTAGCAATCTGCCTATTTGCCTCTCTAAGTTTTGAATAGCTGCACTATGCATTTCAAATCTCTCATCTTTTTAATAATGAATGCTTGCATTAGATCTTTTATGCTAGACTGATCAGAATTTGGAGGCTGGTATTGCTGCCTCTGTTGATTTTGAAATCATGGAGCTCCTTGTCCTTGGGGTCTCGGATTATTCTACTGCAATGAGTTCAGGCTACAACTAGGTGAACTAATAGAAAAACATGGATGCCTCTGTCCCCTACAGTTAAAATTATTACCACTCTGGTAGTTGTATCTGTCAAAGCTTCCCACAACATTTACCACTTCATCTGCAGCTGAGGCCTGACACCCATATGTTGTATGACCCATTCCACAGAAATCACAAACAAATGATGGTTAGCTCTAGACCTTAGCTAAGGTCAATTTTCTTTTCTCTTTAGCCATGGAGCTAGCCGAGCTTGCGCGGGTGTGTTGGAATCTACTTGATGAACCCCAACTAATTTTCTTCTATCATTACTCTCAGAATGCCACTGGTTAGCTTCTTTTTATGGAGCTTATCAAGAATTTCCACAATCTCCTCAGGAGTCTTCTTCATTAAAGGACCTCCAACTGTAGTGTTCAGAGTTCGCCACGAGGGAGGTGTCAGTCTATCCCAAAAATCCTGGAGTTGTATCCACAATTCAATCCCATTATGCTAACACTTCCTCACTATCTCCTTGAATCTTTCCCAAGCCTCAAAAACTATTTCAGTGTCCGTCTGGCAGAAGTTGTAAATTTCCCTTCTAAATTTCACTGTTTTTGCTGCTGAGAAGTATTTTTTAAGAAACTTTTTATCCATATCTTCCTATGTCCTAATCGATCCCGTTGGTAAGCTACGAAGCCAGTACTTTGCATCATCCTTCAAGGAAAAGGGGAATGCCCTCAATTATACTACATCTTTTGATACTCTAATGTATTGGAAGGTGTTCATGATTTTCTCAAAATCTATCAAATGAGTGTTAGGATCTTTATTCACCTTACTTGTGAAGACACAGTTGTTCTGGATAGTCTGAAGCAAGCCTTGTTTCAACTCGAAATTATTCGCTGCTACTGGTGGAGGTCTGACACTAGACAATCCCTGATTGTAGACTGGTCTGGCATAATCACCCAATGCTCTACCAGGCCTGGGTACCGCATTCTCAAATTGGTCTTCAACCAAGGGTCGATTTATATTGAATCTTCGACCCCATCATTGTTGACGGTCTCATCGGCAGCTCTACAAGCTGCCTTAACTGCTATCCGTGCAGCTTCTTCTCTATGCTATGCTGCCTCTCTTGCAGCTAAATCTACTTCAGTGTCACCATTATTAACCATGTGTTCTGGGGTTAAAGGTTTCCCCAAGAACTTTCCGGTGAGTTCTTTCTTTTTCCTCAACTGTCACAGACTCTTTTCCACCTCTGGATTGTATGGAATCAATTCCTTTGAATAATATTGAGTCATACACATAAGAAGTCAATTTGTTGCCTACACACGAAAGAGGAAACCCGTGAAGAATAAAAATTCCTGAATTATCTCCAAAAACTAATTTGAACACTATTGATTGCCAATTCCCGGCAACGGCGCCAATATTTGACAAGTGCAAAATACAACATGAAATTAATGCTCGCTAGCCAAAGATAGTATAGTATAAATATCATCTCCATAGGGATTGGATTTAAATAATGCTCAGGTAATTTCTAGCTTAATGCTATTCTGGATGATCAAAACTTGATTTGTAATGATTATAAACTATGATTAACTACTAAAGTGAAGTAATTGACTATGACTGCAACAAACTAGAGATTAGCAAAGTCGGGCTCTTATCAATGTGAGGAACAAGGGTTTTGACGTGATAGGTGCAAGGTGTTTATTTTGGATATGATACTGCTATTTTTCACTCTTGAGGTTCTATCGATTCTCACGAATTCAATAGGTGATTAGTTTATACTTCCAATTCAGACTCCTCTCTCAATTAAATCTAAATCTTTCAAATAAACTAATGTGAAGTGTGGTGAAACTTGCAAGAATACATTGGGTCTAAGAGAAACTTCTCTCAAATATTTCTCAATCTTAATTTAAGAGGTTGATCACAAAGCTCTTTTGATTACTTTAAAGAAGTACCAAAATAAATTAAGGCATGCATTGCAACAATATTCAATATTATGCTCCTCTTCCGATTAAACAAGATAATGAATAAAATCACAACTTGAGTTAAAGTTCTTCCAAGGAATTCAAGCAATTAAGCAGTAATCAAATCTATAAACAATAACCAAGTCACCAAATTACGTCAAACCTTAAGGTAAACTACTTCATAATATGGAGAAAGTCATCACGAACAGAGTTAAAGAATAAAAAAAGCATCAATCTAATGTTACAATCCAAACTCCCATATTGACTTGATGGAAAAATGATGAAATCTCGTGTCTTGTAGCCTCCAATGATCTGCCAAAGCTTCTAATGTCAAAAGTCCATTCAAAAACGTCTTTTTAGTGTATTTATTCCATGTAGAAGTGGACCCGGGTGAAACTACCTGTTCAGAGCCGAAACAGGAAAGAACTCTGAGAAAATCACACAGGCGCGCTGTCCCATACGCCGCCCCATGCGGCGCAATAGTATAATTTTCACATATTAAATTGTTTTCTTCGATTTTTAATATCCAAACTTGGCTCCCAACCTCTGAACGTTATCCCAGTTTAATCCCTTGGGCTTTTACTCAGACTTCAAAGCTCCACCTTGTTCGATTTAGCTCCCGATTATTTTTTTAACTCGGAATTATTTCAGCAAGGCATAAAACACATAATTAGTGTAATACACTAACATTTAAGCTCAAACACAAGTAAAATGCAATAATTTGAGTGAAAACTATGACTAAAAATGGGATTCTAGCCTACCCTCAATGATCGCTGAGTGGATCACTCAGATCAAGGTGAGAATGGAGGAGGTTTCAAGGACTATCACGATTCCAATAGATAGTGATTTGCTGAAAAATACCGAGGATGTGGTCAACTCTCTCGGTCCTCTCTAATCCGAAGTCGAGCGTGTGACCCTCAAAGAACTGATTGATGTCACCCTATCGAGGAGCTTTGCCGGCCTCTCCCTCAAGGTAAGTGTGGTCGTCCTGCGTTCTTTTTCTTTGCTTTAACTTGCTTCTAAGTTTTAACTTTTTCTTTTCTTTGATTTGCAAACTGTCACTCTGGAAATTGAAAGTGGGCGGAAGGAGAAGGGACGAAAAGAGATTTTATGTGAAGCTGAAGGGTAAGTACCAGGAGGTCCGCGGGAAGTATTGGGATGCTCAGAGGTAGATTTGCAAGGAGGGTGACATACCGACCTTGAGGGAGGAGTTGAAGAAGAAAGATGAGCAGTTAATGGCGGTCGTGGAGAGGTTCAGCATTCTCGAGGGAGCATTGAAGAGGAAAAGAAGGAGCTCAAACTAAGCATGGGTGTAGAGGCGGCAACCTCCAGAGTTAGTTGGTTCAACTGCAAAGTTAGTTGAATGAGTGCCAAGTTGAGATGGATGCTCTCAAAGGGGAGGTCGCCGAGAAGTAGCAGTTGTTTGAGTAGGCAGAGTCCTCCTGTATGGACACTCGAAGGAAGGTTGATATTTTGGAGTTGGCAAACAGGACTCTCCGTTCTTAGCTGGATAACGCTTTATCCGCGGCCAAGGCTAAAGAGGACAATCTTGAAGAGAGAATATGAGAGTTGGATAAAGAGAAATCTGAGCTGCTCGAGCGAGTTTCTGCTGCCGAGGCCGAGAATTCCTAACAGCTCGAGCAGGTTTCAGTTGTTGATCCGAGAATACCCGACTGGTCGAGCTACCTTCTACGTCTCATGCCTCTGAATTTCCTGACATTCCTCGAGAGAGGTATGAAGATTGGATCCTCGTTGAAGACCGATTGGATGTGATTCTTGATTTGAAAAGACAGGCTGCAATTTTGAGATGGCCTTTGAGGAAGCTCAAGTAAAAGGTCGTGAGGCTTGGCTCACCTGCAACTTTGACCTTGATACACCTCAGCCTGATTCCAAGCAAGGCAATAAGAAGGGTTGTGGATCAGCTCGTGGACAGTGCTTAATATGATGCTGCTTACGGTCGAGGTGGGGAAGGAGAGAATGATGGAGTGGCGACGGCCATAAAATGTTTATCTTTTTTGCTCAACTTCTGTATTGTATCTTTTGTTGGCATCTTAGAACGTCTTTGTAAAACTTTCTTATGAAATACAACAGTTTGTTTTGGTTTTGTACCTTTTTGTATTTGTGCATTGCTTTTGTACTTGTGTTTTTTTCATTGTTGTCTTCTATTTAAGCTTAGGCCGAGGGCCGATATGTGTTGTTCGAGTTGATCGAACGTACTGTTGAGTTAGGTCAGCATTTCCTTTCATTGAGTCGTGGTCGAAGGCCGATAGGTGTTGTTCAAACTAGTCGAACGGACCTTTGATTAGGTCGTGGCTGAGGGTTGATCGGTATTGTTCGAACTGATTGAACGTACCTTTGATTAAGTCATGGCTGAGGGTCGGTAGCTGTTGTTCGAATTAATCAAACATACCTTTTACTAAGTCATGGCCGAGGGCTGGCAGATGTTGTTTGAATTGGTCGAACGTACCTTTTACGAAGTTGTGGCCATGGGCTAATAGGGGTTGTTCGAAATGGTCGAACTTACCTTTTACTAAGTTGTGGCCGTGGGCTGATAGGTGTTGTTCCAGTTGATCGAGCGTACTGTTTTTGTTAAGTTGTGGCCGTGGGCCGATAGGAGTTGTTCGAATTAGTCAAACGTACCTTTTACTATGTCATGGCCGAGGGCCCGTAGGTGTTGTTCGAATTGGTCGAACATACATTTTACGTTATGGCCGTGGGCCAATAGGAATTGTTCAAACTAGTCGAACTTACCTTTTACTAAATTGTGGTCATGGGCCGATAGGTGTTGTTCAAGTTGATCGAACATACCGTTTTGGAGAGAATTTTCAACATATTTGCAATTTATTATTTCGACATTGTGTCTTCATTTATATCATTTCTCCCTTAGGCAACTTTTGGAGATAATTACAAGTTTTGGGAGTTGGCTGGCATTCTAGTCCCAGTCCTAGTATATCTAGTCCATTCGTTTCTCGACTAAGAGATTCTTGATGAGTTGGGCAATGAAAAATATGTCTTCTCTTGTGTACTCTAACTCGAAGTGTTCCACTTGTCGCCTCGTTAAAAACCTCCTTGAAAAAACCCTATTGGGACAAAACTTAAGTAAGGGAAAAATGCTCAACTTACGGGGCATTCCTTGCTTTTCAGAAGTAGAAGTACTTGAGATGGCTGATATTCCAATTATTTGGTAGGAGCTTCCTTTCCATAGTTTCCAATTTGAACGAACCCTTGTTTGCTTTGCCTATGATTCTGTATAGACCATCCCAGTTGGTTCCCAACTTGCCTTTTCGTGGGTCCCTATTTGCTTGGGTCTTGGCTTTGAGCACATGGACCCCGATCTTGAGCAATCAAACCTTAGCTTTTTGTTGTAGTAGAGTTTTGCTTGCAGTTTTTGTGCGACCATCCTTTTATATGCCATATCTCATCGCTCCTCGACCTCGTCGAGGTTTTATCTCCTATTCTCGTTATTGTGGGTGCCGCTTTCATGGGAGTTGTAACGACCTGACCGGTCCTTTTGAGCTCTAGCATGTCGTTCAGTAGTTTGAGGCCATGAGCAGCTTCACTTCAGGTATTATGGCTTGTGCGTACGGTCGGAATTGAATTCCGGGAAGTTCGGAGTTAATTTGGAAAGAGAATTCTCATTTCGAAAGCTTTAAGTTGAAAGAATTGACTAAGGTTGGAATTTTGAGTAAACGACTTCGGAATGGGGATTCGAAGATTCCAGCAGGTTTGTATGATGATTTCAGACTTGGGCGTATGTCCGGACTAGGTTTTGGAAGACCCGGGAACGCTTCAGTGCCTATTGTGGAAGTTAGCATTTTAGAAGAATCTCATAAGTTTGGGTTGAAGTGCATTTCAGTGTTATCAATGTCTGTTTGGGATTCTGAGTCTGGAAATAGCTCCGTATGGTGATTCTGGTATTGGGAGCACGATCGGAAGTGAATTCGGAGGTCCGTAGGTCCTTTTGGAGTCATTTGGATAAATATAGAAATTTAAAGGTTTTTGGGAAGTTTGACCGAGAGTCTTTTTGATATCGGGGTTGAATTCCGATTCCGGAAGTTGGAGTAGGTGCGTAATGTCAAATGTAACTTGTGTGCAAAATTTGAGGTCAATCGGGCATGAATTGGCAGGTTTCGACATCGAATGTAGAAGTTTGAAGTTCTAAAGTTCATAAAGCTTGGATTGAAAGACGATTCTTGATTTTGGCGCTATTTGATATGATTTGAGTCCTCGAGCATGTCCGCAATGCGTTTTGGGATTGGTTGGGGCCCCAGGGGCCTCGGGTGGATTTCGGATGGTTAACAGTTCAATTTTGGAATTTGAGGAGGAATTGAGGTAGCTGATATATGGTGTAACCGCACCTGCAAGGTTTTGGCCGCAGGTGCGGAGCCGCAGAAGCGGCCAGGAGAACCGTAGAGGCGATTTTGGGCTGGAAGTGTAAGGACCGCAGATGCGGTCATCTCACCGCAGAAGCGAGACCACACATGCGAGAATTGAGGCACAGAAGTGGAAAGGGGAGCCCGGAGAGAAACCGCAGGAGCGGTAGAGAGGCCGCACCTACGGAACCGATGAAGCGGTCGTGTGACCGCAAGTGCGGAATTGCTGGAGGTAGTAAGGTTCTTTAAAATCGGGGGTCTTGGCCATTTCCCTCCATTTTTCTCTTGTTTGGGCGATTTTTGGAGAGCTTCAAGAGAGGGATTTTATTATCAAACATGAGGTAAGGTAATTTCACCCCTTGTGAGTTAAATACACGGTTTTGTTACGGATTTGAGCATGAAAACTGGTAGAAACTTGGGGTTTGAGGGAAAACCTAGAAAATTGATATTCTTGGATTTTGACCACGATTTTGGGTATGGAATTAAGAGAAAATCATGTATTTGAGTTCATGGGTAAACTTTATCTTCGAGAAATTTCTTAATCCGGGCACGTGGGCCCGGGGGCAATTTTGTCAACTTTTCGATCGGGATTAGGAATTTTTATAAATTGGATTGTAATGAGTAATTGAACATATACTAATGGATTTGCATAATTATTGGCTAGTTTTGGAGCATTTAGCATCGATTCGAGTCTCCGGAAGGGCGTGGAATGCCGGTTGTGGATCTTCGGAGCGAGGTGAGTCTCCTTTCTAACCTTGTAAGAGGGAATTGTCCCCATAGGTGAAATAATTGGTTATGTGCTTCTATTTGTGGGGCCTACGTATGACGAGGTGACGAGAGTCCGTGCGTAGCTACTATTATATGTAAGTCCATGTAGTCTAGGACCCAAAATCATGTTATACTTGGAATATCTGTAATCTTGTTGGCAGTTGAATTGCTTAAATCCTATCGAATCGGTAAATGAATTTCAAAAAGTATTAAACTTCATTTTCTTAAATCGCTAAAAGAGAATTGGCTTTTATTTGGATAAACGTTCCCTGATAAATTCTTAATTTGGCTATTTGAGCATGTTTTTCTATATGTACCTGCGTCGCATGTATGATTCGCGAGCAGGGTGATTGTTTATTTAAATTTGATTGCATCGTATGTATGATTCACGAACCTGCAACACCAAATTCCTCTCCGCCCTCTGCTCGGCAATGCAATTCCCATGCTCACTGCCAGTTAGAGCAAAAAAATCCACCTCCGTGTTTCTCTTAAAACTCACCTCAGTCTCGTAAATGTCCTTCCCAGAATTTTTTCTATTTCTTCTTTCTAAAGGAAAGGCTAAGCCATCCGCCCTTCATTGCAGGGTAAAAGGGGCTATGGTTCCCAACGGGTGGATGCGGGGTAATAGATACATCTATGGTTCACGCCGTTCAACCCTCGGTAGTGCACATTTTATATTTATGTTGGATCAGGCCGTACGACATCGACATGATATGCGCATGCTTGTATTGCTTGCCTGAGAATTTTAAATATTGGTAATTGCCCTTCCTGGCCAGAGATAAATTGATAAAGATAATGAAAAGTATATCCTTGAAAATCCTTTATTATTTGAGAAGTTGTTTACCTGCTTTCCGGCTTTATGAGTTAAATTTTGCTGTATGAAATCCATGAGTTCCTCATACTTCTACTATATTATCATTGGACCATTAGTAAGTGTCGAAGTCGACCTCTCATCTCTACTTCTTCAAGATTAAATATGATACTCATTGGGTACACGTTGTTTTCATACTCATACTACACTTGCTATGCATTTTTGTTGCACAGGTTCATATGTGGTTAGTGGCATAGCGGCACGGTTGATATGGAGACTTAGGTGAGCTTTATTTAACGAGACGACCCGCAGCCAGCAGAGTCCCCTTCAGAATTTATTACTGTGTTTTTTATTTCTGTCCACTTTGTATTCCGGACAGTTACTGTATTTTATTCCATTCCCTAGTAAATGCTCATGCACTTGTGACACCGGGTTCTGGGATGATTATGGGGTATCTTATATTAATTTCTTAACATTCATATTTGACTTGAAACAATTATCTTTTACTGGTAAAACTGAAGAAAAATCATAGTTTTCAAAATTATTTAAACAAGAATTTAATTAAGTATTTTGGTTGGCTTGCCTGACAGCGGTGTCCGGCGCCATCACGACCCTTAGTGGAATTTGGGTCGTGACACCATGGTATCAGAGCACTAGGTTTCCTTAGGTCTCAAGAGTCATGAACGAGTCTAGTAGAGTCTTGCGGATCGGTACAGAGACATCTATACTTATCTTCGAGAGGCTACAAGACTGTTTAGAGCACTTTCCTTCTTGATTCCTCATCGTGCGATTTTATTCCTTTGAGGCTTATGTCGCAATCTTACGCGACGTGAAGCGCTTATTATAAATCGAGAATTGAAGAATTTTAATGGTACTACAGATGTGGTGCGGGGTGTTTCTCCCGGCACAATTGGTTGGGCTATTGTCATCACCTTGTGGAAGGATGTTCTGTCATTTCAGCTCTGTAGCTGCACTCCTAAAAGCTTTGAGGCTATGCACAGATTTCTATGATTGCTCATGATTGGTTATGGCACAGTAATGATGTGATGGTGGGATGATTGTCCATGCGTGGGAGCAGTGAACGATTTGAAAGGGAGTTCTGTCAGTGCATGATTCAAAGATTTAGTATTTTATTTCCGATTGAGGAAAGGCAATCGGACTATGTACGTGCAGGTTTGGGTTGATAATGTAACGAGACTTGGTATTTTCGAGCGTGATGGAATTTTCATCTGCGATATAATGTCTTTGTCCTCGATTGTATGTGTTAAGTTTGCCGGTGTTATGGTCTTCTGCAATTCGCCTTTGGGGTAAGATATTCTGAAATAATATTGGAGAAATGACTGTTAGATATCGTGGGGTGCGGTGGTTCAAGATTGAATCGGTGTTTCTAATGTTGACGGCTCGAGGAAGATGATCTTCGAAAATTTTTAAAGTTAGTAGCGATTTATGGGTTCAAGTGCTACGAAGATAGATTTTATTTAAGGCAAGAACTGAGCAGCCAAGGATGAGGAAGGACATGTGGGGAGTGTCTGGCGGTGGTTAAAATTTCTAGAAGGCCAGGTATAAAAAACAAAGGTCGAGTAGTCGATTAAAGGGGTGAGTTCCGCCAAAGTGGGAGAGGGGAGGAGTGGCATATGGGCTTTGTGGTAGGATGACTACGCACCTTAAGGAGATTTTGGAATGATTTGGGAATTTTAAAGATTGTTGATTGGGGTCTACGGATTTAATTTGAAATATTGTCTATTATAAAGATTTGATACGTCAGAAGGGAGTTGCTTGATATGAAGAAGGGTACAACATAATTTTGAATTGGAAGGATATTGTCGCACATTTAATCGATGTCCAGGAGAAGTGAATGGACTTGTGCAGCTAGTGAATGAGCATGGGCTCAGGATGGGTTATTGATGTCGTAGTGAGTAATTTCCACAGGTGGGTTATCCCCTGTGAGCAGGTTAGCGGTCTTGTGATTGGCGAAGCTTCTGCGAAGGATTTTACTAGCCATTCGGTAAGAGGTCGAATATGTGAATATTGATGTAAATTTAGAGTGTTCATAAAGTGCTAATGGAAGGATTTCAAGGAATCTGGCAGTTTAATTGCGCAAGGTTATGTCAATGAGAAATAAAGAATATTGGTGGGTTCCAGAGTCGTGTAATTATGGCTTTAAGCTAAGTGGGAGAGTCCCACCGCCTGTTGGATTGCATGATCGTCTATTTGTGAGATTTCCGGTCGTTAGCATATTGATGAGTTATCTCAGCTAAGGGAAAAGAACATAAGAGGTAATTTGAGCAAAGGAATTGTTAAAGGTGTGCATAATTGGCCTTATCGACTCATGTTCAGACTTGGGGAAGGATTTAGTATTTATGCCTTGTATAGATGCGGGTTTCAAGGAAAGTGATTCGGTCGTGTGCTTCGTCGAGAAGGTATTCATATGCTAGAAGATTCATGGAGTTGATTATATTCGGGGCCAAGTCAGAGCGGGTGGCTCTCAAAAATGGTCCTAGTGGACTCAAAGGGTAAAGTGTGGTGCCTAATGATTTCGAGACTATAGGTACGGTTAAGAATCAAGCTTTTGTAGCAGCTTATGAGAAGAGGCCCAGAATGTTCTATGATGTTTTTACTTACAATACAACATTGGGGAGGAAAATGAGAAAGGACTTCGGATTCTTAGAGGGATTATCAGAATGGGCCTACCAGTTGAGGATGAGAATATGCACACAAGGAAGGTATAAAGTGGTTCGTGGGATTTGTGACAACATGGTCTCATGATTCAGGGTCACTCGAGATGAGTGCAGATGGAGTGTACTATGTGTTGAATGGTGTTATTATTATTATTTCAAAGGCCATCAAAGGAAAATTGGACGAAGATAGATTGATTAGCCATAGTTGAATTGGCATATTGGTGGTAGTGATCAGTTCCTTCAGCGTGATCAAGTTATGCAAGTGATTTGTGACGGTACGCGTTGTGAGCACCTAATTTTTGATAATATTTAATTTTTTATCACTTCTTCTATGTAAATATTTTAGGGGTTTTAACCTACAATTTTTAGCATTGTTACACTTTTTATTATAGGGTAAAAATACAAATTTAAAAGGTGAATTATTACTATTAATATTATTTTATTTTATTTTTATTTTTAAATAATAAAAAATTAAAATATTAATTTTTTTTTAATTTTCAGGAATGATTTAAAAAATAAGAAAAAGGGAAGTATTGAATAAAAAAAATAAAAGTAAAAGTAGGTGGAATTCTCTTTTAAAAAGTAAAAGAAAGTAGAAAATTAAAAAAATAAAAGTAAAGTTTTGTGGAAATTTTAAAAAAATAAAAAGTAAAAGAAAGTTGGAATTAAAAAACAAATATAAAGGTATCTGAAAATTAAAAAAATTTAAAGTAAAAGAAAGTAACATTTTTAAAAGAAAAGCAAAAGAAAGTGGATTGTTTTTTTAAGAACAGTTAAATAAGTGGAATTCTCTTTCAAAAAGTAAAAAAAGTGGGATTTTAAATAAGATAAAAGTAATTAAAGTTGGAATTTAAAAAATAAAAGTAAAGAAAGGTGGGATTTCTTTTTATAAAAAAAATAAAAGCAATTTGTAAGTGGGATTTCTTTTAATTAGAAAATAATAAAATATTTTTTTAAAACAAATCTGAAAAATCTCGAAAATTTTGCTATAAATAGAAGAGAAAATTTGAAAAGAAAAAAGGAAAAAAAAAAGAAGAGAGGGGGAGGAGAGAAAGTTAGGTTGAAAATTTTCATTAAAATTTTCTTTCAATATTTCGGGCCTTGAATCTTGGGTTTAAAGAAGAGTTGATAGAGATTTTGTTGTTGCTGCTGTATTGACTCTACAACTTTCAGATTTTATTCATTTGAATTCACTCTTTTGTAGGTATGTAATTCAAGCTCTTGAGTTAAAAAATGTCGGAGCATCTTTATTGAAGCAGAAGCAAATTGATTTGGTTCTTTTGATAAAGTTTCTTTTGTATTTAATCTGTTCGCATGAATGATGTTTCTTTGATTGAGTGAATTGAGATTTGCAAATGTTAACGTTATTTTAGTATGTTCATGACTCTGTCTCGTTTTTTTTTTACTTTTTTTTATTTTTCTTGGCTCATGACTTGTAACCAACATGTATTGTTTTGTTTACATTTAGATTTCAAGCTCATGTAGCACCATGTTCATATTTTGAAATTTAAAGAAGTATGTGAAGATGAACAATTTGTCAACATTAAGATGTAAAAAAAAATAGATTGCGTTAGTGGAAGGATCTTATCTTCAGTTTATGTTATTGGCTGCATATTTTCTTAAATTAACCATGTGAAGATTCAACTTCCTCTGCTTCAAAATGGTACTGTAGAAGTTATAGTGGTGATACTACAACTTTCTCTTTAGCATAGTGTTAAATAAATTAATTACTTTAAGTGTTCTTTGTTATAATCAAGTTTAAAATGCATTTTTGTATGTCCATGTTTGTTTTGTTCCTTCTGGTTCATCCGAATAGTTCTCAGCATGAGTTTATTTTTGTGCTTATATGGTCATTTAAGATTCATTATTTTGTTATAATTTTGTTAGTTTCTTTCTAGAATTTGAAAACGAAAGTCGGTCTTTTGAAGATGATATGGAGATGAACCCAAAGCTGGCACCTTTTTTGTTATTTTCACATAAATGCCAACTCCACCTTTCTGAATTGTAGTATGCTATAACAAAAGGCTCAAGTGATATACGTGTAGCTAACCCATTTCTTTAGGCCTTTTGTACTTATCAATTTAAACCACTCCATCCACAATAAAACATCAAAACTCATGGCCCTCATTTAATTAATTTTAAATCCTTAGAATTCGAGGCATGCCATTTAGAAAATTTTCTATGGCTCTCGCAAAGTTAAAAAATGCGTAGTTGTTTTAGGC
Organism: Nicotiana tabacum; assembly: GCF_000715075.1. NCBI lineage: Eukaryota > Viridiplantae > Streptophyta > Magnoliopsida > Solanales > Solanaceae > Nicotiana > Nicotiana tabacum. The sequence goes on from NC_134089.1 coordinate 117,633,238, forward strand.
GCGTAATTTGAAATTACCTTCCTAAACTCGTGTGTGCATTTCATGTGACCCAAATCCAAATCCCAACAACGTTAAATAAAATGTGTCGTAGACCGCGGGTGCATTTATGTGACGTGGTTCAAGACATAATTTAAATGACGTTGCAATATTCCTAAAAATGAATAAGAGCGGTTAATAAGTTAAAATTGAACCATAGGCTAAAACATGTATTTAAATCAGATGATAGGCCAATTATAACAGCTGAGCGACCGTGCTAGAACCACGGAACCTGAGAATGCCTAACACCTTCTCCCGGGTTAACAGAATTCCTTACCTGGATTTCTGTGTTCGCGGACTGTAAAATAGAGTCAATCTTTTTCTCGATTCGGGATTTGAACCGGTGACTTGGGACACCATAAATTATCCCAAGTGGCGACTCTGAATTTTTAATAATAAATGAATCCCGTTTCGATTGTCACTTTAAGTTGGAAAAAACTCCCTTATACCCTTTCCGAGGTGTAGGTAAGAAGGAGGTGTGACAGCCTGGCGACTCTGCTGGAGACTAGAACCCAGAACTTCTGGTTCAGGGTTCGAGAATTCGAGCTTGGAATAATTGTTATAATTGGCTTTGTTTATTATCTGATTTTTTACATGTTTGGGCCTAATGTGCTAAATGTTGCTTTTACCGCTTTGATATTATCTGAACTGTATATAAACTGCTACGAAACCCTTCTCTTCTCACCTTCGGGGATGTGCTCGCTGGTCGAGACTCCCTATTCTGTTAGTTTCATACCTTGAAATAAGAAAGAGGCTCGGACAAGTTACTAAGCCGGATGACCTTTTGGTTCCCGATACGTAGCCCCCTCCTCGGCTCGAGTTGTCCGCTTGGGTACACAGTCTAGAACAAATACTCAGGCTTTGAACCTAGAATAACTCAGTTTCATGCCGGATCCCTAATAGGAACGTTTGTGTGCATCATGTGCATTTGACTTTGGAGGCTCAATACAGGGGTTGAGTCTGTCTAGGACAGGTGTACCAAAAATAAAAAAGACCATCCTGATGCATCTTACTTGCTACTTGTGCATTTATTTGCTTCGGACTTGCATGCTGACCGGCTTTTGAATATTTTGAGGGAAGAGAAATAGCAGTATGAGGGTTAAAGAGAGTTAATCGCCTGTTTTGAAAAAAAACCAATGTCCAAATAGTGCCTAAACTCTGCCAAATTTTTGAGAAAATATTTTTTTTAAAAAAAAAAGAAAAGAAAAGGTGAAGGAAAAGAAAAAAGATTTGTTTTCAAAAATAGTTTGTTTATTTTGCCAATAAAATGAAAAAAGAATCTTGTTTTCAAAAATAGTTTGGTTTATTTGCCAGAACTACGCACGGTCTGATTTATGCTGGGACATGATACGTAGGCAATCTCTATAGGATTCGACCACCACTAAAAAGAAAAGGGGGAAATGAAAAATAAATAAAGGAAGATAGAATAAAGGAAGCTTAAAAGAATGGGCACAATTATGAGAGGCCGGAATGACGCACGCAACCGAATCAAATGCATGATAGAAAATGGTTAATTGCCTAGGTGCATTGCATCCCAACGTGTAATTGCATATGTGTTACACGCTAAAAACTAACAAGTTTGTTGTTTTGTAGAGAATTCAAGCAGTTAGTTTATCTAGAGGATACTGACACATTATCATTACCAAACCAGATCAAAAGGACCAATACCAGAAATCATGTCTATCCCGGATGTCGACACAAGTGTTGAGGTAGAGGAGTTGGACGTCAGTAAAATGAAAGAGGAGATGCTCAAACTTAAGCAACAGATGGACGAGATGTATCAGGCCTGGTCTAAAGGACAATCACCCCCAGCTTACCCTGCTAACCCTGCTTCTACCCCACCACCGGCTCAGGCTCAGGATCATCCTGCCATCGATCCAAGCTTTCCCATTTACCAACATTACCATGGCACTACTTCTCATATGCCACAAGCTCCACTACCAAAATCAATTCCATACCCCTCTCCGCCAGTCACCCCTGTCTTTGTAGTATCTCCACCAGCTGCACTTCATAGATCCTCGAGTGAGCCTATGTTCCAAGCTCAGGACAACCAGTACTACCCCCCGGAGCCCACCTTCAAAGCTCCCGAAACCTACCCCTATAATCCACATTCTGATCTCCCGAGAGAAGCTGAGAGAACAGCCAAAAATCCCGAACATGGGGAGATGTTCAGGAAAGTTAAGAGCCTAGAACAGTCATTCCGGGACATGCGAGGATTAGGAGGTCAAGTAAGTGTAGCCTACAAGGACATATGTCTGTTTCCAAATGTGCAATTGCCGCCAAGTTTCAAGATGCCCAAGTTTGATCTATACAATGGACACGGTGATCCAGTAGCACACTTAAGAGGTTTTTGCAGTAAGATGAGGGGAGCCGAAGGAAAAGATGAATTGTTAATGGCTTACTTCAGTCAGAGTTTGAGTGGATCGGCATTGGAATGGTACACCCGCCAAGATCACGGAAGATGGTACACATGGAATGATTTGGCACAAGCGTTCGCTTGTCACTTCCAGTATAATCTTGAGATCATTCCAGACCGACTGTCCTTGACTAAACTGGAGAAAATGCACAGTGAAAGCTTCAGAGAATATGGTTTCCGATGGAGGGAGCAAGTAGCAAGGGTAGATCCCCCAATGAAAGAGAGCGAGATGGTTGATTACTTTTTGCAGGCTTTAGAGCCGACCTACTTTGGTCATTTGGTGTCCGCAATCGGCAAGTCTTTTAATGAGGTTGTAAAAATGGGAGGCATGGTCGAGGAGGGACTTAAGTCCAACAAGATCATGAGTTATTCAGCAATCAAGGCAACCACCCAGGCCATCCAAAACGGCACTGGGGGTGTACTTGGGAAAAAGAAGAAAGAAGATGTTGCGACAATTGAGTCCGGAGCCTGGTTCGGATCTAGAGGCCCATCACCCTACTATAACCAACCTCGACCCTACCACCAAAATTACCCCCACACTCCATATAGCCCTCCACAACAATACTACCCACCGCCAGATCCCCATTTTTCCGTCCATCAGGCACAAACCTATACCCAAACCCCGGCACACGCACAATGGCATGCGCCGGCTCCACAAAATCCATACCCAGCTCAACAAAAAACATATCTACCCCCAAGAGCCTACAGAAATCCCCTCGAAATGGGTTTCCGACCAAGCCAAGCCTTTAAGAATGAAAGGTTACAGAAGCAAAAGACTTTCACTCCACTAAGGGAATCGTATACCAGTCTTTTCCACAGGTTGAGGCAGTTGGGCATGCTGAATCCAATTGAGCCTAAAATTCCAAATCCCCCTCCTAGAAATCTTGACCACTCGGTGAGTTGTGAGTACTGTTCAGGGGCCCCTGGGTATGATACAGAGAAGTATTGGAAACTAAAAACAGTTGTGCAAGAGCTTATTGATACTCATCGGATCGAGGTACAGGCCCCAGAAGCACCAAATATCAATCATAATCCACTGCCAGCTCACCATGAGACCCATATGATTGAGTTGGTACACAAAGGAGAGGAGCCTAAGAAACCCTCACAGACGGTAATGATGATCCGTTCCAGCGAAACCAGTTCAAAGGAGAAGGTAACCAGGGGGAAATCAGTGGTCCAGTTGAAAGGGGTAGACAATAAGCCAGTTGTGGTAGCCGAGAAAGGGTCGTCAAGAACTGTTGCAGTGAAACCAGAGAAAGCTAAAATAGTAGTACCAGGGGTTGCAAGTAAACTTGTTGTGGTCGTGAAGGGTGCTCGCACAGAGCCTGTTATTATAAAACCAGTAACTCAGCTTCCAGTGATCAACAGCAAGGCTGTTCCTTGGAATTATGAACAGGTGACAGTGATTTACAAAGGAAAAGAAATCAAAGAAGAAGTTTGTGAAGCACTAGGTTTGACTCACTCAGGAAGGTGTTTCACTCATGAGGAGTTAAGAAGAGCTAAAGATAATCCAACGCCGGTAAAGAAAGCTGTAACTAAAGAAGAGCCAGAGGAATTTTTGAGGAAAATGAAAGTGCATGACTATTCTGTTGTAGAGCAGTTGAGGAAAACGCCCGCTCAGATCTCATTGCTCTCATTGCTAATCCATTCAGATGAGCACCGTTAGTCACTGATGAAAATCTTGAATGAGGCCCATGTACCCGACAAGATCTCGGTAAACCATCTGGAAAAGATAGCCAACAAGATTTTTGAAGTAAACAGAGTCACTTTTTTCGATGATGAATTGTCTGTAGAGGGTACTGAGCATAACAAAGCCCTTTACCTTACAGTGAAATGTGAGGATTCCGTGGTTACCCGGGTATTGATTGACAATGGTTCAAGTGCGAACATCTGTCCTCTCTCCACTCTAAGCAAGCTGAAAGTAGAAGATGAGAGGATCCATAAGAACAGTATCTGTGTGCGGGGATTTGACGGCGGGGGAAAAGACTTCGTCGGGGACATAATGTTGGAGCTGACTATAGGTCCAATAGAATTCACAATGGAATTCCAAGTGCTGGATATAGCTGTTTCCTACAATTTGCTATTAGGGAGACCGTGGATTCACTCCGCTAAAGTAGTACCATCAACACTCCATCAGATGGTCCAGTTTGAATGGGACAGATAGGAAATAGTTGTGCACAACGACGATAATTTTTGTGCTCACAGCAACACCATTGTGCCATTCATTGAGATGGAAGATGAAAGGGACCATGGGTCTCCCAAGTTTCTGACGCAATGTCAGTCGAGAAAGTTCCAGAAGGGAAGTGTATCCCAAATCCAAAGATAACCGCCGCATCAGTCATGGTAGCGTATGAAATGCTGAAGAATGGTTTTGTACTAGGAAAGGGTTTGGGATCAGCTCTGCAAGGCATCATACAGCCCGTGTCTCTTCCTGAAAACTTGGGAACATTTGGTCAGGGATTTAAGCCCACAGCCGCAGACATAAAAAGAACTAGGAAATTGAAAGAGAGGGCATGAGTCATTCCAAAGCCGGTCCCACGTCTTTCCAGATCATTTGTCAAGTCCGGTACGAGGAGTCGCCTAGTAACAACAATTCTTAGTTCGGTGATTGATCCTGACAAGGAGTTAATTGAAAGATTTGAGAAGTTGTTCGACAGTGTGAACATGGTGGAAATTGGAGAAGGTTTTAGCAACGCGGAAGTGCAATTTGTCGGGCCAAAAACAAAGCTTAATAATTGGAAGGCTACTCATCTCCCTACTCGGAAGGAGTCTTGGTAGTTTGCTTTGATTTTCCTTTAAGTTTGTACGGATTATTCCAGGGTTGTAATCCATATTTCATTTTTTTCCAGTCTGTTTGAGTGTGCAAACCTTGTTATCTTTTATCACTCACTGAAATACAATTTCCCTTTCTTCATCATTCCTGATGGTTTTCCTTTTTGTTTTCTTTTCTTTTCTATATAGTTCTTTTTACGCTGGTTCTAATGACATGACATGCATAAGGAATCCTCAGCCCAGTCTTAAAAATCAATCTGATTCCGAAATATTAGTTCAAGAAGTAGATTGTGATTACGAATCAGAATACGATGATGAGGATGAAGCCTTCGAAGAGATTAGTAAGGAGTTAATTCACTTCGAAGAAAAATCCAAACCCAACCTGAATGATACAGAAGTCGTCAATTTAGGGGATACAGACAATGTCCGAGAGACTAAAATAAGTGTCCACCTCAAGCCAGAGATCCGGGAAGAGTTAATCAAAGCACTCACCGAGTACAAAGATGTTTTTGCATGGTCATATGATGACATGCCGGGTTTGAGCACTGATTTAGTGGTCCACAAATTGCCTACTGATCCAGCATTCCCTCCCGTCAAGCAAAAGTTGAGGAAATTCAAAACTGATATGAGTGTGAAGATTAAAGAAGAAATTACCAAGCAGTTGGATGCAAAGGTTATTCGGGTCACTCGATATCCTGTTTGGTTGGCTAATGTCGTGCCTGTACCAAAAATGGACGGCAAGATCAGAGTATGCATCGATTACCGCAATCTCAACAAAGCAAGTCCGAAGGATAACTTCCCATTACTCAATATCCACATTTTGATCGATAATTGTGCCAAGCATGAGATAGGATTTTTTGTGGATTTATATGCCGTGTATCATCAGATTCTAATGGATGAAGAAGATGCAGAAAAGACGGATTTCATCATGCCATGGGGGACTTATTGCTACAAGGTAATGCCATTTGGTTTGAAGAACGCTGGGGCAACTTACATGAGGGCCATGACTACCGTGTTTCATGATATGATACACAAGGAGATTGAGGTATACGTAGATGATGTGATCATAAAATCAAAGCGTCAGGCCGACCACGTTGGGGATTTGAGGAAATTCTTCCAGAGGCTTCGCAGGTACCACCTCAAGCTTAACCCTGCCAAGTGTGCATTTGGTGTTCTATCCGGAAAGCTGTTGGGATTCATAGTCAGCCGGCGAGGCATTGAATTGGAACCATCAAAGATCAAAGCCATACAAGAATTGTCATCTCAAAGAACAAGACTGAAGTGATGAGTCTGTTAGGAAGGTTAAACTACTTCAGCAGGTTTATTGCTCAGCTCACGACAACTTGTGAGCCTATTTTCAAGTTGCTGAAGAAGGACGCTGTGATCAAGTGGACTGATGAGTGTCAAGAAGCATTCGACGAGATAAAGGGGTACTTGTCTAACTCGCCTGTGCTGGTACCACCAGAACCAGGGAGGCCTTTGATTCTTTACTTGACTGTCCTAGAAAATTCATTTGGTCGTGTACTGGGGAAGCATGACGTCATAGGCAGGAAAGAACATGCCATCTACTATCTTAGCAAGAAGTTCACGGATTATGAGGTTAAGTACACTCACCTGGAAAGGACATGTTGCGCCCTAACTTGGGTGGCACAGAAATTGAAACATTATTTGTCATCCTACACTACTTACCTCATTTCACGCTTGGATCCATTGAAGTATATCTTTCAAAAGCCCATGCCGACAGGAAGACTTGCGAAGTGGCAGATTTTACTCACAGAATTTGACATCATCTATGTGACTCGGACTGCGATGAAAGCCCAAGCATTGGCCGACCATTTGGCCGAGAACCCGGTCGATGAAGAGTATGAGCCACTGAGGACTTATTTTCCTGATGAAGAGGTGGTGTATATTGACGAGCTAGAACAGGCCGAAAAACCAGGTTGGAAACTTTTCTTTGATGGGGCTACTAACATGAAAGGAGTGGGAATAGGAGTCGTGCTTATTTCTAAAATAGGGCATCACTATCCTATTACAGCTCAGCTTTGTTTTCATTGTACCAACAATATGGCTGAATACGAAGCATGTATTTTGGGTTTAAGGCTAGCTACAGACATGGATGTCCAGGAAGTCTTGGTCTTAGGAGACTCGGATCTTCTGGTATATCAAATTCAAGGAGAATGGGAAACACGCGATTTGAAGATCATACCATACTGACAATGTTTGCATGATCTTTGTCAACGGTTTCGATTAGTGGAGTTTAGGCATATTCCAAGGGTCCATAATGAGGTAGCCGATGCTTTGGCTACCCTAGCGTCAATGTTGCACCATCTGGACAAAGCCTAGGTCGATCCTTTGCACATTCAAGTACGAGATCAGCATGCTTACTGCAACATGATTGAAGAAGAACTTGATGGAGAACCATGGTTCCATGATATCAAGGATTACATCAGAATGAGGATATATCCAGTGCAAGCCACGGAGGATCAAAAGAAAACAATTCGACGGTTGGCAAGTGGATTCTTCTTAAGTGGAGGAGTTTTGTATAAAAGAACACCAGACCTTGGACTGTTAAGATGCATAGATGCTAGACAAGCTACGACTGTCATGTCCGAAGTACATTTAGGAGTCTACGGTCGACATATGAGCGGATATGTGCTGGCAAAGAAAATTCTCCAAGCAGGTTATTATTGGCTCACCATGGAGCGATATTGTATCAGTTTTGTGCGCAAATGTCATCAGTGCCAGATACACGGAGATTTGATTCATTCTCCACCATTGGAATTGCACACGATGTCGGCACCATGGCCCTTCGTTGCTTGGGGCATGGATATCATTGGACCAATTGAGCCAGCAGCGTCCAATGGGCATAGATTCATTCTGGTAGCCATTGATTATTTCACCAAGTGGGTTGAGGCCAAAACTTTCAAGTCTGTAACCAAGAAAGCAGTGGTCGATTTTGTTCATTCAAATATCATCTGTCGATTTGGAATCCCAAAGGTGATCATCACAGATAATGGTGCTAATCTTAACAGCAATTTGATGAAAGAAGTATGTCAACAGTTTAAGATTGCACACCGCAATTCCACCCCATATCGTCCCAAGGCGAATGGAGCAGTTGAGGTAGCCAACAAAAACATAAAGAAGATACTTCAGAAAATGGTAGAAGGTTCCAGGCAATGGCATGAAAAATTACCATTTGCGTTGCTAGGTATCGCACTACTGTCCATACTTCAGTAGGTGCAACCCCTTATTTGTTGGTATATGGAACCGAAGTAGTGATACCTACGGAAGTTGAAATCCGGTCCCTTCGGATTGTCGCTGAGGCTGAGATTGATAATGATGAGTGGATCAAAACCCGTTTGGAGCAGTTGAGCTTGATTGATGAAAAGCGATTGGCAGCTGTGTGTCATGGCCAGTTGTATCAAAAGAGAATGGCAAGCTCATACAATAAAAAGGTGCATCCCCGGAAGTTTGAAGTGGGCCAGCAAGTGCTGAAACGCATCCTTCCACATCAGGCTGTGGCAAAAGACAAGTTCGCCCCGAATTGGCAAGGGCCATTCATTGTAACCAGAGTATTGTCCAATGGTGCTTTATGTTTAACAGATATCGAAGGAAAATGCATAGACATGACTATCAATTCTGATGCAGTAAAAAGATATTATGTATGATTTCTTTGTTATAATTGTTGATTGTTTGTATTTGGCATTATTTCGAAGATTGAAATGACGAAGGCAATTTGTTCTGCTATCTAAACACTTTACCCTTTGTTTCCCCTTTCTGAGCCTTATTTATTTCTTTAATACCCCTCTTTTGGAATCAATCACGAAAAAGAAAGAAAAGAAAAAGGGAAAAGAAAAGAAGTGAAAAGTATAACAACAAGGAAATTCAGGTGTGAACTACATTTGACCTGATTCCTGTTACGGATACGTAGGCAGCTTTACGGTTCGGTCATAGTAAAATAAAAGCCAAAAGATCCCCAAGCAAGAAACTGGGGCAGAGGTTGTATTTGTAATAAGAAATGAGATTCCAAAAGTTGTAATTTTAAACCCATGTCAAATTATTTTGAGCATTTGATACCCTTTCTTTCTAACCCCATCCAAAAGCCTACATTACGGTCCAAAGAAAGACATTCCGATCAGTTTTCGAGAGATGCCAAGTCGAGCAAACAAAGGTGATTCATATCAGGGTAACACTCTGGTCCAAGCAGGGAAAGTAATAAAAATCAGAGAGTCTTATTGGTGAAAACCCTCACGGGCACCATGAGGCGACAAAAGCTGAGAGAAAATAAAAATGAGAGAGTCTTATTGGTGAAAACCTTCACGGGCACCATCAGGCGACAAAGAATTGAGGAATCAACAAATGAGAGAGGTTTGTCGGTGAAAACCCTTCAGGGCACTACAAGTCAAACAAGATCCGTAAAGTTGGCCAAAAGTAAATTGGGTTGTGGAACATCTTGGAGCACAAAGTAAAACAATTGGAAAAGAGATTGGTTAAATAGACTGGGCCGATTAATCCAAAATGCATACCATAATCATTGGTGCCAGTGACTCCACTCAGATAAGTTCCTTTTTCCTATCTCCAACAGTCATCCAAATTCGGATTTTCTTCTTTATTCTTAATTCCCAAAATTATTGCATTTCATTGCTGTTAATTTTTCCAAGTTTAGCCTTGTTTCAACAAATAAGAAGGAATTTCAAAGCTTACTACTAGTTTCGAAATTGCACAAAGCAAAATGCGGCTAGAACATGCCAAAGATGATATGATGAAAAGTGGGACATATGGTGTAAGCAAAAGTTGAATCGGTGGAATGGTTCAGTAATGTCGTGGGAGATATACGAGTTCAGATAGAAAGGTCAGAAATGGAGAACAACAGTTGGGGATCCTGCAGTTAAGGATCAGTCATAAGGTCAAAACAATCCTTCGACCATGTCCAAGGCAGTCGAAACGAAGCAGAGCCTAGCAAAGAGAAAACCACCCCCAGCAAGAATGCCACAACTAACCACCACGTTTAAACTGACAAGATTTTCTTTGATTTGAAACAGGGCAAAGATGGCATTTGTTTCAGGAAACACCCTGTAAGGAAGACAAGTACCATGCAGGTTTGATCGCAGAATTCTCAGGACCCTCCTGGAAAATGGGACATAGTTTAAAATTCAAAATACATGACTGAGTAGCAAGATCTGGCATAAATGTACCCCAAAAGAATATAAGTTGGTTTCAAAATTTTCATTCTGGAGATAGAATTTAGTTAGGAGTTGTCAGGACCCTCCTGGAAAATAGGACCTAGTTTAAAATTTAAAACAGTCATGAGTAGTAAAATCTAGCATAAATGTATCCCAAGGAATAAGATGGTTTTAAAGTTCGCATGTTTAAGATATGATTCAATTAGGAGTTTTCAGGACCCTCCTGGATAATGGGACCTAGCTTTGAGATCTCCATTAGATAACAAGGTTTAGCATAAGTTCTTGTTGTAGGGTAATATAATTTAGCCGTAGAATTGTCACTCTTAAGATAAGACTTGATTTAAGAGTTGTCAGGGCCCGCCTGGATAATGGGACGTAGTTTAAAACTGGTTTGGATAACAAGATTTAGCATAAGACATACCCTTCAGTAGATATAATTTAGCTCTAAAATTGTCGTTTAATTAAGAATTGTCAGGACCCTCCTGGATAATGGGGAGTAGTTTAAGACCTCCTTAGATAACAAGATATAGCTTAGATTTAAAATCGTCGTTTAGTTAAGAGTTTTCAGGACCCCCCTAGATAATGGGACCTAGCTTTCAAATTCTTAGTAATATTTGGTGATGTGATTCAGTTTAAACTCACAGATGCGCCCAACTACCAAACTGGGGTAGAAAATTTTCTTTTGTTTTGTCTATTTTTGTTGAAGTCAGGTGCCCATCTGAAAAATAGGGAGAACAACACGGATATCAAAGATAAGAGCGTGACAAAGTACTAGCAATCAGGCGTCCACCTGGAGAACAAAGAACAACAATTAAAGTATCAGCAATCAGGCGTCTACTTGGAGAACAAGGAACAACAGTTCGAGTTTCGGCAATCAGGAGCCCACCTGGAGAACAAGGGAAAACAAATCAAGTTTCAAGGAAGATTGGCACAAATATTGGTAATCAGGCGCCCACCTGGAGGAACGAGGGAGAACAAGTCAAAGAAAAGCAGTTTCAAGAAAAAGATGGACCAAGTTTCAGAAATAAGGCGTCCACCTGGAGAACAAGGAAAGACGGTTGAAATTTCAGTAGTCAGGAGCCCACCTGGAGAACAAGGGAATACATTCGAGTTTTAGTAGTCAGGAGCCCACCTGGAGAGCAAGGGAATACATTTCGAGTTCAGCAATCAAGAACCTACCTGGAGAACAAGAGAATACATTTCAAGTTTCAGCAGTCAGGAGCCCACCTGGAGAACAAGGGAATACATTCGAGTTTTAGCAGTCAGGAGCCCACCTGGAGAGCAAGGGAATACAATTCCATTTTCGGCAATCAGGCGCCTACCTGGAGAGTAAGGGAATACAATTCAAGTTTTGGCAATCAGGCGCCCACCTAGAGAGCAAGGGAATACAGTTCAAGTATTGGTAATCAGGAGCCCACCTGAAGAACGAAGGGAAGCAGTTCAAGTTTCGAGGAAAAGCAGTGCAAGTATTGGCAATCAAGAGCCCACCTAGAGAATGAAGGGAAGCAGCAAGGTTCAAAGGAGTTCAGCAATCAGGAAACCACCTGAAAAACGAAGGGAAGTAGTTCAAGTTTCGAGAAAAAGCAGCGCAAGTGTTGGTAATCAGGAGCCCACCTGGAGAACGAAGGGAAGCAGCAAGGTTCAAAGGAAGACAACAATCGGGAGCCCACTTGAAGAACAAAGGGAAAGCATCTCAGAATGCAATTCAAGTCAGCAACAAAGGAATCTCACTCAAAGAGTACAAGTCAGCAGGGCAGCAGAAACTGCAAGTTCAAGATATAGATAAGATTCTTGTAATTCGTATATCATAGTTTAGTCTGGCTTCTTTTATTTTGTCACGGTGTAATAAGGAGTCCAGTAAGCAGAAACAACAGCAATAGCAGCAAAATCACAGCTCTTCGGTAGTACCAGCTACCAAAACGTCTTGAACTACACGCAACCTGATTCCCCTATAATCCGGGATATGTAGGTTGTCCAAAACCAAGACTCGGTTGCACCCTTTCTCTTTTCTCTTATCCAATTTTCTTCCCTTTTGAATAAAAATATGTTCAAAAATTAGTCACATGGCTCACCTTATCTTTGCTTGAAAACTCTTCATGTTTCCAAACAAAGAGGGGCAGCTGTGAGCACCTAATTTTTTATAATATTTAATTTTTTATCACTTCTTCTATGTAAATATTTTAGGGGTTTTAACCCATAACTTTTAGCTTTGTTACACTTTTTATTATATGGTAAAAACATAAAATTTAAAAGGTGAATTATTACTATTAAAATTATTTTATTTTATTTTTATTTTTAAATAATGAAAAATTCCGAAAAAATATTAATTTTTTTTAATTTTCAGGAGTGATTTAAAAAATAAGAAAAAGGGAAGTATTGAATAAAAAAAATAAAAGTAAAAGTAGGTGGAATTCTCTTTTAAAAAGTAAAAGAAAGTAGAAAATTAAAAAAATAAAAGTAAAGTTTTGTGGAAATTTAAAAAAAATAAAAAGTAAAAGAAAGTTGGAATTAAAAACAAATATAAAGGTATCTGAAAATTTAAAAAATTTAAAGTAAAAGAAAGTAGCATTTTTAAAAGAAAAACAAAAGAAAGTGGATTATTATTTTAAGAAAAGTTAAATAAGTGGAATTTTCTTTTAAAAAGTTAAAAAAGTGGGAGTTTAAATAAGATAAAAGTAATTAAAGTTGGAATTTTAAAAAATAAAAGTAAAGAAAGGTGAGATTTCGTTTTATAAAAAAATAAAAGCAATTTGTAAGTGGGATTTCTTTTAATTAAAAAATAATAAAATAATAAAATATTTTGTAAAAAAGAATCTGAAAAATCTCGAAAATTTTGCTATAAATAGAAGAGAAAATTTGAGAAGAAAAAAGGAAAAAAAAAATAGAGAGGGGGAGGAGAGAAATTTAGGTTGAAAATTTTCATTAAATTTTTCTTTCAATATTTCGAGCCTTGAATCTTGGGTTTGAAGAAGAGTTGATAGAAATTTTGTTGTTGCTGTTGTACTGACTCTACAACTTTCAGATTTTATTCACTCTCTACAAATTGATTTGGTTCTTTTGATAAAGTTTCTTTCGTATTTAATCTGTCCGCATGAATGATGTTTCTTTGATTGAGTAAATTGAGATTTGCAAATGTTAACGTTATTTTAGTATGTTCATGACTCTGTCTCGTTTTTTTTCTTTTTGTTTTTACTTTTTTTATTTTTCTTGGCTCATGACTTGTAACCAGCAGGTATTTTTACATTTAGATTTCAAGCTCATGTAGCATCATGTTCATATTTTGAAATTTAAAGAAGTATGTGAAGTTGAACAATTTGTCAACATTAAGATGTAAAAAAAATAGATTGCGTTAGTGGAAGGATCTTATCTTCAGTTTATGTTATTGGCTGCATATTTTCTTAAATTAACCATGTGAAGATTCAACTTCCTCTGCTTCAAAATGGTACTGTAGAAGTTATAATGGTGATACTACAACTTTCTCTTTAGCATAGTGTTAAATAAATTAATTACTTTAAGTGTTCTTTGTTATAATCAAGTTTAAAATGCATTTTTGTATGTTCATGTTTGTTTTGTTCCTTCTGGTTCATCCAAATAGTTCTCAACATGGTTTTTTTTTGTGCTCATATGGTTATTTAAGATTCATTATTTTGTTATAAAATTTTGTTAGTTTCTTTCTAGAATTTGAAAACGAAAGTCGGTTTTTTGAAGATGATATGGAGATGAACCCAAAGCTGGCACCTGTCTTTTGTTATTTTCACATAAATGTCAACTCCACCTTTCTGAATTGTAGTATGCTATAACAAAAGGCTTCAGTGATATACATGTAGCTAACCCATTTCTTTAGGCCTTTTGTACTTATCAATTTATACCACTCCATCCACAATAAAACATCAAAACTCTATGGCCCTCATTTAATTAATTTTAAATTCTTAGAATTCGAGGCATGCCATTTAGCGAATTTTCTATGGCCCTCGCAAAGTTGAAAAATGCGTAGTTGCTTTTGGCGTGTAATTTGAAATTACCTTCCTAAACTCGTGTGTGCATTTCATGTGACCCAAATCCAAATCCCAACAACGTTAAATAAAATGTGTCGTGGACCGCGGGTGCATTTATGTGACGTGGTTCAAGACATATTTTAAATGACGTTGCAATCTTCCTAAAAATGAATAAGAGCGGTTAATAAGTTAAAATTGAACCATAGGCTAAAACATGTATTAAAATCAGATAATAGGCCAATTATAACAGTTGAGCGACCGTGCTAGAACCACGGAACCCGGGAATACCTAACACCTTCTCCCGGGTTAACAGAATTCCTTACCCGGATTTCTGTGTTCGTGGACTGTAAAACAGATCAATCTTTTCCTCGATTCGGGATTTGAACCGGTGACTTGGGACACCATATATTACCCTAAGTGGCGACTCTGAAATTTTAATAATAAATGAATCCCGTTTCGATTGTCACTTTAAGTTGGAAAAAATTCCCTTATATCCTTTCCGGGGTGTAGGTAAGAAAGAGGTGTGACACGCGTGAGGCTTGTCGGCCACCGTAATTGATGTTATTCAGAAGTATTCTATTGTTATGGCCTAATATGTGTAGGCGGATCCTAGAAGGACTATGATGGCTTAGACCACTACTTAGAGATTTGCATATTCTACGGTTATGAGAACTCATCTACGTGTTGCTATGGTTTTCCTGAAGTGAGTTAAGTGAAAAAATTTTATATGATGAAGTGTTAATCTATTAGTGGTTCTGTAGTTATGATGAAAATCGTGTTCTATCGTATATTGGCATGTTGGGTGCAGTGGGTGGTATGGAATTTGAAGTGAGGATCAAGGTTGCAGTTCGGTATTGATAAGGATGTCACGAGCTCGGATGAGTAGGAAAAGGCTTTCAATGTCTAAAGTAAGTTGATATTGTCTTCAGCATCACCTGAGATCGGTGTTTTGTGAAAAAGGTTTTGCATCCTGGTTAAGGATTCTTGATCGCTTTTCAGCGTTAGTGTGGCCGGTGGTTTGGATGTATAGACCTGTTATCTGTTACGGAAGGTCGTGGGAGCATGCCCTATGGGAAGGTTGTATAAGTGTGGCATGTAGTCACTTGATTGATTAAAGAATTAAACCAAGTATGAAGATTGTGGTGATATCGTTAATTTGAGAATTTATTCCTGGAGGGCACTCAGTTTATTGGGTTGTGGACTGTGGAGGATTACTCTGGTTATGATGGTTGTTCTTGTGTGTTATGAGAAAAAGGGGGGTCATTATGGACCTTTGAAAGGTTATTAGCATAGTTCAGTGCGACCAGAATCATCTTGAGGCCTGTGGGTGGATTTAAATGTGAATATGGGCTCTATATCAGGCCAGATGTGTCATTTCAGCAATGTGCTCCTTATAGAAAAATAGTCGGGGTGTTATTTCGTTGTCAGCTATTTCATGTAATGATATATGAGCAGAATGGCTCTTAAGATTTAGATCATATATCACACCTCAGTTGTGCTTGAGTTTGTAGCTTATAACGCTATATGTCTCCCTAGGGATGGTATTATGCACTTAGTGTGCTTATGACCGACATTCGGTATTTTTTTGTAATGAGCAATCTGGCTTGGTGTGTATCTCCTTATGTGAATTTTATGGGTGGATCGGGTGGCGCGCCACCATAGGTATGTTGTTTGGATTGGGTTACGCGCCACAACAATGTGATGTTGAGTACAAATTCCTATATCTGTTTTTATGTGTTTTGTTTCCTATATTTCTAAGGAAAACTCATATTAGTTGTGTGCCCGCGTCGCATGTATGATTCGCAAGTGGGGTGTTTGTTTAATTATATTGACCACGTCGCATGTATGATTCGCGAGCGGGGTAATTGGATTTCCTTTTCAGAGTTCGTTTTCCTTTTGTATCGCGTTCGAGTTGGTAGCCCATTAGCGCATTGTGGCATCATATGAGACTTTTGGTCACGTTTGGGTGGCTTATTGCCTGAGTAGTTCGTACTGGGTGAGACGAGATCATTGGATTTAGGATCAGTGGAATCTGATTATATGAAGTATATTAAGGAGCTAAGACTATTATTTGGTTCAGAATGAGGTGATGGTTCTTGTCAGGAGTATACACCCAATGATTTGTTGATTCAGCAGTTGATTATGAATTTCTACACATCTCTTCCGTCGCGGCGATATTGTAAGAGTTAGAGCAAGACCTATATATGTTATGAGGTGCAATGGGAGCATCAGATTCGTGGAATTTCGAATAATTTGATCAGAATGTTATTGTGGTCCTATGAGTAAAGTGGTGCAAGGTGTGAATTCAGCTAAGGTATGCAGTCATATTTTGGTGCTGCGTGTAGTTATTGATATGGTGGGCATATGCTGGAACAGGCCTGGCAGAGAATTTTGGATGTTGGAATTGGGCTCTAAGGCTTATTTGCCTAACTGAAAAAGGGTATCTTCAGATTGATCGATCTAGGGTGCCCAGCTGAGTTGTGGTAGCACGAGTGGTGCTCGAGGTGTTAATAAGTGATTTCGGGCAACTCCAGCACAATTCGTAGCACGTTCGAGGATGAACGTATGTTTAAGTGGGAGAGAATGTAATGACCCGACCGGTCATTTTGAGCTCTAGTGCGTCATTCAATAGTTTGAGGCCATGAGCAGCTTCACTTCAGGTATTATGACTTGTGCGCACAGTCGGAATTGAATTCCGGGAAGTTCGAAGTTAATTTGGAAAGAGAATTCTCATTTCGGAAGCTTTAAGTTGAAAGAATTGACTAAGGTTGGATTTTGAGTAAACGACCTCAGAATCGGGATTCGAAGGTTCCAACGGGTTCCTATGATGATTTCAGACTTGGGTGTATATCCGAACTGGGTTTTGGAAGACCCAGGAATGTTTCGGCGCCTATTCTGGAAGTTAGCATTTTGGAAGAATCTCATAAGTTTGGGTTGAAGTGCATTTTAGTGTTATCAATGTTTGTTTGGGATTCCGAGTCTGGGAATAGCTCCGTATGGTGATTCTGGTATTGGGAGCGCAATCGGAAGTGAATTCGGAGGTCCATAGGTCCTTTTGGAGTCATTTGGCTAAAGATAGAAATTTGAAGGTTTTTAGGAAGTTTGACCGAGAGTTGACTTTTTGATATCGAGGCCGGATTTCGATTTCGGAAGTTGGAGTAGACCCGTAATGTCAAATATGACTTGTGTGCGAAATTTAAGGTCAATCGGGCATGAATTGACAGGTTTCGGCATCGAATGTAGAAGTTTGAAGTTCTAAACTTCATAAAGCTTGGATTGGAGGTCGATTCATGATTTTGGTGTTGTTTGATATGATTTGAGGCCTCGAGCAAGTCCGCAATATGTTTTGGGACTGGTTGGCATGATTGGTTGGGTTCCCGGGGGCCTCGGGTGGATTTCGAATGGTTAACGGATCAATTTTGGAATTTGAGGAGGAATTGAGGCAGCTGATATCTGGTGTAACTGCACCTGCGAGGTTTTATGCCCCTACTTGTCTATGCTTTGATCATATATTCTTACAAAATAGTCCTAAAAGGCTCACAAGTTGTGCTCGATTGCAGGTTTGATTGAGTGACGAAATGTCAAAGATCGGCTCAAAAAGGAGTAAAACCTGCTCAAGTATCAAAAACCAAGAAATCTAAGGAAAGAAGGCCCAGTGCGGACCGTGCAAAGTTGAATGCGGCCGCACTAGGTGGATCAGAGAGTTGGTAAATCAGGCCAGAAGAAGCGCGGTGGCGGTACACATGTCACGGTTCGCGGTGAAGGCTCCGCGGCCGCACTACTCATTTGTGCGGTCCGCGGTCATGAGATTCAGAGAGATGAAATTTTTTAAAGCCAATGTCATGCGGTCCATTCTACGCGTGACGTGCCATCTCCCTCTGCGGCCGTGGTCCATTCTTTGCGGGCCGCAGAGTCCAAGTTTAGAGAAGCAAAAGTCAAAGTCAAAGAGCCCAGTGTGGCCACGGTTCATTTAGTGCGGCCCGCACTGACCCCGCAGGAGCATTTTTGTCCAATTTTTCCAGCCTAGTATAAATAGAACATTTTACCATTTTTTAGGAGAGGAGATATATCAGACAAGGGCTGCGCTCGTGAGAACGAATTTGTAGCCATTTTTGGCACTTTTGCTTTACATTTACAATAGATTCTTGTAGTTTAATTTTAGCAATTAATTAATATGCTTAGTTATTCATCTATTTCTTTATTTTTTTCTTCAAGCATGAGTAGCTAAACCCATCAGCTAGGGTTGTGGCTCAACCCTAGTGTGGGTAATTGATGGGTGTTGCCATCTAATGTTAGATTGACTATGAGTGTTTGCTATTTGGGTTGATTTTATGTTTTAATCTAGAATTGGTGGTTGCAAACACTGATTCATGCTTTGTGGGTTTAACTCTTCTTGAGAAAGAGAGTCTATGACCCCAAAATTGACCCAACAAGGAATTGGGATGGACTCATGAGAAATGATAGTCCCAATTAACGGGTTAAACCTCGAGAGAGTAATTACACTACTTGAACCCTAGTTGCTTTGTCTAATTTGCCTACCCATTTGGTATAGAGAGAGTCAATTGGGCAAAATCACTTTCTTTACCGAGAGGTGTGAGAGTGGATAAAATTGTGCAACGGTTATATCATAAGCCCCAATTATGTCAGTTGAACCTTATAACATCTACCCGTCAATTAGCCACCTAGGAAGTATCACAACCCTAGTGCCCTTCTTCCTATTAGATACAACTTAGCAATATTCTCGTAGCATAATTTAGTATTAATCAATAATTTTATAAAAATAGTTATAATTCGAAAACCCAAAAATATTTGAAGTGACATTAGGAGTACAAATACATCTCTAGGCTAGACAGACAATCCAACTCCACTACTAGCTCCCTGAGGAAATCGATCTCGACCCTCATATCAGGTAAAATCTATTGCGGCCCGCTCTTCCTACCTTAGTGTAGCGTCGAGTTGGCAGCAATCGCTTTTTGGTGCCGTTGCCGGGGAGCTTACGGTGTTGACTATCTGTTTATTTAGTTTTGTGTTTTGCTTCTCTTTCCTTCTTGTTTACTAATTCTATTTTTGTCGATCAATCCGATATAAATAGCTCTTAATGCAAATGACCTTCTCGTCAATGTGATAGCGGGGGAGGAGGTAGAGGATCTAGAACAAGATGAGGTCTTACCTCAAGTTCCACGGAGAGGCCGAAATAGAAATATAAATGCAAATGAGAACAACAATATTCCAGACCCTCCTCCACAACCGCCGAGAGTGGCTCCCAGAGTTTTACCAAATCAAGGATACGCCAGTGCTATTGTTCCTCCCCGAATCCGGGTGGGGAACATTCAAAGCACAAATGTTATGTTGACCTTGCTAGAGCAAAGAGGGTATTTCACGGGCGCCTCCGATCAAAATGCCTACAAGCACTTGAAGGGGTTCGTGGATACATGCTGGGGTAGCAAGCAGACAAACGTGTCCGAGGATGCGTTGAGATTGAGGCTTTTCCCGTTCTCTCTTTGGGGTAAAGCATTGGATTGGTTAGAAAGGCTCCCCAATCATTCTTTTACAACATGAGATGAATTGGCAGACAAATTTATTGCCAAGTTCTTTTCTCCAAGTCATATGGCGGCTCTTCGGGATGAAATTCTAGCCTTCAAGCAAGAGCCAACAGAACCTTTGCACATGATATGGGAAAGATATAGAACAATGGTTAAAGAGTGCCCTAATAACGACATGACCGAGGCTATGATTCAACAAACCTTTTATCGGGGCATCAACACCACGAATCAATGCATTGTGAACTAATTGGCCGGAGGGAACTTTATGAAACTTTCTTACCAAGAGGCATGTGATGTACTTGATGAAATGGACAACACCTCTTCGGCATGGAAAAGCGAGAAAATGTTCCCCAAGGTGACCCCACGGTCATCCATTTGCACAAGGAATTGCACGATCATGGCCAAGCTATTTCCAATCTTACAACAACTATGAATCAACTGGCGAAGGCGCAGTTACAACAAATCCAAAATCTGCGCAAAGTCAATGCAATGGAAGGTGTCACTATGCTTAAGAGAAGGCAAAGAGGGCAACAATCTCAAGTGAATTGTGAACAATATGACAATGATGGTAGTGTGTTTTCAAATGAGTGTTATGATGGCCAAAGTGAAGAGGTTCAATATGTCAACAACTATCAAGGTAATAGAAGCAACTCTTCCAACCAACAATGGCGACCTCAAGGAAATTGGGGTAATCAACAACAAGGCGGAGGAAATTGGAATAACAACAACCAACAACAAGGTGGTGGCAATTGGAACAACAACAATCAAAACAACAATTGGGGTAATCAAGGTATCAATCAAGGCAATTGGAACGGGAACAACAATAATTGGAGCAACAATAACAATGAAGGAGGGTGGAACAATAGCGGGAACCAAGGCAACCAGGGCAAGGCTTTCAAGGTCCCCCAATGTATCAACAACCGAGCAATCCACCCCCTTTCCCTTCTCAAGGTTCTAGTTCTTCCGGAGGTGATATGGGAAGAATTGAAAGAATGTTCGAGCAAATGATGAAAAGGAACCAAGATTTCGATCCCCAATTGGCTTCTCATAATACATCTATCCGGAACTTGGAGGTGCAATTATGCCAAATCTCTCAAGCGTTGAATACGTGACCCAAGGGTGCTCTACTAAGTGATATGGTAGTGAACCCTAAGGGTGGGAATAATAATCATGTGATGACGGTTATAACAAGAAGTGGGAGAGGCGGTGATGTGAATGCCTCAAAGCAAAAGCAAGTTGTGGATGAAGATGTTGAGTTGCGGGATGATGATGTACCTTTGATTATTGATGATGTGGTTAATCAATATGTGAACAATGATGTGCGGATTGATATTGATGTTACAACCGAGGTAGAGACTCAAGATGCCATGAACCCATCTAGGGAACACGTGATTGACATGCCCGAGCCGGTTTTACCAAAGGCCAAGGCACCTTTGCCTAGGCCACCTCCACCTTATCCTCAACGGTTAGCAAAGCAAAAGTGTGACAATCAATTCAAAAAGTTCATTGACATGATGAAGAGCCTCACAATCAATGTGCCTTTGGTGGAGGCACTTGAGCAAATGTCGGGGTATGCTAAGTTCATGAAAGATTTGGTAACAAAGAAGAGGTCGAAGGAGTGTGAAACAATTAAAATGACTCATCAAGTAAGTGCCATAGTGCATTCAATGGCACCCAAGCTTGAGGATCCCGGAGCTTTTACTATCACTTGTACTATCGGAAGTGCGGATTTTGTCAAGGCCCTTTGTGACTTGGGCGCTAGCATAAATTTGATGTCGTACTCGGTCTTCAAGACTTTGGGAATTAGACAACCTCGACCTACCTCAATGAGCCTTCAAACGACAGATCGATCGATGAAGCGACCTTTGGGCATAATTTATGATGTACTTGTCCGGGTGGATAAGTTTATATTGCCGGCCAACTTTGTCATATTGGATTGTGAGGTGGACTTTAAAGTGCCAATTATTCTTGGTAGACCTTTCCTAGCTACGGGGAAGGCATTGGTTGATGTTGAAGCGGGCGAGCTGAATTTCTGAGTGGGGGATGAGAAGGTGGTATTCCATGTTTGCAAATTAATGAGACAACCCAATAGCACGGAGGTGTGTTCATTTGTGGACATTGTCACAGCTGTGATAGTGGATGACACAAGTTCCATGATCCATGTTGAAGATCCCCTTGAGGCCGTGCTTCTTAATATGGATGTCAATGATGATGCTAGTAGAGTGGAGTGCGTGAATGCATTGCATGGTATGGGTTCATATTCATATGAGCCTAGGAGGCTATCTTTGGATCTTGAAAACTGCAAAACTCCACCAACAAAGCCATCGATTGAGGAGCCGCCGGTGTTGGAGTTGAAACCCCTTCCTCCACACCTCAGGTATGAATTCTTGGGTTCAAATTCTACTTTATCTGTTATTCTTTCTTCTTGCCTTACTAACATGCAGGTTGAGGCCACCTTGGCGGTTCTTCAAAAGCGGAAAAGGGCAATCGGATGGACTCAGCTGATATTCGGGGAATAAGCCTCGCATTTTGCATGCACAAAATCATCTTGGAGGAGGATGCAAAGCCTTCCTTGGAGCATCAAAGAAGACTAAATGAGGAGATGCAAGAGGTGGTGAAGAAAGAGGTTATCAAGTGGCTAGATTCTGGGGTGGTTTATCATATTTCTGACAGTTCGTGAACTTCTCCGGTGCAATGTGTGCCGAAGAAGGGTGGTATGATCGTGGTGACTGTAGACATGTGATTTTTGACCCTCCCCAAGATTTTTTATATATTAGCATAAAATATTTAATTTAGGCATAATATAGATATTTTAAGTAATTTTGACTCTTTTACTTTATTTTATTACAAGAAAACAAAAATTACAAAAATAGGTTCATTAATGTTTTGTAGTCATTTTTAATCTTAAATAAAATACAAAAAATAGTATCGTATTTTTATTTTAATATGATATTTGAAAATACCAAAAAATAGATTTTTTTAATGATTAGTTTTATTTTAATAATTATTTGAATGGTAGGATTAATTAATAAATGAGCCCGTATTTTAAATCTCGAAAAGAATAGAACTTGGGCTCAAGCAACCCATTTTTAGGCCTAATTTTGGACTTAGCCCATAATTCCTAGGCCCATACCCCTTAACCTAAAAATCCTACCAAAACCTAGACTCTACAATATAAAAACAAGGCTAAGACTAAAAAGAAAGGGAGGAACGTTGAAAAAACGAAAAAGCTGAAATGAAAAAAAGCTGCGCAACTTTGACAGGACCCCCCCCCCCCCCCCCCGTGCGTCATATGCTTCAGCCCCCCACCTTTCGTCATTTTCCCAGCGAACCAGACGACCGACCCTCGTCCTTATTCTTCATCTTCTCTGACACCTGAGCGTAGCAGCCATAGCCATCGTGCTTTTGCTTCTTCCCATTAACAACAAACCAGTCGACCCTTCTTCATCCTCTCCTTCAGTATATAGCACCTCATCTCCGTCGTCAACCACCGGTCGACCACCCCATAAACATGACCTCGACCCTTCTGCCATCTCCTTCCCTTGAGCTGTTGCTTCGCCGGAATTGATCACCGACAAGTGACAACACCAACCAACAACCAAACAACTTAAACCAGCCGCTGTTCGTCAGAAACCAGACGCACGACATCACTGGCGACCACCATTGAAGCCGGCGAACACACACACACACACACTGCTACCGTTCCACCCTCCCACATCTGCCGCTACCATAACTTGCCGGAAATGCAGCAAAAACAGTGACAGAAACGTGAGAAGTTTCCAGTCATCGTCCCGTTCGAGGTCGTCGAGTCAGTGTTTCGTCCGAGCTACTGTCAGATTCGAGTTCTTCCGGCGAAACTCGGTCAGTACGTTGCTCGCCGAGGGTCTGTTCGTGCTCAACCATCGTGTTGTATTCTTCTTGTAACCCGTTGAAAGATCTTTAATATATTAAGAGGCTTCAAAGGTCCATTGTTTTCTTCTTTATCATTTTGTTTGGATGGTTAAATTCCTATAATCTATTTGGTTTGAAATTAAATGGTGTTATTAATGTGCTTCATGTTGTTCATGTTGTTGATTCATTAGTGGCATTAAAATGCAACATCCGTAGAGTTTAATCAATCATGACATGCTTGGAATTCTTTTGGAATAATATGAATGCTCATCGTTAAGTCCTGATGCATTTTAGTTTTCTTCTACCCTGTTGGTTCTCACGTTTTAGACTTGGTTCTTCTTCACGGATGGAATGATAAGACTTGAGTCAAAATAATAGTTGGACCATTATTTGCTAATTTACGTGGGTTGTATGGTCACTTGGTCTAATTTAATTGAATAAGTAGTTGTACTGCATTTCTGGGCCATGGCCTGTTAGTCAAGGCAGTGGAGATGTTTGTTTTCTTTGAAAATCAGAAATTGGATTAGATAGGAGTATCCGTAGGTGACTTTAGTTGAGTACAATCTTTTGAAATATTTGGAGGCGTGCCATGTTAAATAAGCTTAGCTATGACCCTCTAATAATAAAATCCTTTGAAATTAGAAATTGAGGTTTGCCATTTAGCGAATTTTCATGGCCCTCGCAAAGTTAACAACGCGTTAGTTGCTTTAGGCACGTTATTTTTAATAATATTACCTTCCTAAACTCGGGTGCGCATTTATGTGACCCAAATCCAAATCTCGACAATGTTATATAAAATGTGTTGAGAACTGCGGGTGCATTTATGTGACGCAGTTCAAAACGCGTTTTATGTGACGTTGAATTTTTCGTAAAATCAAATGAAAGCGGTTTAAAGTTAAAATTGCACATAGGTTCAAAAATGTTTATAATCAGATAATTAAGCCAATTATAACAGTTGAGCAACCGTGCTAGAACCACGGAATCCGGGAATGCCTAACACCTTCTCCCGGGTTAACAGAATTCCTTACTCGAATTTCTGGTTCGCGGACTGTAATACAGAGTCATTCTTTCCTCAATTCGGGATTTGAACCGGTGACTTGGGATACCATAAAATTATCCCAAGTGGCGACTCTGAATTTTTTAAAACAATAAATCCCATTTCGATTGTCCTTTGATTGGAAAAACTCTCTTGTATTTATACTCTCTGCAGGGTGTAGTAAAAAGGAGGTGTGACAGCTTTGGCGACTCTGCTGGGGATTAGAACCCAAAATATCTGGTTTAGGGTTCAAGAAATTCGAGCTTAGAATAACTGTTATAGTTGGCTTTATCCATTATCTGATTTTGTTACATGATTTGGGCCTAATGTGCTAATTGATTGCTTTTACCGCTTTGATATTCCATGAACTGCATATAAACTGTTGTGAAATCCCTCTTCTCTCTGAGTCTTCTAAATCATGAAGAAGTGTGCACTTTGTGTGACTTCTTTTCTGTTAGATTTATATTCCAAATTTAGAACGAGATTCGGACAAGTTGCAAAGCCGGTGAAGCTTCTGTATTCCCGGTACGCTGCCCCCTCGGCTCGAGCTGTCCGCTCGGGTAAGCCAGGTCTAGAACAATAAACCCAGGTTTTGAACCTAGTATAACAAGACCTCATGCCGGATCCCTAGTAGGAACGTTTGCTTGCATCATGTGCATTTGACTTAGGGGACTCAACACAGGGGTTGGGTCCGTCTAGGACAGGTGTGCCCGAAATAATAGATCATCTTGATGCATCCTATGTGTTACGTGTTGCATTTCTTCAAGGGTAAAAGGTTCATTTGGCGGACCAATGATAATTGAGGGCGAAAGAAAAAGAAAAAAAGAGAAAAAAAGAGGCTGAAGTGTGAGGATGAAGCGAGTAGGGCCTAATTATATTTTTGTTACATTTTGTTAAGAAAAAAAGCATGGAAACTTCAAAAAGATTTTGCACTTTTTACCATTTTTTTAAAAAATTATAAAAAAAGAAAAGAAAAGAAAATCTAAAAAGATTTTATATGTTTCATCATTTTTCGAAATAAAAAAGAAAAAAATGTGTTTTCTATATGTCAGTTTTTTTTATTATTCTCGCCCGTATCCAATCTGCCCGAACTACGCGAACCTGATTCTCGTCTCTCGGGGCGAGATACGTAGGCAACCCACATAGGGTCCGGTCTTCCTAGTAAATCTTAGGTTCTTGGCTTTGTTGGGTCTTAGCCAAATTTTGCACTTCTAGCCACCTTTTGGCCAAATAAGCCATTTTGTAAAAATAGCCTCAATCGTGTCTTGCATGTGTCTTAGGAAAGTTTGAGCATGACAGACATCCCATGACCATCCGGTCAGGATCGCTCAGGCAGGAGTTGCTTAAGCAGATTTGTTTTATTTTTATGTTTTGAGTCTGTTCTTCATTTTATGTCGTCTTTTATTTTCTAGTTTTGTACAGTAATGTCAAGTCTTTTGTTATTGTATTTTCTGCTTTATATTTGAAAAAATATGCTGTAACTCAAAATCCAAAAAAAAGAGATGTTGCATTTTATATTTCGTTATAAATTTTCTTTAGAATACTAATTCTAGAAATGAAAAAATGTTGAGGTTTTTTTCTTTTTTTCTTAGGCAATTAATATCTAGGACTTAAAATGAATTATTTTTAATTAAAAGATAATTTTCTTTTAGTGCTTCTTTAAAAGCTTTCTTCAAGGTGTTAATTCCAAAATCCAAAAAGATTCTCTTTGAGGTGTTTCTTTGGGAAATTAGTGAAAGATGAAAACAAAATTTCTTTTATTAGAACTTTAGGATATTGTACATGGAAAAAAATATTTTATCTTTTGTCTATCATTAGAATTTTTTTTTAGGTAATCAAAATTGAAATCCAAAAATATTTTGTTTTATTTTGTTTATTGCTTGTTTCGAAATCTTGCGTCAGGATATCAAATGAAGATTCAAAATATTTTTCTGTGCTTTTATTCCTTAGATTTCCATCACAAAAAAAAGAAGAGAAAGAATCAAAAAAATATTTTTCTCTTTTAGGGGTTTTCCTTGATAATTTCTCATAGAATATCTATTTTAAAAAAAAAAAGAAAAGAAAAAGAAAAGAAAAGAGAATGAAAATGTCAGTTTGTTCACTTTATTCCCGATCTTCCAGAACTACGCAAAGATCTGATTACATAGGATTTGATTGAATCATTTTTTTTATTTATTAAAAGAAAAAAAATAAAGAAAAAAAAAGAAAAAAAAGAGAAAAAAAAAGATGAAATTATGGGATGAGAAAAGGAAAAAAGTGATGGTTAAAAAAAAAGAGGAGAAGAGGAAGGAAAATGAGCAAGCCAAGAAGTGTTAGAAAAGAAAATAGAAGATTCAAATGGAGAAATTGGGATGATGCCAAGTGACCTTATGACCCTCGAAGTCATTCTAGAACCATTAATTGTTGCTAGGCATTGCACGCAATGTGATATTTTTTGTTGTTAAATGCCCTAACGCTAACGGGATGACCCTATTTCGTTCTTTTGATATATTCAAACAGAAAGGTGGTTGGTTTGTGGTTCTCGAAGTAGTAACTCCTCTCCACAACATAAAGTCAAAAGGCAATGGCAGACAACAACAAAACTGAGTTGGTTGATACAGGTGCCCAAAGGCAATTGGTCGAACAGGTTGGTTGAAGAGGTAAAGATGCTAAGACAACACATGGCGGACATGTATCAGGCCTTGATGACTAGTAAGGCACCACCCCTGCCACCACCTAGCTTCCTAAATGCTGCCCTTACCCAAATACCGGTCACAGTGCCAGATGATCCCCCATACTCTCCAAATTCACCCGCTTACCATGGCTTTCCCAACCACCCCAGTAGCTCCATCACTCATCTTTCAATTACTTTTCCCAAAAATTGCCCTCCTGACTTATCCACCATCCCCAACAATGAACACCCACTCAAAGCTCATGATGCCCAATATTACCCCTCAGAGGTTGCCGACAAGGTTCCCAACTCATACAAGCAAGGCCCTCGGGATAAGTTTCATGTTGAAAATGAAAGGTTCATAGGAAGAGAAGGGAAAGATGGGATACCCAGGAGGCTGAAAGGCATAGAACAATCCTTGAAAAACAAACAAGGAAGGGAAGACCAAGGTAGCATGACTTACAAAGAACTGTCTGTGTCCCTTGACGTTCGCCTGCCCGTGGGGTTCAAAGTTCCAAAATTTAACTTGTATGATGGGTGTGGAGATCCGGTAGCCCACCTGAGGGTCTATTGCGGTGAAATGAGAAGCGTTGGAGAGAACGATGACCTGTTGATGGCATATTTCAGTAAGAGCCTGACTGGGGCAGCTTTGGACTGGTATATTCGTCAAGATGTTGGTAAGTGGCTTACATTGGGTGACATGGCTCAAGATTTTGTTTGATACTTTCAGTACAGATCAGACGTTACCCCAGACCGCTCCTCCCTATCTAGAATGGAAAAGAAGCCGGAGGAAAGCTTTAGAGAGTTTGGGCTCAGATGGAGGGAACAAGCTTCTCGAGTCAATACCCCGATTGGTGAAGAAGAAATGGTTGAGCTTTTCTTACGAGCCCAAGGGCCCACCTACTTCAGTCATTTGATCCCGGCCTTGGGAAGGCCTTTCAAAGATGTGTTAAAAATGGGGGAGCTAGTAGAAGAGGGAATCAAGTCAGGCAAAATCATGAGTTGTTCGAAAGGCATTCAGAACATCCCAGTAAGATTGGGTGGAAGAAAGAGAAACAGAAAAAATGATCCGATAGGCTTTCCCGATCAACACTTCCAACCTCGACATCATCCCCGTGGATATCCCTGTGCACTAGATGATCCTCTCCAATACCACTTCTCTCTACAGAACTCCCAAAGTCGTACGTCATTTTCCCAGTACCCAACTCCATGAAATGATCCACCCCCACGAGCCTACCGAAAACACCCTGGATCAGGTTTCCAGCCCAATCAAACATTTAAGAATGAGAGGTTGCTGAAAAAGGAAAAGGCTTTCACCCCTATTGGAGAATCATATGCTAGCTTGTTCCAAAAGTTGAAGCAATTGGACATGTTGAAGTTGATTCATATTAAAATGTCAAACCCTCTGTCAAAGAAGTTGGATTTTTCTCAAAGGTGCGCATATTGCTTAGATGCCCTGGGGCATGACACAGAGATATGTTGGAATTTGAAGAAAGAAATTCAAAAGCTTATTGATGCAGGTGACATTGTCGTGCAAAATCCAGATGCAGCCGACACTAGCCAAAGTCCATCGCCTGTTTATAATGAGACCCATATGGTGAGTATGATTTGTTTTGAAAAAGAATATGAGAATTATTCTGAGATCCTCGAAGGTCCATGCGCTGCAAAGTTTTCAGTGCTATTAGAGATTGATCTTAAGAACGAGCCAGCAAAGGGAACCCAAAAGCAATTTGTTAAGAGCAATGTAATAGAAGTTTGTGAAGGTCCTAGTAATGTTGATGCAGAATTCAATGGCTAAGATGCCGAGCTTGGCAATTGGAAAGACGCTCCTGTTTTGGTTAGCCAGGGAGGAGTTTTGGTGGTTTATTTTGTTGTCATTTCTATTGTCCGGGTTATTTTAGGGTTGTAATCCAGACATTGTCTTGTGGCTCAAACTCTTCTATCCTTTTATCTTGCCTAGTTTGTTTAGTCATAGTAGCCCGTCTAGTGTTGTCTAGGTTCGTTCTAGGTTTGTGACCCCAATTTAGTTTGTTTGTTTTGTTCAAACCCTTTCACCATCTGTCTAATGCAATTTTCTATTTTCTGTAATTTCTAGTCATTTTCATTTAGTTCTCTTTTCTTTTTATAGTTCTTTTCCTGATTAACTCTAGTGACATGACATGCACGTGTAATTCTCGGCCTGGTTTTAAAAGTTAGTTTAATCACGAAGCAATGAAACAATGTTGAAGATGTAGGGACATTTGAGGGAAATAAGTAAAGGCATTTTGAGATCACTTCAAGCCCAAATTGTGTGAAACTAGGGCAGATAGAGCATAAAGAAACCTTATTGAAATGTATCATGCCGCATCGGATTGAAGCTAAAGGCAAGTTTGCCCAAATTGACAAGAGTCGTTCGTGGTAATGAGAGTGAGAGTGTTGTCCAATGGTGCTTTGTATGTAACAGATGTAGAAGGAGAATGTGTGGATATGGTAATCAAGTCTGGCGGAATCAAAAGATGTTACAAATGTTTTCTTTGGTTTGTTTAATTGGGTTGTTTGTACTTGGCATGTTTTGAAGATTGGAATGACGAAGGCATTTTGTTCTACTATCTAAACACCTTATCCTTCGTTACCCCTTTGAGCTTTGTTTATTTTTTTTATACCCCTCTTTCGGGTTCAGTAGCAAAGATCAGAAATACAAGCGTGAAAAATAAGTAAAGGAAAAGGAGAAAAGAATAGAACGAAAAGGGAGAGAAGAAAAATGAAAATTGAACAAAAAAAAGAAGATAAAGAAGAAAAAGAAAAAAAGAGGAAAAAGAAGAAAGAAAAAACATAAAAACAACAAAAAGAGAAAAAGGAAGAAAGAAAAGAAAAGAAAAGAAGAAAAAGAAAAGAAAAATCACAACAACAGAGCAATTCCTATGTCATGAACTACGTTCGACCTGATTCCTTTTAAGGATACGTAGGCAGCCTCACGGTTCGGTCTCATTAAAATAAAATCCAAAAATCCCCAAGCAAGAAATTGGGGCAGAAGTTTTAATTTTGAGAAATCTGATTCCGAAAGTTGTAATTTTAACCCATTTGAATTGTTTTGAGCCTTTTATACCCTTTATTTCTAACCCCATCCAAAAGCCCACGTTGCGGTCCAAAGAAAGACCTTCTGATCAGTCTTCGAGAATGCCAAGTCAAGCAGGTAAAAGTAATTCATATCAGGGGCAACAGTCTAATTCAAGCAGAAAAATCAAAAATGAGAGAGTCTTATTGGTGAAAATCTTCACGGGCACCGTAAGGCGACGGGAGCTGAGAGAAATAAAAAATGAGAGAGTCTTATTGTTGAAAACCCTCGCGGGCACCGTAAGGCGATAGTAAGTTGAGAGAAAGAACAAAATGAGAGAGGCTTGATGGTGAAAACCCTTTGGGCACTACAAGTCGAATAAGGATTGTGAATTAGATTGGATAATCGGAGCATTGAAGCCTATTTTCACAGTTTAAGGGCGTATAACAGGAGTTGAACATCAGACTTGCTCAACAGAATAGGCAACATGTGCATATCATGGTCATTAGAGTTAGTATCCATATCTGATAGGTTTCTACTTTGTAGTTTTCTTGTTAGGAATCATCTCTTCCCTTTGTCCTTTACTCTGTTCCTTTACTCTTGTTTACTTCCTCTTCCTGAGTCTATTTGGTCTAAATAAGTGAGAAATGATTTCAAAATTTGCCACCAGCTTCCCAATTGCACAAAACGGGATCTAGCCAGCACATCAGTGTCATAAGTCAGGAAAGAACAACAAGCGCACTGAGTTGGTAACAATCAATATGCTTTGGGGTCCATCAGAAACACAAAGATTTGGTATATTTCAATTCGTGAACAGTGCAACAGATAAAGGATGTTGGGTGAACGGGTCAAAGGTATTCTCTATGATAGGACAAAGAAAGTGGTTAACCAGTGACAAGCGAGGTCTTTCAAGCAGAAATCAAAGTTATCGTGACAAGTGAGGGAACAGTAGACTTCAAGGCCAAGGCCAGTGATTTAAGTTAGGAAAAAACACCATGCGCACTGAGTGGATGGAAATTAACGAGCTTTGGAATTCATGAGAAACACAAAGGTGCAGTACACGTCAACACAAGAGCACGATGCAACAGGTGGAGGGTGTTAGGTGGACGGATCAAAGGTATTTTCGGTGAAACACAAAGGTTGGTAAATGTCAGTTCATGAGCAATGCAACAAATAAAGGGAATTGGGTTTGAACGGAGAAGGGGTATATTCTGTGATAAAGATGACAGAGAAAGTGGGTAGTCCATAAGCAAGCAAGGTCCTTGAGGGGAAATCAGTTATCATGGGAAGTGAAGGAGCAATCGCCCTCAAAGTCAAGGCCACAAACCAACCACCATATTTTCAAACTGACAAGATTTTTCTTTGATTTGAAACAGGGGCAGAAAATTTCGGTTGTTCCAAAGAAACCCTCCGTGGAGAAAGGCAGTCACCAAACAGATTTGATTTTTGATTTTCAGGACCCTCCTGGAAAATGAGACCTAGTTTAAAGTTCAGAAATAGCATAATCTAGCATAAATGCATCCCAAAATAATATAAGTTATCTTGGAAGTTTGTATGTTCAAGATAGGATTCAATTAGGAGTTTCCAGGACCCTCCTGAATAATGGGAATTAGCTTTGAAATTTTGATTAGATAATAACATTTAGCGTAAGTTTTGTTGTAGGGTAATATAATTCAGCTGTAAAAGTTGTCACTCTTAAGATAAGACTTGATGTTTGATTTTTCAGGACCCTCATAGATAAGGGAGTAGTTTAAGACCCTCTTGGATAACAAGATTTAGCAGAAATCACACCTGTAGAAGACATAACTTAGATTTTAAAAATTTTCGTTTAGTTAAAAGTTGTCAGGACCTCCTGAATAATGAGATCTAGCTTTCAATTCTTAGTAATACTTGGTAATATGATTTATCTTTACACTCACATCTATGCCCATCCACCAAACTGGGGTAGAAAAATTTTCTTTGTTTTATCTATTTTGAAGTCAGGAGCCCGCCTGGAGAGCAGAGAATACTTTCAAGCGTAGTAATCAGGAGCCCGCCTAGAGAACAAAGGAGTACAATTTAAATTTTAGCTTTCAAATTCTATGTTGAAGTCAGGTGCCCGCCTGGAGAGCAGGGAATACATTTCAAGTTGAAGTCAGGAGTTTTAGCTTTCAAATTCTATGTTGAAGTCAGGATCCCGCCTGGAGAGCAGAAAATACATTTCAAGTTGAAGTCAGGAGCCCGCCTGGAGAGCAGGGAATACTTTCAAGCGTAGCAGTCAGGAGCCCGCCTGGAGAAAAAGGGAGTACAATTTAAATTTTAGCTTTCAAATTCTTTGTTTTATCTATCTTGAAGCCAGGAGCCCGCCTGGAGAATAGGGAGCACTTTCAAGTTGAAGTCAGGAGCTCGCCTGGAAAGCAGGGAATACTTTCAAGTCAGCAATCAGGAGCCCGCCTGGAGAACAAGGGAGTACAATTCAAGTTCAAATTCTTATTGATATTTGGTAATGTTATCCATTTTACACTTACATCTGTGCCCAGCCACCGAATCGGGGCAGAAAATTTTCCTTGTTTTGTCTATTTTGTTTAAGTCAGGAGCCCGCTTAGAGAGCAGGGAATACATTTCAAGTTAGCAGTCAGGAGCCCGCCTGGAGAGCAGGGAATACATTTCAAGTTAGCAGTCAGGAGCCCGCCTGGAGAGCAGGGAATACATTCAAGTTAAGCAGTCAGGAACCCGCCTGGAGAGCAGGGAATATATTTCAAGTTAGCAGTCAGGAGCCCACCTGGAGAGCAGGGAATACATTCAAGTTTAGCATTCAAGAGCCCGCCTGGAGAGCAGGAATACATTTCAAGTTCAGCAGTCAGGAGCCCGCCTGGAGAGCAGGAATACATTTCAAGTTAGCAGTCAGGGGGTCCCGCCTGGAGAATAGGGTCAGTTTTTACTTTAGTCAAGCTCAGTTTATAGTTTTCCTAGACTATTCTTTAGTTTACTTTCATCATTGCATCAATAGTACAAGTGGCTTACAATTTTGCTAACAACTCACAAATCTTCTTAGCACAAACTGGGGCAAAAATATTTCTTTGTTTTGTCTGTTTTGTTGTAATCAGGCGCCCACCTGGAGAACAAGGGGAGACAACTCAAGTTTCTAGGGAAAGCAGTGTTAAGGTAAGATGACTCGAGTTTCAAGGGAAAGTAGTTTCGAAGGAAGACAGTTCAAGTTTCAGGGGAAAATGGTTCAAGGTGCAAGGAAAAACAGTGTCAAGTAACATGAGAAGACGGTTCAAGTTCAGCAGTCAGGCGCCCACATGGAAAAAAAGGGAATTCAATTCAGAATGCAATGCAGGTCAGTAACAGAAGAAGCTCATGTCAATAATGCGAGTTAGCAGTCCTAGATGATCAACCGAAGTTTGCCACAATAAAGGAAAAAGAGATAAAGGCAACAAGTCAATCCAAATGCAGAAGTTGATGGAGGATGTGAACTGCTTAAGACATGGTGGAAGTCACAAGCACTACAGGTCCGGTCTTGACCCAAAAAGCTGAAGAAGAACGAACTAGCACCTGCAGCTAACAAGCGCCAAGGTTCAAATCTAAAGTCTGCATGAAGAACCACTCAAGATCAAGCTTCAGAAGACTTATAGATAGGAATCTTGTAACTCGTAATTGATAGGCTTAGCTAGTCTTTTTCATGTTTTGATTTTTGATGTAATAACAGGACTGCGGATCGGAACCTCGACGGAACGGCACCTCGACCAGCTCTCCACCTCGGCATACTCCATCATTTCACTAACCTCTGAACTACACGTGGCCTGATTCCTTTATAGCCAAGAATATGTAGGCAGCTCAAACACTAGGGCTCGGTCACACTCTCTTTTCTCTTAGTTTTAGTCTCTCCAAATAAGGGTCGGGTCAAAAACCTGTCTAGTCAGTCTTTGTCTGAAAACTCTGCGTGTTTCCAGTCAAAGAGGGGCAGCTGTAGACATGTGATTTTTGACCCTCCCTAAGATTTTTTATATATTAGTGTAAAATATTTAATTTAGGCATAATATAGATATTTTAAGTAATTTTTACTTTATTTTATTACAAGAAAACAAAAATTACAAAAATAGGTTCATTAATGTTTTGTAGTCATTTTTAATCTTAAAAAAAAATACAAAAAATAGTATCGTATTTTTATTTTAATATGATATTTGAAAATACCAAAAATAGATTTGTTTTAATGGTTAGTTTTATTTTAATAATTATTTGAATAGTAGGATTAATTAATAAATGGGCCCGTATTTTTAATCTCGAAAAGAATAGAACTTGGGCTCGAGCAACCCATTTTTAGGCCTAATTTTGGACTTAGCCCATAATTTCCAAGCTCATAAATCCTAGGCCCATACCCCTTAACCTAAAAACCCTACCAAAAACCTAGACTCTACAATATAAAAACAAGGCTAAGACTAAAAAGAAAGGGAGGAATGCTGAAAAAACGAAAAAAAACTGCGCAGCTTTGACAGGACCCCCGCGCGTCATCTGCACCCCCCCCCCCCCCCCCCCACCTTTCGTCATTTTTTCAGCGAACTAGACGATCGACCCCTGTCCCCATTCTTCATCTTCTCCGACGCCTGAGCATAGCAGCCATAGCCATCGTGCTTTTGCTTCTTCCCATTAACAACGAAACAGCCGACCCTTCTTCATCCTCTCCTTCAGTATATAGCACCCCATCTCTGTCGTCAACCACCGGTCGACCACCCCATAAACATGACCTGACCCTTCTGCCATCTCCTTCGCTTGAGTTGTTGCTTCACCGGAATTGATCACCGGCAAGTGACAACACCAACGAGCGACCAAACAACTTAAACCAGCCGTTGTTCGTCAGAAACCAGACGCACGACGTCACCGGTGACCACCATTGAAGCCGGCGAACACACACACACACATTGCTACCGTTCCACCCTCCCACATCTGCCGCTACCATAACTGGCCTGAAATGCAGCAAAAACAGTGACATAAACATGAGAAGTTTCCAGTCATCGTCCCATTTGAGGTCATCGAGTCAGTGTTCCATCCGAGCTACTATTAGATTCAAGTTCTTCCGGCAAAACTCGGTCAGTCCGTTGCTTGCCGAGGGTCTGTTCGTGCTCAGCCATCGTGCTGTATTCTTCTTGTAACCCGTTGAAAGATCTTTAATATATTAAGAGGCTTCAAAGGTCCGTTGTTTTCTTCTTTATCATTTTGCTTGGATGGTTAAATTCCTATAATCTATTTGGTTTGAAATTAAATGGTGTTATTAATGTGCTTCATGTTGTTCATGTTGTTGATTCATTAGTGGCATTAAAATGCAGCATCCGTAGAGTTTAATCAATCATGACAGGCTTGGAATTCTTTTGGAATAATATGAATGCTCATTGTTAAGTCCTGATGCATTTTAGTTTTCTTCTACCCTGTTGGTTCTCACGTTTTAGACTTGGTTCTTCTTCACTGATGGAATGATAAGACTTGAGTCAAAATAATAGTTGGACCATTATTTGCTAATTTACGTGGGTTGTATGGTCACTTGGTCTAATTTAATTGAATAAGTAGTTGTACTGCATTTCTGGGCCATGGCCTGTTAGTCAAGGCAGTGGAGATGTTTGTTTGTCTTTGAAAATCAGAAATTGGATTAGATAGGAGTATCCGTAGGTGACTTTAGTTGAGTACAATCTTTTGAAATATTTGGAGGCGTGCCATGTTAAATAAGCTTAGCTATGACCCTCTAATAATAAAATCCTTTGAAATTAGAAATTGAGGTTTGCCATTTAGCGAATTTTCATGGCCCTCGCAAAGTTAACAACGCGTTAGTTGCTTTAGGCACGTTATTTTTAATAATATTACCTTCCTAAACTCGGGTGCGCATTTATGTGACCCTAATCCAAATCTCGACAATGTTATATAAAATGTGTTGAGAACAGCGGGTGCATTTATGTGACGCAGTTCAAAACGCGTTTTATGTGACGTTGAATTTTTCTTAAAATCAAATGAAAGAGGTTTAAAGTTAAAATTGCACATAGGTTCAAAAATGTTTAAAATCAGATAATTAAGCCAATTATAACAGTTGAGCGACCGTACTAGAACCACGAAATCCGGGAATGCCTAACACCTTCTCCCGGGTTAACAGAATTTCTTACTCGGATTTCTGGTTCGCGGACTGTAATACAAAGTCATTCTTTCCTCGATTTGGGATTTGAACCGGTGACTTGAGACACCGTAAAATTATCCCAAGTGGTGACTCTGAATTTTTTAAAACAATAAATCCCGTTTCGATTGTCCTTTAATTGGAAAAACTCCTTTATTTATACCCTTCCGGGGTGTAAGGAAAAAAGGAGGTGTGACAGTGACTAATGACAACAATGAGCTCATTCCTACTAGAACGGTCACCGGGTGGAGAGTTTGTATGGATTACCCAAAGCTGAACAAGGTGACTAGAAAAGATCATTTCTCATTGCCATTCCTTGACCAAATGCTTGATCGTCTTGCGGGGCGGGCTTTCTATTGCTTTCTTGATGGTTACTCGGGGTACAATCAAATTCTAATTGCCCCGGAGGACCAAGAGAAGACCACCTTTACATGTCCTTATGGCACATTTGCTTTCTATAGAATGCCATTTGGATTGTGTAATGCTCCGGCGACCTTCCAACGTTGCATGATGGCTATTTTCATCGACATGGTGGAGGATATCTTGGAGGTCTTCATGGATGATTTTAGCATGGTTGGGGATTCTTTCTAGGAGTGCTTGGTAAACTTGGATAGAGTGTTGGTCCGATGTGAAGACATCAACCTTGTTCTCAATTGGGAAAAATGCCATTTTATGGTAGAAGAAGGTATAGTGTTGGGTCACAAGATCTTGAAACGAGGAATTGAAGTTGATAAGGCCAAGATTGAGGTTATTTCGAGGCTCCCTCCCCCTACTTCTATCAAAGGGGTGAGGAGTTTCGTTGGGCACGCGGGTTTTTGCCGGATGTTCATAAAGGATTTTTCTAAAGTGGTATACCCTTTGTGCAAGTTGCTCGAGAAAGATGCAAAGTTCTTGTTCGATGAGAGTTGTATGCAAGCATTTGAGCTACTCAAGCTCAAGTTGACTTCTACCCCCATCATCACCACACCAAATTGGAGCTTACCTTTCGAGCTCATGTGTGATGCTAATGACGTTGCGGTTGGGGCTTTTTTGGGCCAAAGAATCAACAAGATGTTTCAACCGGTGTACTACGCAAGCAAGACCATGAATGAGGCTCAAAAAAACTATACAGTCACCGAGAAAGAATTATTGGCTATTGTGTTTGCTATGGAAAAGTTTCGACCTTACCTTATGGGGGCCAAAGTTATAGTGCACACCGATCATGCCGCCCTTAGGTATTTGATGACCAAGAAAGACTCCAAGGCGAGATTGATGAGATGGGTGTTACTTCTTCAAGAGTTTGATCTAGAAATTATTGACCGGAAAGGTAGTCAGAATCAAGTGGCGGACCACTTGTCCTGTTTGGAGGAGGAGGGGAGGCCTTGTAACGCCCTTGAGATCAATGATTCATTTCCCGACGAACAACTCCTTGCGGTGTCAATGAAGGATATGCCATGATTTGCCGATGTTGCCAATTACCTTGTGACTAGAATAATCCCGTGTGAGCTCTCTTCTAACCAAAGGAAGAAGATCAAGCGGGATTGTTTGGATTTCTATTGGGATGAGCCATACTTGTTCAAGATTTGCACGGATGATGTGATTCGTAGATGTGTCCCGGAGGAAGAACAATTGAGTATCCTAGAGGCTTGCCATTCTTCACCCTATGGTGGACACCATGGTGGGGTGAGGACCGCCTCGAAAGTTATTACTTGTGGATTCTATTGGCCCACCTTGTTCAAAGATGCGGGCGATTTGGTGAAGAGATGTGATGAGTGCCAAAGAGCGGGCGGAATTTCAAAAAGGGATGAGATGCCCCTCAATACGATTCTTGAAGTGGATATCTTTGATGTTTGGGGCATCGATTTCATGGGTCCATTTGTTATCTCTTGTGGGAATACTTACATTCTCGTGGAGGTTGATTATGTCTCAAAGTGGGTTGAAGTCGTGGCTTTGCCTAATAATGAAGCCCGGAGTGTTGTTGTGTTTCTTAAAAAGAATATCTTCACAAGGTTTGGCACTCCTCGTGCTATCATTAGTGATGGGGGGTCTCACTTTTGCAACAAGGCTTTTGACACGTTGCTTTCTAAGTACAGTGTCAATCATAAGGTTTCAACCCCCTATCATCCTCAAGCTAGTGGCCAAGTGGAAGTCTCCAACAGAGAAACTAAGAGTATCTTGTCTAAAACTGTCAATGCTAATAGGACCGATTGGTCGAAAAAGTTGGATGACGCTCTTTGGACTTATCGGACGGCTTACAAAACTCCGATTGGTATGTCTCCGTATCGGTTGGTGTTTGGGAAAGCTTGCCATCTTCCGGTGGAATTAGAGCACAAGGCCATGTGGGCCTTGAGGAAGTTGAACCTAGAATGGGATGTTGCGGTAAATCTTCGGGTTGAACAACTTAATGAGCTTGATGAGTTTAGATTCCATGACTACTCCAGCTCGTCCTTGTACAAGGACAAAATGAAGTACCTTCACGACAAATATGCTCGGGGTAAGGAGTTCAAGGTTGGAGATATGGTTCTCTTGTTCAATTCCCGGTTACGTCTGTTTCCGGGTAAGCTCAAGTCAAAGTGGAGTGGGCCTTTTGAAGTTGTGATCGTGACCCCATTTGGTGCTCTTGATCTAAGGAACAAGAATGGTGAAGTATTCAGAGTCAATGGACATCAGGTCAAGCATTATCTTGGGAAATTTGATGATAGCCACGTGGTGGCACTTCTCCATCTAAAGTGATGTGCTGGTAACATTCGTCGTACCGCGACGTTAAATCAGGCGCTGCTTGGGAGGCAACCCATGTCTTTTTCTTTTTGTTGTTTTCTGTGTTTTCTTGGTAGTGTAGGTTTGATTTTTGAGCTAATTTATTTTAAGATGTTGCAGAGATTGAGTTGATGCAGTGCAAAGTAGTTTGAAAAAAGTTGAACAGTCTCTGAAGATTGCCAGTGCGGACGCAGTGCACTTTATGCGGTCCACACTGGTGATGGTCAAAAGTGGTGCTCTCTGAAGTTTGCCACCGTGGCCGCATTCCATTTAGTGCGGCCCGCGGTGGACCTCCGCGGCCGCGGTCTGGTTTGTGCAGACCGTGGAGGTTGCCTACTCAAGCTTCATTTAAACAACCCAGCACGGTCCGCGGTCGGTTTTGTGCGGCCCGCGCTGGTAGGTGTAAGCACGTGATTTTTGACCCTCCCCGGGAATTTTTACGCTCTTAGCTTAAAATATCTAATTTAGGACTAATAGAGCTATTTTAACTATTTTTTTACTTTATTTCGTTGCAAAAAGAAAATTTCAAAAAAATATATATATAAATTTTAGTTTATGTATTTCCCATAAACTTGAAAAATACAAAAATTGCACTTTATTTTTGTACCTTATATAATTTCGAAAAAATACAAAAATAATAATTCTATTAAAGTTTTATAGGCATTTTTAACTTTGAAAAAATACAAAAATATTACCTCATATTTTATCTTAATATTTTAAAACGAAAATTACAAAAAAAAAATAGTTTTATTAATATTTTGTAGCTATTTTAAACCTTGAAAAAATATTTAAAAAAAGATATAGTTTTGTTTAAATACTAGTCTTATTTTTGGTAGTTATTTTGCTTACATAGGACTAGCTAAGCAACGTGTTTCTATTTCTCGGGTTCGGGCAAAAGAATAATATTCGGGTTCAAACTACCCGGTTTTAGGCCTAATTTTCGGACCTAGCCCATAATTAACCGTGTCCAGGACACGTGGGGAACCCCACCACGCGTGGGGGACATATGCCTCGAACCCCACCACGCGTGGGGCTCATTTTCATGGGCATTGCATTACAAAACACGGACCAACGAAAAGGGACGGGGAACATTTAAAAAAATGGGAAAAAGGGGTACTGTTCCCTTTTCTTCTTCATAAAGAAGAAAGAAAGGAACAGAACGAAAAAGAAAGGAAACGAAAACAAAGAAACACTTTGGATTTTTTTGAATGGAAAAAAGAACGGACTTTTGGAAAAGTGGGAAAGATACTACTGTTCATCTTCTTCTTCTTTGAGAAGAAGAAGCACAAAAACCCTACTGTAAACGACGCCCTAACCGGAACATAACCATCTCCTCACGTCGACCACCAAACCAGTCGCCCTCACGTCCAAGCTCCAGCCATCGCGACCAACCAGTCACCACCTTCCGGCACCCCCACGTACCATCCCCGTCAACCTGCTGCCTCAAAACCACCATGGACGACCGCTAAAAACTCCCTCCATCGCTGCACCCCGACGACCTCAGCTGTTCGTCGTCCCAGTCCGGTCGTCGACCACGTACCATCCCCGTCAACCACTGCCCGCAACCACCCCCGTCGTCAACTGTCCAACGACTTCTTTGTTGCAGCTTCACGCAACAGTGCTGCGCCGAAAAATACAGCAGCTGTTGCTGCGTCGCTGCGTTGCTGAGTAGCTCAGTCGTTGCTTCAGTCCGGTGAGGTTGTTTTGTTCGTCGAGGTCCGGAACGTCGAGGTCGTTCCGAGTTTTCGTTGTTGTTCCTTGTTCGGTGAAGTCCGGTTCAAGTTCCGTAGGAGGCACTGTTTGTCGTTCTAGGATTGTCGAGGTTCGAAGGTTGGTGTTCTTCGTCCCTTGTTTCATTTTGTTCGTTTCGCATGTTATGATTCAAGGCAATAAATGAAAATATTCTATATTTATGAATGTCAACGATGCAATTTTTGTTGCTGTGTTAAAAATGGTATTTTATGTTTGGTTACTGCATGCTTAAAGTAAATATGAGCATATGAACGAGGTTATTCTATTTTTCATTTTTACCATGGATATTATTACCTGTTAGAATCGTTTTTTTTTTTTGTTTAATCTCGAATGGCTTCACTAGTAGGAAATCGTAGTTGTTTTAAGTTTGCCCTTAAATAGTAAAAATGAGACGAGCCTCGCAAAAAAAAAAACAACAAATAAAAAAAAGAAAAAAAAAGAAGAAAAGAAAAATGCACAAGCCGCGGGGCCCTCTAAATGTATGTATTAAACACTTAGATTCCGGGACGGGCCGTTTAGAAAATTTCACGGCCCCACCTAAAATAATAATGCGCTAGTTGCTTTAGGCGCGCCTTTAATAATGTTATCTCCCTAAACTCGGGTGCACATTTATGTGACCCAAATCCAAATCTCAACGGAGTCGAAATATGTCTCTAGTCACGGGCGCATTGATTGTGGCGTGGCCCGAGATGCATTTCCATGACGTTGCAAATTCTTTTAAAAATAACGAATGAGACGAGCCTCGACAAACAAAAATGTAGAAGCTGCGGGGCCCTCTAAATATATATATATATTAAAAATATTTAGAATTCAGGAGGGCCGCTTAGCGAATTTCGTGGCCTTCCCAAAATAATAACACGATAGTCTCTTTAGGCGCGTGTTTAATAATCTACTTTCTTAAACTCGGGTGTGCATTTCATGTGACCCAAATTCAAATCTCAAAACATCAAATAAAATGCGTTCCGGATTGTGGGTGCATTTCATGTGACGCAGTCCAAGGACG
This sequence comes from Nicotiana tabacum, assembly GCF_000715075.1. Taxonomy (NCBI): domain Eukaryota; kingdom Viridiplantae; phylum Streptophyta; class Magnoliopsida; order Solanales; family Solanaceae; genus Nicotiana; species Nicotiana tabacum. The sequence continues at coordinate 117,675,421 of NC_134089.1, forward strand.
TGTTTTAAGCGATGTTCACATTCTTGCAAAAACAATAATAATAAAGCGGTTAAAAGTTAAAATTTGCACATAAGTTCATACTTGTATAAAATCAGATAATCAAGCCGAATATAACAATTGAGCGACCGTGCTAGAACCACGGAACTCGGGAATGCCTAACACCTTTTCCCGGGTTAACAGAATTCCTTATCCGGATTTTTGGTACGCAGACTGTAATATGGAGTCATTCTTTTCCTCGATTCGGGATTAAAATTGGTGACTTGGGACACCCTAAATCTCCCAAGTGGCGACTCTGAAATAAATGAACAAATCCCGTCTCGATTGTCCTTTAATTGGAAAAAACTCCCCCCTGCGCCCCGCGGGCGCGGAAAAAGGAGGTGTGACAGCTCTGGCGACTCTGCTGGGGACCTATACCCAGAACCACTGGTTCAGGGTTAGAAATTCGAGCTTAGATAAATTGTTGTATTTGGCTTTATCTGATTTTGTTACATGTTTTGAGCCTAATGTGCTTAATGTTGCTTTTACCGCTTTGATATTATGTGAACTGTATATAAATTGTGCCGAAACCCATCTTCTCTCTGAGTCTTCTTAATCATGAAGAAGGGTGTACTTCGTACGACTTCTTTTCTGTATAGTGTCAATTCCCAATTTAGAACGAGGTTTGGATAAGTCGCAAAGCCGGTGAAGCTTCTGTATTCCCGGACTGCCGCCTCCTCCTTGGCTCGAGCTGTCCGCTCGGGTAAGCTAGGTCTAGAACAAACACCCAGGTCTGAACCTAGTATAACAAAGCCACATGCCGGATCCCTAGTAGGAACGTTTATTTGCATCATGTGCATTTGACTTAGGGGACTCAACACAGGGGTTGGGTCCGTCTAGGACAAGCAACCTGAAAATAATAGACCATCTTTCGGCATCCTATGTGCTACATGTTGTATTTAGTCAAGGGCGAATGGGTCATTTGGTCATTTCCAGCATGATGTTATTTTAATCAAAGCATGGGGAACATTTGTGGAATCCAAGAAGCCTTGGAATTCCCTATGTCCCCCACGCTTGCTTTTTGGGAAAACACATGGGGAACATTTGTGGAATCCAAGAAGTCTTGGAATTCCCATATGTCCCCCACGCTTCATATGTTGGGAAAAGCGCATGGGGAGCATTTGCGGAATCCAAGAAGTCTTGGAAATCGTTATGTCTCCCATGCCACATTTTTGAAAGAAATAATAAATATAAAAAAATAAAATTACAAATAAATAAAAGCATTGGAAAATTCAAAAAGATTTTGTATGTTGTCATCGTTTTCCACATATAAGAAAATCTTGAAAAAAGGAGAAAATAACAGCATAGAAGTCCGAGTAGAGTCGAAACTCTGCCGAAATTTTAAAAATGAAAAATGTTTTGTTAGTTTGTTATATTAAAAGCAAAAGAAAAATAAAATAAAAAAAAATCATCATTGTTCCGTCTGTTTGTTTTAAAAAAAAAATATTAAAGAAAATAGTTTGTTTTGCCATTAAATGAAAATGAAAATGAGTCTGTTTTTTTTTTTTAAAAAAAAATGTTTTATTTTGTTTTACTTTGTTTGTCTATGAAAATGCCAGAAATAAAAATAAAAAAAGTCCGGCGTTGAATGTGATTTTATTATTTGTTCCAAAAATAAGTATATATATAATCCAAAAAAAAAATTCAAAAGAAAGTTCAAAATTCAAAAAGATAAAATAGATAAATCCGAAAATATTTTGATTCTTCGTTAGAAAATTCAAAATTCAAAAAAAAAACATTTTAGAAGCATTTCTTATATTGAAGGTAAAATTCCGAAAATATTTTCTTCTTTTCTTTTTTTTTAAAAAAAAAAATAAAAAAAAACGAAAATTCAAAAATATTAGTCTTTCTTTTAAAAAGAAAATCAATCAAAAAATAATATGTCCTCGCTTCTTTTAAAGTAGTTCTTTTAAACGAAAATTCAAAAAAAAAAGTTAGTTCATCTGCTTATTATTATTTGCCTACTTATTTTTATTTAACCGAACTACGCGGGTTTGATTCTCACCGGATGTGAGATACGTAGGCAACCCTCATCGGGTCCAACCCCACCTTCTCAAAAAAGAAGGAATGTTTTATGTTTTTCGTTAATTCGTTTGTTTGTTATAAATGAAAATAATAGAATAATAGTCTATTTGATTGTTGTGAAAATAATAATAAAATAAAAAAAATAAATATAGAAAATGGAAAAGGGTCCTCTCAAAAACAGTTTATTTACCCGAACTACGCGGGTTTGATTCTCACCGGATGTGAGATACGTAGGCAACCCTCATAGGGTCCAACCCCACCTTTGCTAAAATAGCCAAAAACAAAAAAAAATAATAATAAAAGAATAACATGTCAAATTTTAATTTTGTCATAAAGAAGTCGGGTGACGTTGTTTTATCAAGACATAGCCGAATGTTCCCGAGAGGGACGCCGGAAGGCTGACTTTGCATAAACAGCCACCTTTGGGTCATATTTAAGATTTGGTCCAGTTGACCCACACAGCCTTAAAAATCTTCGTCCCCGAGACGTTGAAAGGCCGTGTTCGCAATATTGACTTTTCTAATTTTGAAAAACGATAAAAAGAGTTATAAATAAGTCAGGTGATGCTGTTTTGTCATAAATAGCCGAATGTTCCCAAAAGGGACGCCGGAAGGCTGACTTTGCATAAACAGCCACCTTTGGGTCATGTTTAGGATTTTGGTCCAGTTGACCCACACAGCCTTAAAAAGCTTCGTCCCCGAGACGCTGAAGGGCCGTGTTTTGCAACACCAAGTTTATCATAATTTGAAAAAAACAAAGAGTCGACGGTCAAGTGAATAATAAGCCGAGCCAGTTTCGGCCGCGTCTTAAACCGTTCTTGCCGAAGTAGCCTTAGAGTATCTGTCAGTTGTCGAAAGGTTATTTTCGTAAAAGAACGGACAAGTTTGTAAAGTGTCATAAAATAATCCTCCCCGGCCTCAAAATTCATGTGAAATTTGGAAGGGGCCACATTGGCAAAAATAACCATTTGGTTGCATTTGTCGAACAGAGAAAGGGAGTTAGCCTTTTGTTTTTAAGTTTATAAATCTTTTGATTAAAATAGGCGGGTTGTTCGATTTTCAAGTTGGTAGGTCATCTTTAAACCTTTGAAACCCAGTTTGTTTTAATATGAAAAGTGAAAAGAATAATTGTTTGTTATGGTTTATCTCTTATTGGTCCGAACTACGCAAGGTCTGATTCATGCGGGGTCATGATACGTAGGCAATCTCCATAAGATTCGACCACAACAAAAAGAAATAAAAAAAAGGGAAAAATGAAAAATCGAAAAAGAGAAAAGAAAAAAGATCGAAAGAAAAATGAAATACAAAATAAATACAGGGGTTCCCAAAGTACTTCAAAGGGGCAAATAAACAAGTCGGGGTGACGCATGTTGTTTAAAGCAAAGCATGTTAGAAACGGTTAACTGCCTAGGGGCATTGCATCCTCAATGTGTTGTTGTCAAATCTGTTAAACTCTAAACGCTAACAAGTTTGTTGTTTTCCGAATCTCAAACAGTTAGTTGTTAAAGAATTCTGGCAACACACCCTTACCAAACTATATCCAAAGGACCGATAACAACAAGCATGGCTACTTCAGAGAATAGTACCGAGGAAGAAAGGCCGATGAGCCAGTTGTTAAAGGAAGCGATGGGAAAGATAGAAAGGATGGGACTAGATATGAATGCAATGCAGGTAGCTCTAGCCAAAGCACAAAAGAGCCCTGAGCCATTGGGGCACATGCCGGAATACCCTCACTCCGGCCCTTCAACAAGCCTCCCAAATCCCCGTTACCATCAAGAAAGAAGCCCTCATGATTCCCAGGCTCCACCACCCCATCAACCTCTCCCAACACCCAATATTCCCATTTTTGTGGGACCTGCATCAGCCCCTTTGCAGCGAACGACCAGTGAGCCATTGTTTCAGGCTCACGATACACAATACTATCCCCCTGAGCCTACATTCCATCCACCCGAACCACAGGCTTACAATCCCCATTTGGAAGTACCGACAGAGGTTGAGAAGCCGGATAAGGCCCCTGAACAGGATGAAGTGTTGAGAAAGTTCAAAATCCTGGAGCAATCCTTCAGGAACTTACACGGGCTGGGCAATCAAGTCAGCGTGGCATACAAAGATCTGTGCCCTTTCCCAGATGTCCAACTCCCGGCTGGGTTCAAGATGCCCAAGTTTGATTTATATGAAGGGCACGGTGATCCCATGGCACATTTGCGGGGATTCTGTAGCAAAATGAGAGGGGCAGGAGGCAAGGATGAGCTTTTGATAGCTTATTTCGGCCAAAGTCTGAGCGGATCTGCACTGGAATGGTATACCAGGCAGGATTTCAGCAGGTGGTACACGTGGGATGACCTGGCACAGGCTTTCGCAGGTCATTTCCAGTACAATGTCGAGATAGTCCCTGACCGTCTCACATTGCTGAGGACTGAAAAGAAGCCCGGGGAAAGTTTTCGTGAGTTTGGTTTCCGCTGGAGAGAACAAGCAGCCAGAGTTGATCCTCCCATGAAAGAGGGAGAAATGGTGGACTACTTCTTGCAAACACTTGATCCAACTTACTTTGGTCACTTAGTGACAACGGTTGGGAAATCCTTCAATGAAGTGGTAAAGATAGGGGTCATGATAGAGGAGGGCCTAAGGTCTGACAAAATCCTAAATTACTCAGCGCTCAAGGCAACGACCCAAGCTATTCAGAGCGGCGCGGGAGGTGTGCTCGAGGTCGCATCAGTCGAAGCAGGTACTGGGTCCAAATTCAGAGGTCCTTCCCCTCACTACCAGCCCAGGCCCCACACTCCATACAACCTTCCACAACCCTACTATCCACCATCAGAGCCACTCTTTTCAGACCATCATGCCCAAGCCTGCCCCCGAGCTCCATATAATCCGCCTCAATATTATCCTCCGAACAAAGTCCGGTCGCAGGGTCAACTATCAGGTCACCCCCGCTGGCGAGAGCCAGCACCACGTAATGCATTCTTGCCTTCACAACGTTTTCAAGCACCCAACGACCCTAGAAAACAGGGGCATGGGGGAAAACAAAGGCAAGGAAACAATTTCACGCCAATTGGGGAGTCCTACGCAAGTTTGTTTGAAAAGCTAAAGCTTTCAGGACTGATTGAGCCGCTCCTTGGCTATACTCCAGATCCATATGCAAAAGGGTTCAATCCTGCTGTACGATGCATGTACCACTCTAATGTCCAAGGACATAGCATTGAAGATTGTCGTTCTTTGAAAAAGGAAATCGAAAGAATGATTCAGGAAGGGGCAATTGTGATCAACGACAGTGACAGGGAGCAGGCGAATCATCTTGAGAACTTGTTGATTGATGTTGATAATACTAAAGGTGGGGATGGTCTTGGCAATGTTGATATAGAGCTCAATGGCTAAAATGTCATGCTTTGCAGTTGGAAGATACTCCATTTTGGGTCAGCCGGAGATGCCGTGCTTGGATGGTTGGAAAAACACTCCATTTTGGGTCAACCGGAGAGGATCTTTGATGGTTTATTTTGTTGTCATTTCCGTTGTTCGGATTATTAGGATTGTAATTCCGATTTGTTTTGTGTCAATATCTTTCCGCTTATCTTTCCGTTTTGTCATAGCGGTTTGTTTAAGTTTTGTCCAAGTTGTTTAGGATTTTATTCCGGTTTTCTTTGTTTTTAAAACCATTTGTTCAGTCCAATGCAAAAAATTCAGTCTTTGATTATTCCCAGTGACCTTTCTGTTTAGTCATTATGTCATTTTTATTCAGCACTGATTCTAGTGACATGACATGCGCACACAGTTTGGGCCTAGTCTTTAAAGTTAATCATAAAACCCCAGAAAGGCGATCAAACCATTTAAAGAAAATAAGGACGGTTTGAGATTATTTGGAGCCCGAGTCATGTGGAACTGGGGTAAGTTCAGCACAAAGAAAACCGTTAAAAGCAAGATTCGCCAAATTGGCATAAGGGGCGTTCATGATAATGAGAGTATCGCCCAGTGGTGTTTAGAAGTGACAAATGAACAAACAGATGTCGAATATAATTGTCAAATCTAGCACCATCGGAAGAGACTATAAATCTATTGATTAATGGTGTTGTTTGCACTTGGCATGTCTTGAAGACTGGAATGACGAAGGCATTTTGTTCTGCTACCTAAACACTTTATCCTTCGTTACCCCTTTTAGCCTTATTTATTTTTCTTTCATACCCCTCGTTCGGAATCAGTAACAATGAAAAAAAAGAGAAAGAAAGAAAACAGCAACGAAAAAAAAAAAGAGGAAAAAAAAATGAAAAGAGACAAGAAAAGAAAATTGATAAAAAGAAAAAAAAGAAATGAAAAAGAGGAATTGGGAACTACGTTTGACCTGATTCCTCAAAGAGGATACGTAGGCGCTTCACAGCTCGGTCATAGTTTTGAAAAATGAAAAAGAAACAATTAAGATATCCCCAAGCAAGAAACTGGGGCAGAGGTTGCGGTCGTTGTAAATAAATCTAATTCCGAAGGTTGTAACTAATAACCCAAAAAATTAATGTATTTTTGAGCCTTTTATACCCTTTCTTTCTAGCCAATCCAAAAACCCACATTACGGTCCAAAGAAAGACCTTCCGATCAGTCTTCAAAAGATGTCAAGTCAGACTAATGAAGAGTCTTGCCGGCGAGCACATTCTGTTCCACAGCAAAAGGGACTCTAATCTCCAGCAGAAAGAGGCATACCGGCGACACTCCAAATCTCCAGCTGGAAAGTGATACAAATGAGAGAGTCTTATCGGTGAAAACCTTCACAGGCACCATAAGGCGATGAAAGCTGAGAGAAGAACCCAAAAATGAGAGAGACTTGATAGTGAAAACCCTTCGGGCACTACAAGTCGAATAAGATTGAGAGTCAGAGGGGGAATCACCAATTGAAGATCTTAAAAGATGATTGACGGTAAAGGATAGGCCACATACGCATGTCATGGCCATTAGAGTCGGTGTCTGCATTTGATAGGGTTTTTATTTATAGTTTCTTTTGTTAAAAAGTCATGTTTATCTTTTTCCTTTCATAGAAAAATCCCCAATAGAGTCTGTCTGGTCAGAACAAGTACGAAATGACTTCAAATAGGCCATCAGCTTTCCAAAATGAGATCTGACTAGTAAAGCAGTGAAGAGGGATACCGTTGCCTTTATCAAAAGTTATAAACCTCAAGGCCAAGGCCCATGGACAAAGCAAGGAAAGTAGTGAGCATGATTTGGCGAAATCCATACTAGACTAAAAGGTCGGGGAAATGCCAGTTTCCGAGCTATGCCACAAAAGAAGAGGGATATCCCCAGCAGAAAGGGATGGTACCCAGCAAATAAAATCGTCCCCAACAAGTTGTGCAACGCAAAGCAAAGAAGGAAAAAAGGAAAAGCCATCCCGTTGGGAGTATCACAACCAACCACCATGTTTTAAACTAACAATTTTGTTTGATTTGAAACAGGTAAAGGAAATGGCATTGATGCCAGAACTGCATGCCACAAGGGATATTATCAAACGGGGGCAGAAAATTTTCCTTCCATTTAGAAAATATTCTGGAAGTCAGGTACCCCCAGCTGATAACATTTTAGCCCCCCAACAGGTAAGTAAATCAAGGGAGGTAGTCTTTGAAGGAAGAAGCTATGCAAAAACAAAACAAAAACAAAAAAGGGTAATAAAAAAAAGGAATAATAATAAAAATGGGGAAGGTAGAAAAGGAAAACTCATCCCAATCCCCAGAAAGTATTCGAGGTAAGACATTTTCAAGTCTTAAAGATATTTTGGGTTCATCCGCCCTCAAATAGGATATGTCGGGTTCATCCGCCCTCAAATAGGATATGTCGGGTTCATCCGCCCTCAAATAGGATATGTCGGGTTCATCCGCCCTCAAATAGGATATGTCGGGTTCATCCGCCCTCAAATAGGATATGTCGGGTTCATCCGCCCTCAAATAGGATATGTCGGGTTCATCCGCCCTCGAATAGGATATGTCGGGTTCATCCGCCCTCAAATAGGATATGTCGGGTTCATCCGCCCTCAAATAGGATATGTCGGGTTCATCCGCCCTCGAATAGGATATGTCGGGTTCATCCGCCCTCGAATAGGATATGTCGGGTTCATCCGCCCTCAAATAGGATCTGTCGGGTTCATCCGCCCTCAAATAGGATATGTCGGGTTCATCCGCCCTCAAATAGGATATGTTGGTTTCAGTCTTTTTATTTTAAGTTTTGAAGACAGGCGCCCACCTGAATAACGAGAGGAATACATTTCTGTCTTTTTATTTTTTGTTCTAGGTCACCCACCAGTATAATGCGGGAATACTTTTCTGTCTTTTCATTTTTGTTCTAGGTCACCCACCAGTATAACGCGGGCATATCATTTTTCATATCTTTACCAACAGGCGCCCACCTGAATAATGAGAGGAATACATTCAGTCTTTACTTTTAAGTGTTGAAGCCAGGCGCCCACCTGTATAATGAGAGGAATACATTCAGTCTTTACTTTTATGTGTTGAAACCAGGCACCCACCTGTATAACGAGAGGAATACATTTCAGTCTTTTTTTACTTTAAAGTGTTGAAATTGGGAGCCCGCCCAGATAACAGAGGCATAAATTCAGTCTTTTTTATTTTTAAGTGTTGAAATTGGGAGCCCGCCCAGATAACAGAGGCATACATTCAGTCTTTTATTTTAAGTGTTGAAATTGGGAGCCCGCCCAGATAACAGAGGCATACATTCAGTTTTTTTATTTCAGGTGTTGAAATTGGGAGCCCGCCCAGATAACAGAGGCATACATTCCACGCCTTTACCCATAGGAGACGCACTTCCTAAGAAAGTTTCACCAATAGGAGACGCACTTCCTAAGCAAGTTTCACCAATAGGAGACGCACTTCCTAAGAATAGTTTCACCCAGTAGGAGACGCACTTCCTAAGAACAAGTTTCATCAATAGGAGACGCACTTCCTAGATTCATTTCACCCACAGGAGACGCACTTCCTAAGTTTAGTTCTACCAGTAGGAGACGCACTTCCTAAAGCAAGTTTCACCAATAGGAGACGCACTTCCTAAGCAAGTTTCATCAATAGGAGACGCACTTCCTAAGTCAGTTTCACCATAGGAGACGCACTTCCTAAAGTTCAGTTTCACCATAGGAGACGCACTTCCTAAGTTCATTTCACCCATAGGAGACGCACTTCCTAAGTCAGTTTCATCAATAGGAGACGCACTTCCTAAGTCAGTTTCACCATAGGAGACGCACTTCCTAAAGTTCAGTTTCACCATAGGAGACGCACTTCCTAAGTTCATTTCACCCATAGGAGACGCACTTCCTAAGTCAGTTTCACCATAGGAGACGCACTTCCTAAAGTTCAGTTTCACCATAGGAGACGCACTTCCTAAGTTCATTTCACCCATAGGAGACGCACTTCCTAAGTCAGTTTCACCATAGGAGACGCACTTCCTAAAGCAAGTTTCACCATAGGAGACGCACTTCCTAAAGCAAGTTTCACCATAGGAGACGCACTTCCTAAAGCAAGTTTCACCATAGGAGACGCACTTCCTAAAGCAAGTTTCATCAATAGGAGACGCACTTCCTAAGCAAGTTTCACAATAGGAGACGCACTTCCTAAGAATAGTTTCACCCTTAGGAGACGCACTTCCTAGTTTAGCTCATTCCGATTCAACCATAGAAGACACACTTTCTAGTTTAAGTCGTTGAGGTTTTTATTTTTAGCAGACACATTTGCTAGCAAGAGTTTTGGTTTTACTCATAGGAGATGCACATCCTAGCCTAGTCTTTAGTTCACTCTCATCATTGCATCAGTAGTGTAAGTGAGTTACAATTTTGCTAACGACTCACAAACCTTCCCAGCACAAACTGGGTTAGGAAATTTTGTTTGTTTTGTTTGTTTTGATTGTCAGGGACCCGCCTGTAGAACGGAGAAAACATTTTTCAAAATCAAGCAGTGACCCACTGGAGAGCAGAAGGATTACAACAAAAATCCCCAGCACTCAATCCAAGATAGAAGCAACAAGAATCTCGCCCCAAGAATGCGAGTCAACAGTCTGAGAGGGTCAACAAAAGCTAGTCACAAAAAAAACAAAAAGAAAAAAAAAGAAGAAAAAGAAAAAGAGAAAAATGAATGAATCCGAAGCACGGATGTGGAGAACAAATGTGATCTGCTCAAGAACTAGCGCCTACAACTAGCAAGTATCAAGGTTCAAGTCCAAAAGTCTGTATGAAGCACCATTCAAGACTCAAGACCAAGTTTCAGAAGACTTAAGAGATAGGAATCCTTGTAACTAGTAGCTGATAGGCTTAGTTAGTCTTTTTCAGTTTTCATTTTTGTTGTAATGACAGGACCGCGGACCGGAACCTCAACGGAACGGCACCTCGATCGGCTCTTCACCTCGGTACACTTCACTATCTCTCTCATTCCAGAACTACACGTGGCCTGATTCCTGTATAACCAAGGATATGTAGGCAGCTCAGATACCAGGGCTCGGTCACACTCCCTCCCTTTCCTTAAGTGTAGTCCGTCCAAGTAATGGTCGGGTCAAAAACACGTCTAGTCGTTCTTTGTCGGAAAACTCTTCGTGTTTCCAGTCAAAGAGGGGCAGCTGTAAGCACGTGATTTTTGACCCTCCCCGGGAATTTTTACGCTCTTAGCTTAAAATATCTAATTTAGGACTAATAGAGCTATTTTAACTATTTTTTACTTTATTTCGTTGCAAAAAGAAAATTTCAAAAAAATATATATATAAATTTTAGTTTATGTATTTCCCATAAACTTGAAAAATACAAAAATTGCACTTTATTTTTGTACCTTATATAATTTCGAAAAAATACAAAAATAATAATTCTATTAAAGTTTTATAGGCATTTTTAACTTTGAAAAAATACAAAAATATTACCTCATATTTTATCTTAATATTTTAAAACGAAAATTACAAAAAAAATAAAATAAAATAAAATAAAATAGTTTTATTAATATTTTGTAGCTATTTTAAACCTTGAAAAAATATTTAAAAAAAGATATAGTTTTGTTTAAATACTAGTCTTATTTTTGGTAGTTATTTTGCTTACATAGGACTAGCTAAGCAACGTGTTTCTATTTCTCGGGTCCGGGCAAAAGAATAATATTCGGGTTCAAACTACCCGGTTTTAGGCCTAATTTTCGGACCTAGCCCATAATTAACCGTGTCCAGGACACGTGGGGAACCCCACCACGCGTGGGGGACATATGCCTCGAACCCCACCACGCGTGGGGCTCATTTTCATGGGCATTGCATTACAAAACACGGACCAACGAAAAGGGACGGGGAACATTTAAAAAAATGGGAAAAAGGGGTACTGTTCCCTTTTCTTCTTCATAAAGAAGAAAGAAAGGAACAGAACGAAAAAGAAAGGAAACGAAAACAAAGAAACACTTTGGATTTTTTTGAATGGAAAAAAGAACGGACTTTTGGAAAAGTGGGAAAGATACTACTGTTCATCTTCTTCTTCTTTGAGAAGAAGAAGCACAAAAACCCTACTGTAAACGACGCCCTAACCGGAACATAACCATCTCCTCACGTCGACCACCAAACCAGTCGCCCTCACGTCCAAGCTCCAGCCATCGCGACCAACCAGTCACCACCTTCCGGCACCCCCACGTACCATCCCCGTCAACCTGCTGCCTCAAAACCACCATGGACGACCGCTAAAAAACTCCCTCCATCGCTGCACCCCGACGACCTCAGCTGTTCGTCGTCCCAGTCCGGTCGTCGACCACGTACCATCCCCGTCAACCACTGCCCGCAACCACCCCCGTCGTCAACTGTCCAACGACTTCTTTGTTGCAGCTTCACGCAACAGTGCTGCGCCGAAAAATACAGCAGCTGTTGCTGCGTCGCTGCGTTGCTGAGTAGCTCAGTCGTTGCTTCAGTCCGGTGAGGTTGTTTTGTTCGTCGAGGTCCGGAACGTCGAGGTCGTTCCGAGTTTTCGTTGTTGTTCCTTGTTCGGTGAAGTCCGGTTCAAGTTCCGTAGGAGGCACTGTTTGTCGTTCTAGGATTGTCGAGGTTCGAAGGTTGGTGTTCTTCGTCCCTTGTTTCATTTTGTTCGTTTCGCATGTTATGATTCAAGGCAATAAATGAAAATATTCTATATTTATGAATGTCAACGATGCAATTTTTGTTGTTGTGTTAAAAATGGTATTTTATGTTTGGTTACTGCATGCTTAAAGTAAATATGAGCATATGAACGAGGTTATTCTATTTTTCATTTTTACCATGGATATTATTACCTGTTAGAATCGTTTTTTTTTTGTTTAATCTCGGATGGCTTCACTAGTAGGAAATCGTAGTTGTTTTAAGTTTGCCCTTAAATAGTAAAAATGAGACGAGCCTCGCAAAAAAAAAAGAAAACAAATAAAAAAAAGAAAAAAAAAGAAGAAAAGAAAAATGCACAAGCCGCGGGGCCCTCTAAATGTATGTATTAAACACTTAGATTCCGGGACGGGCCGTTTAGAAAATTTCACGGCCCCACCTAAAATAATAATGCGCTAGTTGCTTTAGGCGCGCCTTTAATAATGTTATCTCCCTAAACTCGGGTGCACATTTATGTGACCCAAATCCAAATCTCAACGGAGTCGAAATATGTCTCTAGTCACGGGCGCATTGATTGTGGCGTGGCCCGAGATGCATTTCCATGACGTTGCAAATTCTTTTAAAAATAACGAATGAGACGAGCCTCGACAAACAAAAATGTAGAAGCTGCGGGGCCCTCTAAATATATATATATATTAAAAATATTTAGAATTCAGGAGGGCCGCTTAGCGAATTTCGTGGCCTTCCCAAAATAATAACACGATAGTCTCTTTAGGCGCGTGTTTAATAATCTACTTTCTTAAACTCGGGTGTGCATTTCATGTGACCCAAATTCAAATCTCAAAACATCAAATAAAATGCGTTCCGGATTGTGGGTGCATTTCATGTGACGCAGTCCAAGGACGTGTTTTAAGCGATGTTCACATTCTTGCAAAAACAATAATAATAAAGCGGTTAAAAGTTAAAATTTGCACATAAGTTCATACTTGTATAAAATCAGATAATCAAGCCGAATATAACAATTGAGCGACCGTGCTAGAACCACGGAACTCGGGAATGCCTAACACCTTTTCCCGGGTTAACAGAATTCCTTATCCGGATTTTTGGAACGCAGACTGTAATATGGAGTCATTCTTTTCCTCGATTCGGGATTAAAATTGGTGACTTGGGACACCCTAAATCTCCCAAGTGGCGACTCTGAAATAAATGAACAAATCCCATCTCGATTGTCCTTTAATTGGAAAAAACTCCCCCCTGCGCCCCGCGGGCGCGGAAAAAGGAGGTGTGACAGTAGGTAAGACTGGGTCCCACATCATGTTCTATAAATACAGCTCAGGGGTCACCATTTACACTTTTCAAAATTTTAACACTCAGAGACTTAAAAGGTACTGTTCATACCCTCTTGTGACCGTAATTCTTGCTTAGACTGACTAATTGCATTTCATCTTCACATCTGGTAGTATTTCACTCATTCTTTGTTCGTTTTATTGATTAATTTTATTACAATTAGCCTGTAACTTCTTTTTCGACTTGTTTTCTCTATTTTTGTTAGCTTAGGTTGGTTTAGGAATTAGTTCTGGGGTGCTTAATTTGCATAATGACTGGGTAATTTGAGTAGGGACAAAGTAGGTGAAAACATAAACAAAATTGCAAAAATTGAAAACCCTAACTTAGTGACTGTGCAATATACTCTCTGCAGCCCGCGGTTGCCTTTGTGCTGTCCGCGGTGCCCTGATGCGGTCCGCATTTCCATTTTGCGCAAACCGCTGTGCCCAAGTGACTGAAATTGAACCTATGCCCAGCACGACCGCATTTCACTTTATGCGGTCCGCGCTGGATCATCGCGGCCGCAGTGCTTTTTTGTGCGGGCCGCGGTGGTTGGATTCAGAGAGGTGGTGTTACAGACCTCACCTCAGTGCGGACCGCGGTTGCTTTTATGCAGTCTGCGGTGCCCCCGATGCGGCCGTACTACTTTTTGTGGAGGCCACGGTGGGGAGAATCAGAGAGATGTTATCCAGGGCCTTGTCCTAATGCAGACCGCGGTCGCCTTTGCGCGGTCTGCGGTGCCCCCAGTGCGGCCGCACTCCTATTTGTGCAGGCCGCGGTGCCATGTTCTGCAACTGTTTCTGCAACATTTAATCTGCTGTCTGCAATTCAATTTCAACACTTGTTTCATTGCCTGTGCTGATACTAACCATGTTAGATATGTATGCTTGCAGAAAATGGTCAAACAACGAGGTATAGGTGCCAAACAACCCGGCCGAGGTAACTCCTCCCGGGGAGGGAAGCAATGGATGGTAAAACTCACTCCCTAGGCTAGACAAAACATAAAGGACATAAGGAAAGCAATCAAAGCGACTGATAGAGCCTTTGACAACTCGGGGAGTGAGTACGAGCCCTCCCAGGAGATCTCTTCAGATTCAGTCCCTCTATACATCCCGTATCCGGAGAACACCATACATAGAGACACTCTTCCCTCTTCCCCCGATGATCGAGCTTCAATCAACATTTCTTCTAGGTTGTCTGAGGGCTCAGTGGTAGGTAGTAGGGATGAATACTCTACCTCTCCCACAACATCAATATCCAGAGAGGGTGCTAGAGGTGATGAGGGAGATGGGGAGTTACCGGGGGTGGTGTTCCTCAGGTTGGGGGTGTTGACCGGACTAGAAATCACGCTGTTTGGGAAGATATATTCGTTAGCCAGGTGGCTTTCCACAAGTTTAGGGAATTTTGGCCGGCACGAAAGTTGATTCTCGAAAGGAGTTTCATTGAAAAAGACCTTCTACCCCTACACCCCAATGTACATAGACAGTTTCGAGCTCGAGTGGGTTGGGAGTTTTTTAAAGATAATTGTGTGAAGGTGAATGAGCACATGGTCAAGGAGTTTTATAGCAATGTGGCCCACATCTTGAGGGCACTAAGGTGACCAAAGTGCGAAACAAAAATGTGGTATTTACCGGGAAGGCACTAAATGAATACCTGGGGTTCAATGATGAAGATGAGTCCCTTTACAATGAAAAGTTGGCAATGGGCGAGGAGGTTCGTCCGTGGTTAGCTTCATACCTGGAAATCTCGGGTACTCTTCCAGAGTGGTTGCAAGTAGGGGCCAAAATACTTCGGAGAACCTTTAACTTTGAGGCTAGAGGGTGGTTGACTTTTGTGTGCAGTCGGCTTGACCCCACTACCCATGATCAAACTATTCCACTTGCCTGGGCTGTTCTTGTTGCTTCTATTATGGCGGGATATCCTATCAACGTGGGCAATGTAATGTCCCGCACCATTTCTGCAGTGGGGGTTGAGCATGACCGGAACTACCCTTTTCCTAGCACCCTCACTATGTATTTCCGGGACCTGAAGGTGGAGAAGAGACCTTTTGACATCAAGGTCAAACCTGTGGCTCCGTTTTCATGGTACAGTGTGAAGGGGTCAGACAACCCCAAGGACAAAAATTACAAGCCACCTGCTTTTGCCCTAACCGGCTAGTCTGAAGAGCCGGTTGTGGTAGAGCCCTCCACTGAGCCTACCTCCACAGTTGCTGACATGCTTCCCGGACCTTCCACTACTGCTGGTCCCTCTACTTCAGCTAGCCCGAGGATTCCATCTTCCCGGGCCCATCCTATCACTGCCCACCAGCTGAGCCACACACTTTATAGCTTGAAAAACTGGATAGTGAATGCTTCATCCAAGTTGTCCACCTTGACTTCTACCATTGCGGCTCAGTCGGCACCATAGCTAGTGCAAGTGCCCCAATCTATCTAGGATTCACTTAAGGAGATTCTTGCCAACCAGCAAAAGATCCTCGATTCTTAGGCCGCCTTGGTTAAGGCAGTGGCTTCACATGGCAAGGCCCTGAAGGAGCTTTCCAGGGAGCACAAGAAGCTGCGCAAAACACGGGCTTCCAAGGAGTCTGTGAAGACGCTGAGGGCGGATGTTGACAGACTGAAGGCAGACCAGCTACCTTTAGACTTGTTATTTGAGGATCTAGCTACAGCAGCAGAGCCACAGCAGCAGAGCCACAGCAGGAGCAGACACAGCAGCTTCCAAAGAAGAAAAGAAAGCTCCATAATGCAGATGAGGCGATCATCCAGTTGGCGGACCCACCGGAGGCTTCCTCCAGTCAGCCACAAGATGTTCCTGATATTCAGCTCGTACAGGTCCAGGCCCTAGTCCCAGCAGCTAAGCAACAGGAGACCGGGAACCAGTTTGAGGTTCCCGTGCATACAGAGGACCCGGGGACCACTCATGTTCCCATGCATACAGACGAGGTTTAGGGAGCTCTTATATCTTTTCATCTTGATTTTTGAAGCTTATTTGTTTATTTAGCATTGGAGACAATGTCAGCTTTCATTTGTGAGGGTGCGCCCTATCTTTTATCCAGATGATTGTATATATTAATTGACTTAGTTTATATTTCTGTTGATTTTCTATTTGGTCTATATATATAACTTTACATTTAGTTACTTTTATCGCACTTTTTATCTTCTCTTTGGTCTATATATAAAGTTACATTTTTGTATATATTCATCCCCATTGTATATTCTAATCCCCTATTGCAAATATTCATTCTATTTTATATTTTCGTACAAATATTTCATTTTTAGCTTAGTAGATTGGCTCGCAACCTTCTTGTTTCATTTTTGGCGCTTTCGATAATACCTTGATTTTCTTAATGCTAGGGTTCTTTCCAAGGGTAGAGTATTGTGCGAACCGGGTAGCTCTTCCCGATGATGGATGGCGTGACAACCTTCTTAAGGGTTTGAGTCCGTTTTTTATTTTTCTTTTATTTTTAGTAGTTTATAGTTAAGGGTACCTCAAGCAAAGCTTCACTTGGGCCTAACACATTGCCTTTGATCCCATGGTCAAAGATAAGTGGATGTGTTTAGGATGGTGAAAGTAGTGACCTTGAGACTCTTTTTTTGACCAAATAATCATCATGTGGTCTTTCGGGACTATTGTGTGCTCAATCATGTTTTATGATGATTGAGTAAACGACCTCAGAATTGGAATTTGAAGGTTCCAACAGGTTCATATGATGATTTCAGACTTGGGTGTATATCCAGACTGGGTTTTGGAAGACCCAGGAATGTTTCGGCGCCTATTCTGGAAGTTAGCATTTTGGAAGAATCTCATAAGTTTGGGTTGAAGTGAATTTTAGTGTTATCAATGTTTGTTTGGGATTCCAAGTCTGGGAATAGCTCCGTATGGTGATTCTGGTACTGGGAGCGCAATCGGAAGTGAATTCAGAAGACCGTAGGTCCTTTTGGAGTCATTTGGCTAAACATAGAAATTTGAAGGTTTTTAGGAAGTTTGATCGAGAGTTGACTTTTTGATATCGGGGCCGGATTCCAATTCCGGAAGTTAGAGTAGGCCCGTAATGTCAAATATGACTTGTGTGCGAAATTTAAGGTCAATCGGGCATGAATTGACAGGTTTCGGCATCGAATGTAGAAGTTTGAAGTTCTAAAGTTCATAAAGCTTGGATTGGAGGTCGATTCATGATTTTGGTGTTGTTTGATATGATTTGAGACCTCGAGCAAGTTCAGTTTTGGGACTGGTTGGCATGATTGGTTGGGTTCTCGAGGGCCTCGGGTGGATTTTGAATGGTTAACGGATCAATTTTGGAATTTGAGGAGGAATTGAGGCAGCTGATATCTGGTGTAACTGCACCTGTGAGGTTTTGGCCGCAGGTGCAGGCCTAATAAGTTAGGATTTTAACATGTTTTATGCCCCTACTTGCCTATGCTTTGATCATATATTCTTACAAAATAATCCTAAAAGGCTCACAAGTTGTGCTCGATTGCAGGTTTGATTGACAAAGTGACGAAATGTCAAAGATCGGCTCAAAAAAAGGAGTGAAACCTGCTCAAGTATCAAAAACCAAGAAATCTAAGGAAAGAAGGCCCAGTGCGGACCGCGCAAAGTTGAATGCGACCGCACTAGGTGGCTCAGAGAGTTGGTAAATCAGTCCAGAAGAAGCGCGGTCGCGGTACACATGTCGCGGTTCGCGGTGGCGGTCATGAGATTCAGAGAGATGAAAGTTTTTAAAGCCAATTCCATGCGGTCCGCGGTCGTGATTTCGCGGACCGCGCCATCTCCCTCCGCGGCCGCGGTCCATTCTTCGTGGGCCGCGGAGTCCAAGTTCAGAGAATAAAAAGTCAAAGTCAAAGAGCCCAGTGTGGCCGCGGTTCATTTAGTGCGGCCCGCACTGACCCCGCAGGAGTATTTTTGTCCAGTTTTTCCAGCCTAGTATAAATAGAATATTTTACCATTTTATCGGAGAGGAGATATATCAGACAAGGGCTGCGCTCGTGAGAACGAATTTTGTAGCCATTTTTGGCACTTTTGCTTTACATTTACAATAGATTCTTGTAGTTTAATTTTAGGAATTAACTAATATGCTTAGTTCTTCATCTATTTCTTTATTTTTTTCATCAAGCATGAGTAGCTAAACTCATCAGCTAGGGTTGTGGCTCAACACTAGTGTGGGTAATTGATGGGTGTTGCCATCTAATGTTAGATTGACTATGGGTGTTTGCTATTTGGGTTGATTTTATGTTTTAATCTAAAATTGGTGGTTGCAAACACTGATTCAAGCTTTGTTGGTTTTACTCTTCTTAAGAAAGAGAGTCTATGACCCCAAAATTGACCCAACAAGGAATTGGGATGGACTCATGAGAAATGATAGTCCCAATTAACAGGTTAAACCTCGAGAGAGTAATTACCCTACTTGAACCCTAGTTGCTTGGTCTAATTTTCCTACCCATTTGGTATCGAGAAAGTCAATTAGGCAAAATCACTTTCTCTACCGAGAGGTGTGAGAGTGGGTAAAATTGTGCAACGGTTATAGCATAAGCCCCAATTATGTCAATCGAACCTTAGTAACATCTACCCATCAATTAGCCACCTAGGTAGTGTCACGACCCTAGTGCCCTTCTTCCCATTAGATACAAATTAGCAATATTCTCGTAGCATAATTTAGTGTTAATCAATAGTTTTATAAAAATAGTTATAATTCGAAAACCCAAAAATGTTTGAAGTGACATTAGGAGTACAAACACATCTCTAGGCTAGACAGATAATCCAACTCCACTACTAGCTCCCTGAGAAAATCGATCCCGATCCTCATATCGGGTAAAAGCTATTGCGACCCGCTCTTCCTACCTTAGTATAGCGTCGAGTTGGAAGCGATCAGAGCCGTAGAAGCGGCCAGGAGAGCCGCATAGGTGATTTTAGGCTGGAAGTGTAAGGACCGCAGATGCGGTCATCTCACCGCAGAAGCGGGACCGTACCTGCGGGAATAGAGGTGCAGAAGCGGAAAGGAGAGCCCGGAGAGAAACCGCAGGAGAGGTAGAGGGGTCGCACCTATGAAACCGCAAAAGCAGTCGTGTGACCGCAGGTGCGGAACTGTTGGAGGCAGTAAGGTTCTTTAAAATCGGGGGTCTTGGCCATTTTTATCTTGTTTAGGAGATTTTTGGAGAGCTTCAAGAGAAGGATTTCATCATCAAACATGAGGTAAGTTAATTTCACCCCTTGTGGGTTAAATACACGATTTTGTTACGGATTTGAGCATGAAAACTGGTAGAAACTTGGGGTTTGAGGGAAAACCTAGAAAATTGATATTCTTGGATTTTGACCACGATTTTGGGTATGGAATTAAGAGAAAATCATGTATTTAAGTTCGTGAGTTCATGGGTAAACTTTATCTTAAAGAAATTTTGGAATCCGAGCACATGGGACCAGGGGCAATTTTGTCAACTTTTCAATCGGGATTAGGAATTTTTATAAATTGGATTGTAATGAGTAATTGAACATATTCTAATGGATTTGCATAATTATTGGCTAGTTTTGGAGCATTTAGTATCGATTCGAGTCTCCGGAAGGGTGTGGAATGCCAATTGTGGATCTTCGGAGCGAGGTGAGTCTCTTTTCTAACCTTGTAAGAGGGAATTGTCCCCATAGGTGAAATAATTAGTTATGTACTTCTATTTATGGGGGCTACGTACATACGAGGTGACGAGAGTCCATGCGTAGCTACTATTATATGTAAGTCCAGGTAGTCTAGGACCTAAAAGCATGCTATACTTGGAATATATGTAATCTTATTGGCAGTTGAATTGCTTAAATCCTATCGAATCGGTAAATGAATTTCAAAAAGTATTAAACTTCATTTTCTTAAATCACTAAAAGAGAATTGGCTTTTATTTGGATAAACGTGTCACGCCCTTGACCTGGGGGCGAGACTGGCATCCAGTGCCTCACTTATCCTTGCATACCAACTTGCAACTAAGGGACTCTGAACATATGATGTCATACTTTGGCCATGGACCACATTGCAAGAATTACGAATGCTGACTAAATGTTAATATATAACTGGGCCGACAAGGAAGTCATAACTATTACAACTGACAAACCAACCAAATATACATACAAGGCCTATAAGACCAACATATTGTACTAACTGACAGGATATGTCTACAAGTCTCTACTGATGGATATACTTTGATCGGAACAACTCCCCGACCTACTCATAACTCATATATATATATATAAGAAATGTACATAAGGCTCTAGACCCGGAAACTCCGAAAGGCATGGAGCTTACCGATCAAGCTGAACTCGGGCAACACTTATTGAAGAGGCCTACTCGTCTGTTTGTCTGACCCGCACGCATGAAATGCAGCGCCCCCAGAAAAGGGACGTCAGTACGAAATAATGTACTGAGTATGTAAGGCAATATAATGAAAGTTGAAACTGAACTGATAATACAATAATTGCAAGTAGTTGGAAGTCAAAGATAAACTGAAGATATACTTACTTGCTAATACTAACTTAACTTTCTCAATATAGTAAATAAAAGGCCCTATAAGGCTAGTATATATATATATATATATATATATATATATATATATATATATATATATATAACTGCTCTGCCGTATTAGGCTCGCTCATAGGCGCTCGGCCATACTAGGCTCTGTATTTCAACCAACTGGGCTCGCTCATAAGCGCTCGGCCACAATAGTCTCGATATATAACTTACCATTTGATCAGAGATTGCCCAATAGGGGCCTGCCCATCGATTATAGCTTGATGGTAATGAAAATACTTAATACTGTATATATGTAAATTCTTTGCTCTCTTGACTGGAAGAAGAAAATACTCAATTGAATATGAAGTTCCAATAAGAAAAAAATGTAACTTACAAAACTAGAAAAATATACGTAATTTGCGAAACTAGCAAAATATACGTAAATTCTGAGATACGAATTTTACTTTATGCCTCTTTATCAAACTTGTGTAATAACGTGATCATGCTAAAATGAAGGAAAAGCTTAGCCTTAACATACCTGAAGTAGGGAAAAATCCGTATTACATTCTTGAAAAAGATTACACAGTACTCCTTAATCAAGCACTTTGCAAAATAAACTAGGTGTAACTTGCTAGGACTATATGGCATCTCCCAATCAACTTGATAGCCAAAAATTCAGAATTTTCAACCTCTAAATAATCGTCCAAGAAAGAAGTATCATCAATAGAATCGCCTATGAAGTTGTTATAGTCAAACGATTTTGCCCTCCTTTTCTCATATTGGGAGAAATCCATTCAAATCAATAAATTCTCCATATTCATAATTCATATACTAAAATTCTGCCCATGACTCTTGTTTGTGAGGTTCACGATGAACCATGCCAAGGAATATCAACAAGTATTCCGTTAGCCCCAACAGTTGTCTTTGCCGTTATTGATTATGTTGCCACTATTCCATTCAATTATAATATATGCATTGTGATATGATGTCACCTTTTAAATTGTAATATGAGTCATACCAATTGCATGGATGGTTTCCACCTCATATTTTTTTTAATACTTAATCAATATATCTCCAATTAATCAGGTAAAGTCTCGTTACCCGATAATTAACTAATTGCCCGCATAATTATGAATTATCTCAGCTTACTTAAAATACTACTCTCTTTTAACATACCTTGTACACCTTACTAGCATGGTCATGTAATACCTTGTATGGCACTAGTCCATAAATGTCGAGTATTAATTAACGCTCGACCCGTATTTTATCTCAACATGCCGAACTTGGAAAATATTCATTTTCTTTGACTTGCTCCCCCTTTCACCTTCCCGAACTTACCAACCGCTTGTGAAATAGCATAATCCTTATAATCTCCAAATAATATTTTACTTGGACTGATGTCAATTACCTTACGACAAATTTAACGTACAATACTTCAGGGTGCAACATCGTTGTAATTTAATACTGCGAGACGTAATATCGATGTAATATTGCGTGGCGTAACATCATTCCCCCATTTGGAACATTCATCCTCGAATGTTGACTGATGCACTTATCATTCTCATAACCCATAGGTCTTGCGAATGCTTTAGTACTCGTCTTGCCATCTAGGCGACTGTTTTGTGAATGAATCTCAAAGGTCGGGGCATTCACCCTTTTAAGCCTCTTTCTCATACCACGACTTGTAGTCGGAATTCTTTTATCTCGTAACTGTTACTACCTTCTATCATGCAGCCTTTACAACTCTGACCTTATAAATGTGTTTGTCGACTCTTCACTCCTTCCCCCCCCCCCCCCAACTTTTAGTCAATCTCTAGGCCTCACTTTGTAAACATATACAAAATTATGTCAAGCTGTCCCTCTGGGCGACATTAGCTTTACTACATCTAAGTAGGCCATATTATACCATAACTCTTACTTCAATTTATTGTTACTGAAGTCTGTGACTAAACTCCAGGTTACTCTTGTTGCTTATCCTATATGCATAAAGCTAAGTCTTTTAACGGTTCTTAATTACTGTTCACCATAAGAGTGATTGTCTAATTTCATCTCGTACTTTGTATCTTTTATCCATCCATTTTCGATTCACCTCAATGTTGATTCACAATCTTCCATTGATAACTTGAAACGTCTTGCGTAATACATTGTCACTAGGGCTTATGCTGTATCGAGGAATATTTGAAGTGATTCTCCTGATCCACTTAGAGGCGATATTGTACTATAATAATCGTAATTTATAGCATCCTAATGTGATTCACCTTACATTTTTAATTCTGTACAATCCATGAAATCCTTTTCAAATCATTACTCAATCAGGCCCAAACGTGGTCCTTTATCTATCACAATCACACCCTCATTCCACTACCAGGGCAGCATTCCATTTTTTTTAGATATTATTAGTCTTAGACTCCTTTGAGTTCATTCAGGTTATAGTGAACTTTCTATAACTTTGAGGAACCATTAGCTTTCTTATTTTCATGAGCTTAATCCCGAGGACTTATCCATTCTCGTTACCTTCTTACTCGCGCTTTTTTCGTCCTTACTCCTGTCATAAAACTTTGTCC
This sequence comes from Nicotiana tabacum, assembly GCF_000715075.1. Classification (NCBI taxonomy): domain Eukaryota; kingdom Viridiplantae; phylum Streptophyta; class Magnoliopsida; order Solanales; family Solanaceae; genus Nicotiana; species Nicotiana tabacum. Next base: position 117,698,904 of record NC_134089.1, read on the forward strand.
CTTTACTATACTTTAGCTTGGGACCTATACATATCTATTTATACTACTCACAACTTTCCTTCAACTTACTTGCACTATAGATTTCCTTATGTTATTCTTGAACGTCAAGCGAAACATCACATCGTCTCCAATTTTTCTCTACTCTTTTAACTAGATCTCTTAGTATTTAGAAACCATAGGCTGGAAGACATGCCGCCGATGATGCCGCTATCATTCCCGGTTATTGGATTCTCGTACGTATAGCCTTCTATCCGAAGTATGGACCATTCATGATCTTTTGCCTTTGAGTATCTCGTACGTTGTTCACCTTTACCTTACTTACCTTAAAATCTTCCATCGTATCTTCTATCTCTTTCCTGACCTCCCTTCCACCTAGGTGTAATTCACGTCTATAACTTGAAGCTCTATTATAATACTCGTACCTGTGGTACATATATAATTCAGTGGGACGTACTGACTTCTTATGAGGCTGGTACTTCTTCTAACTGGCTTTCTTGTAGAGCCATTATAGATTATGGTGGTTGTGTTATTTCTCTTTAACATCTAATATTAAGAGTGATTTTGTCATGTTCTCAAGCACAACTTCTATAATTTTTCTAGGTCCAATAATCAGACTCCTGATTTACTTGGGTGATGTAATTCTTCGGTTTCCTCTTTCTTCTGATCAGCCTTTACGTAGGCTTAAGCTATCTTCCGATCTGTGGCTCATGGTATCAGTTATTACCTTAGCTTTTCATGGGTGTTATGGAATATCCATGATACAATCTTCTAACAATTCAATCCTTTGTCTATGCCTTGGGCTTAATTCTTTCTTTTAACTTATACCGGAGTCTTCTATGGCTGTATGATTGTCAACAAATATGTTTCCTGGATAATGTTCCAAAATATTGAGTGTATCCATGATGTACTAACTCTGGATCATTGATCAAATAATTCTTTCGTTTTATCTTAGCTTTCTTTCAACGTAAGTTATTACTTTTCCTGGTATTTTTGCCCCCTTGTTGCGTCCATACTTAGCTTATCTTAGTGCCCAAACTTGCCAGAAGTTTCATAAAACTCATATGATCTTGAATATTACTTTTAATTCTTACTTCTCATCCATTAGCCACGGTAGGTGCCACTTTTCTTTGGAATGCTTACAATGTTGTTGCGAGATTGTTGTTACACGACTATTTCCTCTTTAGGTCGTTGTACTTGGGTTGAAGCCTTCTTTCTTATCTCCTCAGCTGGTCTTTTGTTGTAGTACTTAGGGAGAACCCTTGACCCTCGTAAAGCTGTGAGCTTATTATGGAGCTTTTGATGTCCTTCCTTGCCTATGATTATCCGTAGTTGCTTACTTCCATGCCTTTGTTCTTGTATGTTTGCTTCTGAACTGATATTTTGACTGCCTTCCCGGTGGCACTTTCTTTTATCCCCATAACACTCATATATTCTTCATAATCTTTCTTGGTTTATTTCCTTTGTCTTAACATACGTCTCGCATTGGCTCCTTATTTATTAATAACAGCTCGGGCAGGAACTTTTACTCTCTCTCCTTGACGTCGTGCTTGCACCATATTATTGAATCATAGCATATCTATAAGATTTGGGTGAGTGTCATCTCATTCCTCTTTCATTTATCGCATTCTTCCTTTACCATTCCATAGTCACTAGAACCACTTAATTCTGACTTAATGCCACATCACTCCATATTCCCCCCTTTAGAGGAGGACTAAGAGCTAAAGCCACTAGGATGTTTTACCTCTTCATCTTTGGCGTTGTTTCTCAACATCAATGATCCTTAATCGTCTTGTGGCAATCCTTCTGTACCAAAGATGACCAATCCCCTTACTCGCGAGGGTGACACTTAATGTAGCTGGTACATACAGTCCCTTAAGCTTAACTTTGCTAACATTGCTTGCTTTAGAAAAGCATCTTCCTAAATGACCATTCTCTGAATTTCTCATGAACCTTCTTCTGTTGTCCGTCCTATTATTGCCGAAATGCGATCTGAAATTCTCATGATGCTGACTTTTACCAAATCACTCAGTCCCTAATTCATATTTAGTTTATCTTATTCACCAGCTCATACTAATTTCTATTACTCTGGGGTCTAACCTCTTGGTAATCGTGCTAGAGTTGCAAACATATTTCTCGAAATGAGGACATGACTGTATGGCCTATACTCTTTTGTTGTCCTAAGCGCTGTCACCCCTCGTCTCTTCTTCACTTGACTACAGATTTTGTAATATTGTCATCTTTTGATCTATCGTTGTCATCCATGTACCACATCTTACTCATAATGTTTCGTTAACTCTTCTCTTATTTCCCACCAACATTTTTGCCTATCACTTTATTCTGAAAGCTCGAACAAGACATTCCTTTTCTTTTAGCTTCCCTTTGCTCTATCCAGTGGCTCTCTAAGTTGCTTAACGTTCTCGTTTTACTAGGGACGCGAGCCATACTAAGGTAATATGTATCCCTTCAAGGCTTATAGTGCATGTCTTTGTAGTACTCATATCTGGATGCACTATTTTAAAGCGTACCATCTGGGTGTCTCACAAGGAGATCTATTAGCACATTTGCAATATCCTTCGGAAATGTCAACTAACACAAACAATTCACCCATCATATATTCTTTTACTACTTCTATTAACCCCCATAGGGCATATCTAGAATGGTACGACCAATTATATATACCTCTATTACTATTGAATATAACTCAAAAAGCTTATATTCTTCTGCTTGAATTATAAACACTATTAACCTTTGTTAACTGGGCGCCTCGTACCCTTCTTTATCTTGCTTCTTTTGCTTGTTGAAACTTGTATTTATCTTCTTAATCTCTCATTGTCTTTCACCATAAAGGTGGATAGGCATTCTTGCCTTAAGACTTCTTATCAAGAGGCTTACACCTTTTAGTACGCACATGATCTGCTGAAGACCTCACATTTACTTATCATAAGCATGATACAAAGTCAAGTTCCTCTAATTCAACACTTCCACAGCTATATCTATTATCTAGAATCTTTTTGAACGTAGGCATCATCTTATTACGAATAAAAATAGAAATTCGGGACTTGAATTCTTATAAGTAAGCTCTATCACACGATCTAGAGTAAGAAGAAAGAGTGATAGTCTTAAATACCTTGTAGCCTCTTGCTTATAAGTGTGGTGCACGACACACCCATAAACAAGACTCTACTATAAACGGCTTGAAGACTCCCTAGGACAGAACTGCTCTTATACCACTTTTGTCATGCCCTGAACCTGGGGGCGAGACTGGTACCTAGTGCCTCACCTATCCTTGCGTACCAACTTGCAACTAAAGGACTCTGAATATATGATGTCATACTTTGGCCATGGACTACATTGCAAGAATTGCGAATACTGACTAAATGTCAATATATAACTGGGCCGACAAGGACATCATAACTATTATAGCTGACAAACCAACCACATATACATACAAGGCCTGCAAGCCCAACATATTGTACAAACTGACAGGATATGTCTACAAGCCTCTAATGATGGATATACTACGATCGGAACAGCTCCCCGACCTACTCATAACATGTATACATATATATACAAGATGTACATAAGGCTCTAGACCCGGAAACTCCGAAAGGCATGGAGCTTACCGATCAAGCTGAACTCGGGCAACACTTATTGAAGAGGCCTACCCGTTTGTCTGTCTGACCTGCATCCATGAAATGCAGCGCCCCCAGAAAAGGGAAATCAGTACGGAATAATGTACTGAATATGTAAGACAATATACTGAAAGTTGAAACTGAACTGATAATATAATAACTGGAAGTAGCTGGAAGTCAAAGATAATCTGAAGATATGCTTACCTGCTGATACTGACTCAACTCTCTCAATATAGTAAATAAAATAGTTGTTCGGCTCTATAAGGCTCGGTATATATATAACTGCTCTGCCGTAGTAGGCTCGCTCATAAGCGCTCGGCCATACTAGGCTCTGTATCTCGACCAACTGGGCTCGCTCATAAGCGCTCGGCCACAATAGGCTCGATATATAACTTACCATCTTATCAGAGGTTACCCAATAGGGACCTGCCCATCGATTATAGTTCGATGGTAATTAAAATACTTTTAATATTGTATATATGTAAATTCTCTACTCTCTTGACTAGAAGAAGAAAATACTTAATTGAATATGAAGTCCCAATAAGGAAAACATTGTAACTTACAAAACTAGGAAAATATACGTAACTTGCGAGACTAGCAAAATATACGTAAATTCCGGGATACGAATTTTTCTTTATGCCTCGTTATCAAACTTGTGTAATAACACGATCATGCTAAAATGAAGGAAAAAATTAGCCTTAACATACCTGGAGTAGGGAAAAATCCGTATGATATTCTTGAAAAAGTTACACCGTACTCCTTAGTCAAGCACTTTGCAAAATAAACTGGGTGCAACTTGCTAGGACTATATGGCATCTCCCAATCAACTTGATAGCCAAAAATTCAGAATTTTCAACCTCTAAATAATCGTCCAGGAAAGAAGTATCATCAATAGAATCACCTATGAAGTTGTTGTAGTCAAACGATTTTGCCCTCCTTTTCTCATATTGGGAGAAATCCATTCAAATTAATAAATTCTCCATATTCATAATTTATGTACTAAAATTCTGCCCATGACTCTTGTTTGTGAGGTTCACAATGAACCATGCCAAGGAATATCAACAAGTATTCTATTAGCCCCAACAGTTGTCTTTGTTGTTATTGATTATGTTGCCACCATTCCATTTCAATTATTATATATGCATTGTGATATGATGCCACCTTTTAAATTGTAATATGAGTCATACCAATTGCATGGAGGGTTGCCACCTCATACTTTTATTTTTTTTTAATACTTATCCAATATATTCCCAATTAATTAGGTAAAGTCTTGTTATCCGGTAATTAACCAATTACCTGCATAATTATGAATTATCTCAGCTTACTTAAAATACTATTCTCTTTTAACATACCTTGTACACCTTACTGGCATGGTCATGTAGTACCTTATATGGCACTAGTCCATAATATCGAGTATTAACGCTCGACCTGTATTTTATCTCAACATGCCAAACTTGGAAAAAAATCATTTTCTTTGACTTGCTCCCCCTTTCACCTTCCTGAACTTACCAATCGCTTGTGAAATAGCATAATCCTTATAATCTTCAAATAATATTTTACTTGGATGGATGTCAATTACCTTACGATAAATTTAAAGTACAATACTTCAGGGTGCAACATCATCGTAATTTAATATTGCAAGACGTAATATCGATGTAATATTACGGGGCGTAAAAAAATGTTCCCCGATAAATTCTTAATTTCCCTGTTTGAGCATGTATTTCTATGTGTACCTGCGCTGCATGTATGATTCACGAGCAGGATGAGTGTTTATTTAAATTTGACCGCGTCGCATGTATGATTCGCGAGCGGGGTAATAGATGCATCTATGGTTCGCGTCGTTCGACCTTCGGCAGTGCACATTTTACATTTATGTTGGATCGGGTCGTATGACCTCAGCATGATATGCGCATGCTTGTATTGCTTGCCTGAGAATTTTAAATGTTGATAATTGCCCTTCCTGACCAAATATAAATTGATAAAGATAATGAAAAGTAAATCCTTGGAAATTCTTTATTATTTGAGAAATTGTTTACATGCTTTCCGGCTTTATGAGTTAAATTTTGCTTTATGAAATCCATGAGTTCCTCACACTTTTACTATATTATCATTGGACCATTAGTAAGTGTCAAAGACGACCTCTCGTCTCTACTTCTTCGAGATTAGACGGGATACTCATTGGGTACACGTTATTTTCGTACTCATACTGCACTTGCTATGCATTTTCTTTTGCACAGGTTCATATATGGTTAGTGGCATAGAGGCATGATTGATACGGAGATTTAGGTGAGCTGTATTTAACGAGACGACCCGCACCCAGCAGAGTTCCCTTTAGAGTATTTTACTGTGTTTTTCATTTTTGTCCACTTTGTATTCCGGACAGTTACTGTATTTTATTCCATTCCCTATTAAATGCTCATGCACTTGTGACATCGGGTTCTGGGATAATTTTGGGGTATCTTGTATTAACTTCTTAACATTCATATTTGATTTGAAACGATTATCTTTTACTGGTAAAATTGAAGGAAAATCATAATTTTCAAATTATTAAAACGAGAATTTAATTAAGTATTTTGGTTGGCTTGCCTGACAGCGATGTCCGACGCCATCACGACCTTTAGTGGAATTTGGGTCGTGACAGGAGTGCCTTAGGCTAGGTTCTTTGACTAGTATTACTGCTTATGTTTCATAGACTAGAGAATAAGGTGTCTCTCCTGTTCTCGTCTTCAGGGTTGTTCTGTGTGCCCATAATATTCTGGGAGTATTTCAGGCCACAATCCATTGGCCTTCTCGAGCTTCTTCTTCATGATGTTTAAGATAGATTTGTTGGAGGATTTTGCCTATCTGTTGCCAGCCGACTGGTAAGGAGTTGAAAGTATCCTTTTAATGTACCACTTTTTGAAGAACTCAATGGTTTTTTTTTCCCGTGAATTGGGGCCCGTTGTCACAGCTTATCTATTTAGGTAGGCCGAATCGGCTAATGATATTTTTCCATATGAAGGTGATTACCTCTTACTCATGAACTTGGGAGAATGCCCCTGTTTCGACCCACTTAGAGAAATAATCATCTAAAACTATAAGGAATTTTGAGTTACCTCGTCCTGGCGGAAGCGGTCCCACGATATCCATTCCTAATTTAATAAATGGCTATGGAAAAGTGATAGAGTGGAGATGTTCGCCTGCTTGGTGGATTATTGGGGTGTATCTTTGACACTACTCGCATTTTTTCACAAATTCTAAGGCATATTTTTCATGGTGGGCCAGTAACATCCAGCCCATATGAGGCACCTGACAAGTGCTCGGTCACCGGAATAACTGCCGCAATGACCCTCGTGGACTTCCTCGAGAACACGTTGGGTTTGGTTTCGGCCTAAGAATTTTGCCAATGGACCGTTGTACATTCTTTTATATAAATCATTGTGAAGGAGGTTGTACCTAGCGGCTTGCACTCTCAATTTTTAGCTTCCTTTTTGTCGCTTGGAAGGGTGTCCTCCTGCAGATAGTTTACAATATAATTGTGCCAGTCCAATGTTAACTTTATAGATTTTACCTCGATGTGGTCTAATGCCGAGCTTAGGAGATGAACTACACTTTTGACCCTGGGAGTTATGCTTTTGGTGGCGGTGGCCAATTTGGTAAGGCCATCTCCATCGACGTTCTGAGTTCGTGGAATTTGGTCAAGCTGGCATTCGTCAAAATTGGGCAGCAATCTACAGATCTCGGTCTGACACTTCTACAACCTTTGCTTTTTTATTTGGAAAGTCCCAGTAACTTGGTTGACTACGATCTAAGAATCACAACGGAACTTCAATTGCTTCACCCCATACTTGAGTGCTAGTCTCAATACTACAATTACGGCCTCATACTCGGCCTCGTTATTAGTCATATCTGGGCACTTTATGAATTGGAAAGTTATTTTTTCAGTGGGAACCTCGAGCACGAGTCCCAGTCCAGACCCGCAGCTATTGGACATGCTATCGGTGTATAGGACCCAAAGGTCCTTTGTTTGAAGAGAAGCTTGAGTGGTTTCATTTCAGCCTCAGGCAATATTTTTATGCTAAAATCAGCGACGAAGTTGGCGAGCAGTTGCGACTTTATTATTGTGTGAGGCTGAAAAGTGATGTCATGCTCACATAATTAAATAGCCCACTTGGACAGCCTCCCCGACAGCTCGGGTTTGTGTAATATACCTTTTAAAGGAAAAGCGGTGACGTCCGAGATCGGGTGGCACTGAAAGTATAGCCTGAGCTTTCATGAAGCTACGACTAGGGCCAAAGCTAGTTTCTTGAGGTGAGGGTACCTCGTCTCGGTGTCGACAAGTATTTTATTGATATAATAAATTGGAGATTATGTACCTTTGTCTTCCCAAACTAGGACCGCACTTACCGTTACTTTCCAGACGGCAAGGTAAATGAGGAGGCACTCCCCGGGCTCGGGTTTTGATAGAAAGGGTGGTGACGACATGTATTCCTTTAGCTTTTGCAATGCTTACACACATTAGGGCATCCATTCGAGTCTGTTATCCTTTTTGAGTACCCTAAAAAATATGCGACACCTATCAGATGACTAAGGGATGAATCTGGATAGGGCTGCAATTTGATAGGTTAGTCTTTGGACTTGCTTCTTAGTGGTCAATTATTTTGGTATCATGTCGATAGACATTAATTTGATCCGGGTTGACCTCAATCCCTCGCTGTGATACCAGGAAGCCTAAGAATTTCCTTGAGGCTATGCCAAACGAGCATTTCTCGGGGTTTAATTTCATTTCGTATTCTCTTAGTATATCGAAGCCTTCCTTTAGGTGGTCGATGTGATCCTCTGCCTTCACGGGCTTGACCAACATGTCGTCGATATCACCACATTGGCAATCCATTTGGGTACTTCGACTCCCTGATAGAGCTGTTGGCCAATAACTTTTCTACTTCTTCGTGGACGACCTCATTGATTATGGGGTTGAACTTTCATTGGATCTGTCTTACTGTGGGGTAGAAAGGGTTGACATTCAGCCTGTGCGCTTCCTTGGGGATGCCTGGAATATCTGCTGACTAAAGGCAAATAGACTGTGTTAGTTACTAAGAATTAACTAAATTTACCTGGGTATCGAAGTTTGCAGTCGATATAGGCTTTTTTGCTGAGGTCTCTATGATCTAGATGGATGGGATTGAGGTTTTCTCTAGTTGACCCTCTGGCTTCGACCATCTCTAGGTCTATAATGACTTTTTTGGCTTTGACCTGTGGCAACCTCGACCCTACCAATTGCTATGCTTCTTTTTCCTTTTCTTTCTTTTGTTGAGTTGTCGTGCCATCCATGGAGATTCGGTAGCATTCCCGGGATGTACGATGTTCCCCTCATATACTGAATATTCTCCAAGCTGTAGGGAATTTGATCACATGGTATAAGCTGGAAGGGATGGCTCTCATAGGGTGTATCCATGGTCGTCCCATGATGGCGTTGTATGTGGTGTCCTAGTTCATCTTATGACATGTTGTGTCTAGAGTATCCCCGTCGCCGAGGATGGGGAGTGTAATCTCTCCTGAAGTCCGTTCAACTGCATTATTAAAACTGTTTAGTGTGATGCAGCGCAACACTATCTTATCCTCGAGTCTCATTTGTGCGAGGACTCGTGGATAGATGGCGCACGCCCCACTTTCGTCATCTACCATAGTTCTCTTAACATCAATATCTAAAATTCGTAAAGTAATGACAAGTGCATCATTGTGACGGAAAGTCAAACTGTCGGCATCTGGCTCATTGAAGATGATACTTTCTTCGATTTCGTCATACCATTCGTGGGTGATCAATCTTTTGAGCTTGTGGGTGGCGGTGAATTTGATGTTGTTGATAGAGTCATTGTCACTGCCATCAATAATCATGTTAATGGTGCGAGCTGGCGAAGGCGGCTTTGGTGGACCTAGGCACTCTTGACCCCTAGCTAAAGTGTTCCTCCCTTTATCGCTGAGTAGTTCCTTGAGATGCCCTTGCTGCAGCAAGTTTCTACCTCTAGTCTTAGAGCGATGCAATCTTCTATTTTATGTCCACGTTCTTAGTGGAACTCGCAAAGGGTGTTAGATTTTCTGGTGCTTGGGTCGGACCTCATCTGTGACAGCTATTTTACCATTGTTCCGAGCTTCTCAAAAGCCTTGACCACCTCTGTAGGTAAACACAAAAGTTGTGAGCAGATAGTAAGGGGGAATACTTCGATCATTCTTATGGGTGCCTGATCTCGGCCTAGATGGGTCGTCTTCATAGCAAAAGGAGGGAATATATGCCCTGACATAGGGTTGGTGTCGTTCCCTGCCTGGTCGCGATATTGGATGGTCTCTCCTTGCGTTATCCCTGGGTTCTTTCCTGGGCTCGGATTGTACCGAGGTGAGTATAACCCTGCGTTCTTTCCTGGGCTCGGATTGTACCGAGGTTAATAGCTATTCACCCAACTGCTTAAATTAAATATAACTTGTGGATATATAATATGTATATAATTTGAGTATAACCATGTATAATCAGTGTATAATATATGAATACCATTTAGGAAAAGTAAACAATGAATTCGGCTAGCTATTTGTGTAAAGATAACTAGTTATATGGGCTTCCAATTCTTGGGCCTTTAAAGAGTGCAGATTAAGCGGCATTTGAAAATAGAGTTCGGAACCAAAATGTGGTTCTTTTGGACTCAAAGAACCAAAATGTGTAGAAAAAAATTGGTGACCAAAATATATATAAAGCCTTAGCTTAGGCTTTAAATATATTTTGGTAAGGCTTTAAATATATTTTGGTCACCAATTTTTTTTCCACACATTTTGATTTTTTGAGTACAAAAGAACCACATTTTGGTTCCGGAGAATTTTGTGTTCCTGGGAACATCCACAGAGTATGCTTCGACCAATTGCCGTTTGCTACACGAACATGCGAACAAACATGAATGAAGTACTATGTAAGAAATAGCACGTACACCAGGAAGTTTAATTCTTCCTAAGATAATGAACCTTCCAATGAACATATATGAATATGATTTTCATATTTAATAAATATTTGCAAACAATATTATAAGATTTTTTTTTCACTCTTGAATAACACATGTAAAATTCTGTTAATCCGGTAAGACTTACAAATAATTTAAAAAGATAGGAGAATGAAGATTGATGACCCGCAATCATAACTTGTGAATAATTGAACACTCATACAAGTTCTGCTAACCCAACATGTGACGGACTTGAGTGTTGAAAAGGAAATAAAGGGACTGGTCTGCCAATTATCACAAGGATTGCCATTGAAAGACATGTCACAATCTGGTCCCTCTAGTATGTTTGACCATAAGTTTTATCAAAATAAATTTGAGATTTATTTTTAAAATTCATGTTTGACCATAAATTTTGCCTATATTTTCGCAAAATTTCAAAATCACTCAATTGCATGCATGTTTTTTCAAAATAAAGTTGGAAAATATGTTTTGAAAACGTATGTCTAAACACATTTTCATAATTAAATCAAACTTCACCTAAATCAGATTTTCCAAAACAAATTTAAAATTTATCACCAAACGCTAGCTAATAGTAAGAATTATTTATGGGTGCTTAAGGGAAAGAAAGACAGACAAAAAGTAAAAGAAAAACGTGGAGATGTCAATGATTAACGCCATTCTCTCTTCTGTCCTAGCTAGGAACCACATATGTCCTCCTTCACGGGAATGAATATCGTACATGTACCACCGAGGTACAAAAATGGATGAGATTTTCTTACTCTTAATTAAAGATCTTGGTTAGTATTCTTAAAATAAAAAAAAGTTCAGGTAACAAGTGCTTTTCCCTCAGTAAATTTCAGATATTAAATAATTAAATGATAACAAAAATATATCATACATGTAAATTTCTGCCAGCTATAATGTAGGGTTAGTGGGTGCTAGCAAATAATTGACCTGCAAGAGCCATTCGTAGCCAAGATTTTTTTAGTTTAAAATTTATGTACGAATAAAATATTTATATAACTTATAAGATAATTATAAATAAATATTTACAATAATTAGTAACTTGTATAAATAGTAGTAGTAATTAATTAGTTATAATAAATTAAACAACACTGATAGTGTAAAAGTTTTTACGCTATTAATCCCTAATTTCACCTTTTTCATGTAAAGAGACTTTAATATTTACTGTATGCAAATAATTTGAAGATTATTTTAGTCAGTTTAATGAAAATATCTAAGCTCTACAGTACGGCGTTACAGAAAAACAAGCTGAGGTACTAAACGTGGAAGTATAGTCTTCTTTGACAAGATTTTCCGTTTGCTATGGTGTAGCAACAGTACCGTGAAAGACAGTGAGTTGGGTTTTTCTCTTTGGAGATTTTTAAAGATTAAACTTTTGAGGTGTCAAAAATTTGATGGTTTCTTTAGTTTTGTCTCAAACTCTGGAAATTTGTAAAGATGTAGCTGGAATCGCCGGTACACCTCATTTTCTCTCTGTATTACTGCCTCTCTTTTCATTAAGATTTGGTCTTTTTGCAAACTTTTTCTTGCAATTTTCCCTGTTTGGATAGCTAGATGAGTCAATTAGAAGATAATTATGAAAAACTCGTTTGACAAAATGATCTTACTTTCTGGAAGATAAATAAAGATAGCAAAAGTGAACACCTTTAATTTGCTAATAGAATTGGTGAAGGTGTTTGCTTCGTTTTATAGTCCAAACTGGAAATTGTAGTTTAAAATATTTCATAGGCGTTGATCATCAATCTGCTAGTGTCTAGTGACATGAGTAACGTATGCTGTTAGTTTACATTACAGTCGTACATTATCGATATTGTTATGCTCTAAACCTCTGAATCTTTCCCATAATCCAAGGTTAAGCCAGCAAATTTTAGCCCGGTTTGCTGCCAGCTTTTGCTTAAGTACTTGTTCTATTAGTTCTTTCAAAAAGTGTGAGAAAAAAATGTGTGTGTGTGTATTATGTATATACATACCTATACCTTATTCAATAAGTGATTGGTACAATAAAGAAGTAATTTTTATGTTGTAATTTACAAAACTAAACTCTGATGAAAATATTATACATTAGTTTGATAGTGAGCAAACAGTGTTGTTCTGTAATGGTGTCTAACTTTTAGGCCTAAAGCAATCTTAGAAGCTCTATTTGAGCTAAAACTTTTTTTAGATTAAACACTTGATGAACTGGTTTTCATGAACGCATTGGAGTTCTATGCAATCCCTTAAAAATGAAATAGATTTTAAAGGAACAATGAGATAATACCCTATATTTCTTTAGCTCACTCGTCCGTTGCAAAAAAATTCCCTTTTTTCGCTAAAGGAGGTTAGCAAAGTTATTCTTGAGCTTTATAGAGACTGAGGAGAAATGATTACTAATCTTGGCTGCTTTTTTCAGGGAATATATTTGCTTTTGGATTGTTTCTGTCTCCAATGTGAGTTTTAAGCTTTGCATCCTTCGATTTGCTTTATCACACTTGTACAATGTAGAAAACAACGTTTACCACGTAGCTCATTATTCTTCTATGTTTATTTTCAGACCTACATTCAGGAGAGTAATCAGAAACCAATCGACCGAACAGTTCTCGGGGTTGCCATACTATAGTAACATATATGGGCTATTGAACTACTTGATCTGTGCCTGGTATGGCACACCTCTCATATCTCCTGACAATTTGTTGGTTACAACCGTCAATTCAGTTGGTGCTGTTTTTCAACTTGCCTACATTGTACTTTTTGTGATGTCTATAGAGAAAGAGAAAAAGGTTAAGAATCCTCTTTTGTATTTTGATTTAAAGCAGTTTTCAAGATTTTCAGATGTTGCACTTGTTTATATCTTAACATCTTAATTTATATGCCCATTGATGTTGTTTGTAGTTCAGGATGCTGGGATGGATACTCACAGTCTTTGGCCTATTCTCAATTATTGTAATTGGAAGCTTGCTTATACTTGACCTTCAAATCCGACGCATCATTATTGGCTCCCTGAGTTGTGCTTCCCTCATATCAATGTTTGCTTCCCCACTGTTTATTATTGTATGTATTATCGTTGACGTTCAGATTCTCTATGATTATTAATATCAAGTTCTTATTATCTTATATTGTTTTTTTCCACTGATTCACTGACTAACTCGTCTTCCAGAATCTGGTGATCAGGACCAGGAGCGTCGAATTCATGCCGTTTTACCTATCCCTCTCTACCTTCCTAATGAGTGCCTCTTTCTTTTTGTATGGAACTTTCAGTTTCGATCCTTTTATATATGTGAGTTTCTTTCTCCTCACTTACATTGTAGAAGGAGGGGAAAAAGGAAAGCGACCCTGGGCGTGATAGGCTCTTTTATTTATATAAAAGTACAAACGTTTTACCTTTTCTCTCGCCTGTCTCATGCATGGTTTCTACTTGGATTTCAGGTACCAAATGGCATAGGAATGGTTTTAGGAGTTGTACAATTGCTTTTATTTGCATATTACAGAAATTCTTCTAGAGGAGACTTTACTGAAGGCTTTATAGTGTCTTATTAGTGAACGTCTCAGAAAAAAATTAAAAAGAAAATAGTGTCTTATCCGTGAAAGAACACCTTGGCGGAAAGGTAAATGCTCGATCACTTAAGCATCTGTTTCATCCAAACAATCGAATACTAATAATCTCTAAATGTGCATATTGTTAAATAAGGAGTTTAGTTTCTGATTTGTATGTTTCCCTTTATTCTGTCCTAGGTGAGAATAGCGGGCACTAGATCGCGTGGAGAATGATGGAAATGCCAAGCTCAAGGTGATGGCAGTTCCTAGTCATTGAACGCCTTAAACTATACCTTGGTTCCTGAATAGTCTTATGTTTTTTGCATATATTCTGCAAAGTTGAAATCGGACAACTTTGTGGATCCGCAATTGCATATTTTTATCTTGTTCCTGTTTTCCTTTTAAACTCATTGTTCTGATATGGATGGAATGAAGACTCAGAATTACTTCAAAAACAAAGTAAATGATGGTAGCACATAAAATTGTGATTAAATTTTCACATTCTTTGTTCTACAAGGGACATAATGCTAAAGAAGCTGGTAGCAGTCTATATTATAGTATAAAACAGGGCCAAACTTAGGTGATGTGGCATCTCCACAAACTAGAAATCATTTTTTGATTTTTTTTTTTCTCCTGCTTTTTGGTTAATCCCATCACAGAAACTCCTTAAACAACTTACGTTGACCTTAGTGAAGGAACGCAACGGTACGGTTACGAAAAGAAACAAGGAATGTGACGATCTCTTGAAGAAGAAAAAAAGGATCCTAAAACTTTCTTACTTTCAAACCATTCCATTTATTACTTGAAAATGGTAAACTCTGCTTATGCAACCACATTCTCTCTTCTTCAGCAATTTTTGCCGTTACCTCCACGTCTATTTTTACATCATTAGCACACCTCTAATTCAAAGAATCAACCGGAGATGCTGAATTTTAACAATCATAGTCGGCCAAAGATGTATATGCTCACCTATTGCCTTTGTATTGGAAGGTGCAATTTTTGGTGTAAGCGAGACAATAAAGCTCTCAAAAGTGGGATGGCTATCTAAATATAGAAATAGCACATTCTGCAGAGAACAGCAACAAGGCGATGAAGACGGTAGAACCACTTGGACCATCACGCAGTTGGAATGATGCCTTTTAGGTTCATACGTACTGTCTTTTAAGATTTTTTTCCTTATAGTTTCTTTTTCTATATTATTTCTGATTCTTGTAGGGTGGATAATAACTGCAGTATTTATATTTTAGGCTCTTACGTAACGTCTTTTAGAATCTTTTTCTTGTAGCTTTTTCTTTTATTTTGTAGGACGGTATTAACTTTTATGTATGAAGTATATTTAATTATAAAAAGACGAGAAGACGTTACATAATTTTTTTTTAACTTTGATTGAGAGCGAGGCATATTCCTCCATTTCAATGGTATTAGTTCCACGGCACGTGCGTATACTAAGTTATGTGGCAAAAGTTTTTGTAAAATAATATTAATATTATTAAAATAATTTTCTAAATATTATCTAGCCGTTATAATAAAGTTGCTAATATAAAAAAACATATGTTAGAGCATAACACGAAAATTTAGTTCCAAAGGCAAACCGTTATAGTGAAGTGTTGTTATCCAGGATGGTTGTTCTAGAGAAGCTTGATTGTACGTAAGAGAGTAAAGTATAAATTTTTGTGAATGAACAATATGGATCGTCGTATAGTAACTTATTTATCGAGGTCAAGATGATTGGATATCATTTGAACCTACAAAGATGAACAATCAAAATTTAGTTAGATACATGTGATTTTATTTACTTGTTTTAATTGATTAGGTACAAACATATAATGAAACAAATTTTACCTAAAATTTATAAATGATATTCATGGTGTGTATATATATGTTATTTTCATTCTTTTAGGGGCGGGGTTATAGTTCTGCTTACGGGTTCGGCAGAACTCATTAGCTTTATCCTAAATCATATATTTGTGTTTAAAAATTTACTTAATATGAATAAATAATTTATTCAGAACTCAATAAGTTATTTTTTGTAAAATCCAGAATTCCTAAAATCAAAAGGTAAAATTGATTTCTTCCTATTTACTAAAGTTAACCCTTTAATCTTTCCAACCTCTTTGGATGTGAAAGTTATACTTTATATTTTTTTGGCTAAAACACATCAATGCGGGAGAAAAAATGAATTTTAGATGATAATATAAATATTCTTACTTGAATATAAATATACAATCTAGAAAAATTACCAAAATTTAGATTATTCACATTTCCTGTTGTCAAACATAATGCATAAAACGTTAATACATTATGCTTCTCTAATGAGACATCAAAATTCATGATAAAAGGGTACCAACCTTTATGTTATATTTAAATATAATCTTTATTTATTTCACGAGTATTTTCAAATATTAATGTAAGCTTAAAAAATATAATCCAACCTTAAAATATAATCTTACACACATAATTTCATGCATACCAAAAACCAATTTCATTCAAAAGGAATAACTAATTATATTATCTTACTTATTCCTGATCATAACATATGAATGAGACACGATATATATTATGGGACCATGATCATCTACCCAAATATTTACAAGAAAATGTATTTCATAAACGAAACGATAGAAAATAACAAATAAATTGTAAGTCAAAGTGAGAGATATATAACCTGTTTTATCGTCATTAACCATTTCAATCTCTCGAAATAATGGTACTATGACATAGGAGAATTCTTGCCAACGTCATGTAACTCCTTCCATGTAGTAAACTTTTATGTAATTTTAGCGAAAAACTATTTTCCCTTAGAGCTCTGTCTTTTGACTTCCTTTATAATCTTCTTATTCCAAGGTTGTTTGGTCGGTGACTAAGCATTGTGTGAGAATTGAGATCATATCCTTCAAAGAACAATTTCCCAACACTCTGGCCTTTCAAGTATAAGGCGATTATCTAACGATTTTCAAAAGCTTTTTTTTGGCTCCTACGAAGTTTCTCCTGAAGAAATATTTTTTTTTCTTATTCGTGAAAGACAAATGTTAACCACAATAAAACATTTTAATGCTGAGAAACTTTTATTTTAAAAATACCATTGCAGTACATGGGCGACTGTAATGAAAAGTTTTCTTTCACTCTCTGTCTATTGACAATTTCTAAGGCAATTGGCGGTAATCTCTTTTCGCTTGACTTTGGACTGCATCTATTTGCTTTTAGCATTTTCGCACAATCTTGCCGGTTCCCACTGGAATCAGTGGCCAGAAATTTCCTTAAAGGTGTTCAAATTTGAAATAAGTAAAAAACAAATTTCGACAAAAGTTATTTAATATATGTTATGTATCTCTAAAACCTAATATTTTACCTATATATGCAATGTAATTTTCCGACAATGGGTAGTCAATTGGCCGCAAAGTGCAGCTTCGCCCATGATTGGAATATTTAACTTGAATGGATGTGACGGTTAATGAATGAGTATGAATTGTTGGCTTGCTTTATTTATAGGCGTCACAATTTTTTTAGTATGTATAATATTTAGGTTATTTAGAAGGGCATTTTAGTAATTTAACTTTTAGTTTTTGAGGTTTCCACTTTTATAATAAAATATAGATAGATAGATATAGATTATAGAATGTTATTCAATGTTCTTTTTATTTGGGTTTTGCTTTTCGATTCTACTTTTTATGTTTATTGTTCCTTATACATTTGATTTGTAATTTTTTCCTTATAACATCTCTTTTGTTAAGATTTATACATTTGATTTATTTTGTTATAGACGCAAATTAGGAGTAGAAAAGGAAGGAGAGTTTATCTTAGTAATGGCGGTTTTTTTTTTTTTTTATTTCGTCCCTCCAAAGTAGGGATTCGAACTCACAACCTATTGATTGGAAGCGAAGGATGTTCACCATTTGAGAAACTCACTTAGCAATGGAGGCTTGGGGAAAAAATCTTACTAATGTAACAAGTTTAGGGGAGACAAGAACGAAGAAAAGTTGGTAAGAGAAGAGGGAGTGAGAAGAGAGAGGACTATTCCTCCTCGTTTACCTAATTTGTCAAAACTTTTTGTTTTATGTCTTCTTCTTATTTCATTTCCAAAATTTCTTCCATTTTTTTTTAATTTGTGAAGATTAAGGATCAAACAATCGTGGCTATTTCAAGGGAATAGGCAACTGAAAAAACTCTTCTTCTTTTTTTGGGTCAAATATCTATAATTAATTTGGTTATGTTTCCTTTACTAAAGTAAATTTGGAGTCACCTATGAAGAGTTGGTGAACCTCCAAATGCGTTTTCATATAATAATATTTTTCATCGGAAAAGGTCCAAATACCCCCCTGAACTTTACGATAAGGTCTACAAATAACCCTCGTTAAAAATTTGACACATTACCCACCT
This sequence comes from Nicotiana tabacum, assembly GCF_000715075.1. Classification (NCBI taxonomy): domain Eukaryota; kingdom Viridiplantae; phylum Streptophyta; class Magnoliopsida; order Solanales; family Solanaceae; genus Nicotiana; species Nicotiana tabacum. The sequence continues at coordinate 117,717,406 of NC_134089.1, forward strand.
TGCCGTTACACTCTTGGCTCGGATACCTCCTTAATTCTAAACGGCTGCCAGAGTGGATAAGTTATCCACTCATAATTTGACATGTAAAATTTTAATTTACACCCAAATATTTTAATTCACACCCAACCGGATCTAATTAACCTACCTATTACCCGTAACCCGACCCGTAAATTGGAAACCTCTTTCTAAAAAATACCCGAATTTTTACTTCACTTATCAACTAGGGATAGCTCTTCTTCTCAATCTCAACAAAGATCTTTGATGAAGCGGTAGATTTGAGTCACAAGAATCAGCAATGGAAATGGTAGATTTGAGTCACAAGATGAAAATGAAACGGTGAAAGGGAGTCATGGGCTTGGCGGCGGTGGTGTTAGTAGGCTTTGTGGGTGGCCCTCAAATCGGATTGTTCGAGTTTCTCGTGCATCAGGAGGGAAAGATAGGCACAGTAAAGTGTGGACTTCAAAAGGACTCCGAGATCGGAGAGTTAGGTTGTCTGTTAACACAGCTATACAGTTCTACGATTTGCAAGATCGACTTGGTTATGATCAACCAAACAAAGATGTTGAATGGTTGTTAAAAGCAACAGCTCCTTCAATCTCTGAGCTTCCTTCTCTTAATGTTTTTCCAGACACATAACAAATGAGTGAGGATAAAAGGTCTAGTGCTGGAACTGATGAAATGGACGGTGATTCGAATTACCAATAGCAACATGTGTCTTTGTCGAAAAAGAAAGTTGCATTGGTGATTATCTGGTGAAGGAAACGAACATGTGACCGATGAACTCGAAGATCTTTGTTGAGATTGAGAAGAAGAGCTATCCCTAGTTGATAAGTGAAGTAAAAATTCGGGTATTTTTAAGAAAGGGGTTTCCAATTTACGGGTTGGGTGACGGGTAATGGGTAGGTTAATTAGATCCGGTTGGGTGTAAATTAAAATTTCACATGTCAAATTATGAGTGGATAACTTATCCACTATGGCAGTCGTTTAGAATTAAGGGGGTATCCGAGCCAAGAGTGTAACGGCAAGGTGGATAATGGGCCAAACATTTAACGAGGGTTATTTGTAAACATTATCGTAAAGCTCAGGGAGGTATTTGGACCTTTTCCGATTTTTCGTTGATCATGAGACAATAGTGCTTAACTAAGGGCATGTTTGGTACGAAGGAAAACATTTTCCGGAAAATATTTTCCAATTTTTCCATGTTTGGTTGGCTTAAATATTTTGGAAAACATTTTCCTTATCAACTCATTTTCCTTCAATTGAAGGAAAATGTTTTCCTTATCAAGAGAAGAGAAAATATTTTCCAAAATTTCTTCTCAACCTTCCCCACCCTTACCAACCCCCCTCCAAAAATAGTTTTTTTTTTCAAATTTCAGTTTTTCCGTTACCACCCACCCTACTACCTCTCCAACCCTACCCCCGCAAAAAAAAAAATCGATTTTTTTTTTTTTTTTTTTTGCAATTTCAAATTTCTATTTTTTCGTTTTTCTGCACCACCCACCCCAACCCCCTCACTCCCCCTCCCCCCACAAAAAAAAATTTTACTTTTTTTTTGTAATTTAAATTTCTATTTTTTTTGTTTTACTGTCCCCCCCCTCCCCCCAGGCCCCCTGCCCCCTCCCCCGAAAAAAATATTTTTTTAAATATATTTTTCAGTTTTAATTTTATTATTTATCAGTTTAAAGGCTCAAAATTTTACAAGTTCCAAAATTATGAGTTCGGAGGTCTATGTGTTTGGAAGTTTATGGGTTTAGAAATTATAAAGTTTACGGGTTCGAAATTTCGCGGTTTTGAAAGTTTAGCGGTTCGAAAGTTTATGAAATTTGTGGGCTCAGAAGGTTGTTGGTTTGAAAGTTTATGGTTTCATGTTTATTATAGGGAAAATGCATAAGTACCCCTCTGACCTATACCCGTATTCCCAACTACACACTTTTTCTTTGCGGGAATCCTATTACCCCTCTAAACTTATTTTAAATGGAATTATTTGCACCTTTAACGCTGACGTGACAGAGTGTATGTATTTCACTCTCCCAAAGGATAGTGAAAAGCAAGAAAAAATGATTTTCGGATTATTTTTTATTCTTTTTTACCATTTTTTCTTACTTTTTTTTCCTTTTCCTTTTCCTTTTTCTTTGTCTTTTTTCTTTTACTTTTTTTTTCATTTCTTCTCTAATTCCGGCGGATATTCATTCACGGACGACTTTGTCTAACCGTTCTTCTTCCATTTTTTCTTTTCACACACAAATTAAACTCTCAAAAAGATCTATTCATAAGCAAAGTAAAATACACTCAGATTGGGGCATTTGCATCTATACCTGATTTTTGTGTCACATTTTAACTTGTGCCCGCTTTGCAAAAAAAATTTCAAACGTACCCACTTTTTCGCATAACTTCAGCACACGGGGCTGAAGTAGCAAAGGCAATCACGCAAAACTTCAGCATTCTAGTAACCGGGCCTGAAGTTCAGTCTAGAGCTGAAGTTTTTGTCTTGTAACTGAGAAACTGTAACTAGAAACTTCAGCTCTAGAGCTTTTATGTTGTAATTGGGAAACTCTAGAGCTGAAGTTCTTGTCTTTGTAACAGGGAAATCCCACTATCAAGATGTAATCAGATTTCCTGCTGTTGTTGTTGGCTTTCAGTGCAGAGTCGATATTTTGCAACGCTCCTAATACGAAGTTTGCTAATGGTCCTGGTACGACTTCATTACCTGCTGAAATGTACGTAAATTTGACAGTTGAAGCATGTGGAATTACGCTGTTTTGTACCCAATTTGTAGCAAAAGTTGGATCACTAGCAAGTGATTGCAGGTCTTCGTTTCGGATACCAAGAATTACAGAAATATCAGATCCTTGTAATGCCGTTAAGACATCTTGATTGGGATCGAAAATTCGTATTTTTGGACGTTTCTTGACTTCAAAAGATTGATCACTTGAGCTGGTGGTGGTAGATTATTTCCTGTTCATATACAGAGACAATTGTAGCATCGATCTGATTGTAGAAGAAGAAAAAAGAAAATAAAGGAGGAGAAGGGGAAGAGAAAGGGAGCTGAAATTGTTTAAAAAGTGGGTATAAGTTAAAAGTTTAAAGAAATGGGTATAGGTTAAATGGGGGCGACCAAATAGGGCCTCCGTGCAAGTTTTACATCAGATTTGGGGAAAAAAATCCATCATATAAAACAAAACACACTTAAATCGGGATAAAAATCTGTCGCCGGGAAAAAAAATTCGCCGGAAAAAATGATGTTTGTAAAATTCCGACAACCACCATTTATGCCGCCGGTTACCAAAACAAAAGGAAAGAGAATGAAATAACCAAAAAAAAATGAGAATAATAAGAAATAAGAAAAAAGGATAAGAAAAAGAAGAAAGAATAAAAAAAGTATTAAAAATACATGTGGGGACGCGTGTAGCTCACCACTTGCCAAGAGTTCAGTTGCCAGCGTTAAGGGTGCAAATAATTTCATTTAAAATAAGTTTAGGGGATAATAGGATTCCCGCAAAGAAAAAGTGTGTAGTTGGAAATTCGGGTATAGGTCAGGGGATATTTATGCATTTTCCCTTTATTATATCTAAATTATTTATAAATACTCCCATTTTCCTTAATTTGCGTATCAAACACCGGAAAATGAATAAGATTACTACTTATTTTCCAAGAAAACATTTTCTTGGAAAATATTTCCACAGAAAACATTTTCCGTTATACCCAATACACCCTAAGGGAAGTATGTTTGGTGAAGAAGGCCTAATATATATATTTCCTGGGAGAAAAGAAGTGTCTTAGCCGGGATTAGAGGCCAACTGTGTTGAAATATTTATTACAACAGAAGCGGAAAGAAACAAAGAAAGAGGAAAAGAAAAATATTATTGCGAATCTGGTTGTTTGAAGAGTGTTGTTGATATGTACTGCTATATTTTGCTCAGCTATAAAATTTAAATTACAACTGACTTTTTCAAAAGTTCACTAATCCGCGCGAGAAATTCACTAAGCTGGTCGATTTATGCATAACTTGGTTCCGAAAAATAGGAATAAGCTAGCTTGAGCATTCTAAGAATTCAAGTTTTAAGATGCAACTTCTTTAGTACTAGTTATTATGTCATCACGTAGCAACTGCACTGATAAACACGAATAATACGTAATGTAGTCAATTTTCATAACAATGACATTCCACGAAGTGTATAATCATATCATGTGTATTTATCCAAAGCTTATACATGTTGGTGTATGGGTCAAAATCTATCTCAAAAATACTTAAGTCGGGATGGCATTAGCGAAACGTTCACAAGTCGCCACATGTTGAAGTGGCTTATGGAATAATGAAGGTCGTGGTCGAAGAGTCAGCAAGGACTAGGGTAGAGGAGTCGTCAAAGATCGAGATCGAGGTCGAATACCTTTGACAGAGTTATAACGGCTAGTTTCGAGATAGGACATTAAAAAAATATTCTAGTGGATATTCTCTACACTTGTACTATTAGGGTTTCTAGGAACATGTTTTCTGTAAATAGGAAGAGATATAATGATAGGGGACATGAGACATTCACTTTTAAAATACACTTTGACTTTATAGAGAGAATTTGGTCTTATTAAAGGCATACAAAAATAATATTTTCACTAAGATTCTTGTCCATATTTTTCTACTGGAGAATAACTCGAATATTCAAAGGTTTATCTATCATTCATTATTGTCAGAAAGAACATCCACTGATTTTATCCTATCTCGGGTGATTCATTTTGTTTATGTAAATACCATTTATTGCTATTCATCGCTATTTAATGCTACATTACTTATGTTGGGGTCCTTGAATATTGTCATTATTCTGCACCATCATATCTTTCGGAATAGATCTACGTGCTATTTATCATAATATCGGGAATTTCGTCTTAAGGATATTATTATTAATCAAGATTAACCCTTATTTGCATAAATCTAATTACTTGAACCAAAATATATATTTTTGGTCAAATAATTTGGCGCAGTCTGTGGGGATTTCTTAGTTAATTTTTAGTTTCCTTTAGATTTACAGCTAATGCAAGTCACCGACCTCACAAACCCCAAGATCTTCTTCTTTCTTTGTACCTACATGGCAGGTAACCAAGGAGAAAGGACAAAAGTAACAGGCGATTTCCCTAGCAACCTCATGAACGCTATCAACGATAGCTATGAAACAATAGGCGAGGACGTGACGCCCACCGCTTCCCCTACGCGCAAGAGGTCGCCCCCCTCCCCCCTATGGTAGCATAACAAAACTCAATGGAAAAAGGGCCTCCACATCCGAATAAGAAGGGATGCCTTTAGCTGTGAAAAAACTCCGAGAATCATGGTTGACTGATACGCTAGTAAGTGTGCTCAACAAGCCTGCTCCAGGCACGACCACAGAAACTGCAAGAGCTTGCATGATACAATGAGCAGACAAACAATGCAACCGATCGAACCCTTCGACAACAGGTATAACTAACAAATATTACTAACAGTGCAGGTGACAACACCCTCGCTGCCGTTCTAAGGAGGATGGAGGAAATGGAGACTGAAAACAAAACACTCTGAGACCAGATGAAAGAACACCAAGAACGAGTCGACAAGATACTGGGCGCTCCTAAGCTGTTGCCAAAAAGGGACGTCGGTAGTTACGTAGAGCAACCGTACAATGACGAAGCCAGGGGCATGCCATACCAAAGAACTTCAAAATATCGCCTTACCTCAGGATATACGACGGAATGACCGATCCCGAAGATCATGTGACCTATTACGTCACCACCGTGAAAGGAAACAACCTCGCCAAGGAGCAAGTATCCTCTATTTTGCTAAAAAGGTTTGGCAAAACCCTTACAGGAGGGGCATTAACATGGTACTCACAGCTACCAGCCCGCTCCATAAGAACTTTCAAGGAAATGGTTGATAAGTTCGTAACTGCACATGTTGGAGCCAAGTAGGCCGAAGTAAGAGAAAATGACATATTCGTTGTCAAGCAGTCCTTGGAAGAGAGACTGGGGGACTTCCTCGCTCGATTCAATAGGGTAAGGATGACTCTGTCAAACATGTCCGAGGGGATGGCGGTAGCAGCTTTCTAGAACGGGCTGCGTAGAGATGGTTCAAGAGCAACTAGAAAATTGTTGACCCGATTGATGAAATATTCTCCAAGCACTTAGGACGAAATCCATAATTCTTATTGTGCCGAAGTCCGAGCATATGAGGACTCTTTAATGGACCAACACATTGTCCCATTTCGGTATAAACCGAATCCAGAAAAGAATGAAGAGACAACATTAGAAGGGATCACTTGGTCTCGCAACCCAACAGGGAACGACACCAGCCATACGTCACGGCGCCCGCCACATCTACCCTCCGCTACAAAGAAGGCCCATCTTGGCCAAGGACAGGGACTCACCGGAACAAGAGAGGTATTCCCCCTTATTATCTGCTCACAATTTTTGTGTGTCACCTACAAAAATATGCTATGATCTTGAGAAACTCGGAACAAAGGTAAAATGGCCACCAAAGATGAGATCTTATCCAAAAACTAGAAAATCTGATGCCCTCTGTGAGTCACCAGGAACATGGGGACAAAACAGAAGATTGTATCACCCTCAGGAAAAAAGTCGCAAACATGCTGCGGCAGGCACACCTCAAAGAGCTGTTAAACGACAAAGGGAGAACCAATTTTGCCAGAGAACGTGAACACCAAGGCCCGATGAAGCCACCATCACCAGCTCATACTACCAACGTGATCATCGATGGCAGCGATGACGCCTCTATCAACGGTATTAAGTTCACCATCACTCACAATCTCAAGCGATCTATCACCCGCGAATGGTATGACAGACTCGAAGACAGTATCATCTTTAACGAGTCAGATGCCGGTGGTTTGACTGTTCCCTCATAATGATGACCTTGTCTTTACTTTACGCAATTTAGATACTGATGTCAAACATATCATGGTGGACTATGTAAGTGGAGCGTGCATTATCCATCCCCGAGTCCTCAGCCAAATGAGACTCGAGGATAAGATAGTGTCACGCTGCATCACACTAACTTATTTTAATAATGCAGTTGAGCGAACATAAGGGGAAATTACACTCCCCGTCTTAGTCGGCGGTGTGACTCTGGAGATGATATTCCACATCATGGACCAGGCCACTATGTACAATGCCATAGTGGGATGATCATGGATACATCCCATGAGAGCCATCCCTCCAGCCTATACCAAGTAATTAAATTCCCAACACCATGGGGTATATTTAGCATACACAGAGAATAGCGTACGTCTCGGGAATGCTACTACATTGCCTTAGAAAGCACGACAACCCATTAGAAAAAGACAAGCAAAAAGAGGCATAGAAATCAACAGGGTCGAGGTCGACGCAAGAAGAGATTGGGGACGTTATCGTTGATCTTGAAATGGTTGAGGCTGCAGATTCGACCATAGAATACCTCGACCCCGTTCAATTGGACCTTAATGGCTGATCCACATCCAATCCTTACTCAATAATGAGTGAAAACGGTCGTTGAAAGAATAGTACCTAACAAGAGTCAGGGTTGATTTTCACAGGGAGTTTAATATGTGTGTTTGGGGTAGATACTTGACGAGAGCAAATGGAACAACTAAATTGCACTTCAAAACAAAGGGTTTTGATTTCTACTTCTAAATTAACTCTAATAATTATAAGCTAAAAGAGAAGAAATTAGAAAGCGAATGATTGTTTTTGTTGTTTTTTCAAATGGTTAAAAAGCCTAGGGACGTGACCTTAACCTAAGTGTTCACCTAATGGGTTAAATATATTAACACTTGTTTTATTGATTGGGGTATATTGTAGCTCTCATCTCTAAGTTACCCACTCATTACCTCTCGGTCATAGAGTGATTTTGTCCAATTTGGCTTTCTCAAGACCAATTGGATATCAAGCTAAATAGTTGATATGAGCTCAAGTCGGATTCTCACTATCTCTAGTTCAAACCCTTTAATTAGGCTAATCAATCCCTTAATTAGACCAATTTCTTATTAGCCAAGTTTTTCTAGACTAGGTACCTCTTTCTCATGTAAGAACCAAGTCAAATAGTCATTAATCAATGTTTGCAACCATCAATTGTAAAATTAAAGCATAAACAAGGCTAAATAATCAATACCCAATCATAAACAAGCTTTAAATTAAATACCCATAAGGTTACACACTAGGGTTGGGTCACATCCCTAGTAAAAGTCTAGCTACTCATAATAGAATATGAAGAAAATAAAGAAGAAATATTAATTAAACTCGTAATCTAAGATTAAAATGATAAAATATGATGTTTAAAACCCAAAAATAGTCGCAAACTTCCTAAAATAGCAAATACAATAGCTATAGCAGCTCAAACTTCAAAAATTGGTCTAAAATATGATTCTCATCTATTTATAATGGCCCAAAATTCGTTAACAAAAATGCCCCTGGGGAGGTTCTGCGGCCGCACAATTCCGTATGCGGTCCGCAGATTGCTTCAGCTTGCAAGATCTTAGATTTCTCAGTCGTATAATATGGTCTGCGGCTAAAGTCAGCTTCTACGGCCGTACAATTCTTGTGCGGACCATACTTCATGCAAGGCTTCAAGTCGTGGTCATTTGCACACTCTCTGAATATTTGAATTTTTGTCAGTGCAATCCTTATTTTGCGGCCGCACAATTCATGTGTGGTCCGCATGTCAGCTTAAAGTCTACTGGGCTTTTTCACTTGTTCTACAATCGCAGAGAGAATTTTGCGATCCACACTTTCTTTTACGACCGCAGAAATACCTCTACGGACTGCACTTCTTATGTTTTGCGCCCCTTCTTGCCTTATAAGTCGGAACACTCCTTTTTTTAGTCGGATTTCTTCATGGGAGCCCAACTTTCCAACATTCCTGCAATTTGTGCACTTTCATTAGTGTTGGGAACATGAATTAATACTTTTGGACTAAAACAGAAGCCAAAAAGTACTAATAAGTGGTCAAAATTAACACTTATCAACTCCCCAAACTTAATTCTTTGCTTGTCCTCAAGCAAACAAATTAGTTCCTATCACCTCAAAGTTAAAGGTCATTTCAGCGAGTCAATAGTAAGTCGTTCATACTCAGTTGGGGCCAACAGCTACCCACACTACTCATGCATTAGCAACAAGGTGACAAGTCAAATATTCATGCACATATAGTTCTAATGTGACATTTGAGCTTCAAGAATTGACTTTATTCATCAAGGACTCTTGTTTTATCATGTAGGTCATGGTGGACTCCAAACTCTTCCTCTTCTACTTTTCATTTGCCAAACTCACTTAAAAAGTTAGCACTCAATCTTAAGATTCATGAAGGTTCACTCATCTCTCACAAGATAATGTCACAAGTGTGGCTTCAAGTACCATAGGATTGCCCCTCATGTAGATCACCATTAATATAAGCTCACTCGGTTCGGGAGCAAGTAGGATAGCTTTCAGGTTGTAATGAAGGCTTTTGGATTAAGGTAGGATACTATACAGGTAAGTGGTTACACATTTCCTTAAGCACTCCACATTTTCATTTCTCGGCTTACGATTACCAATTCTTAGAGGCATTTTCTTTTCATTGGGGACTAGAGGGACTTAACATCACTCTTTTTTGTTCATTTCATTCTTTTTCTCCCTTTGATACTCATGTTAGGGATCATTCCTTTCACATATTTTTTTTTGCATTCTTTTTGTCCTTTTTCTTTTCTTGCCTTCTATTTTCATAGAGATCATTTCTTTTCTCTTTTTGTACCTTAATACCTTTTTCAAATTCCTCATCTCTCCCCCAAACTTATGCTTTAAGCCATTTATTTCACAAGAGTGTTAAGAAAAGTCTGGGTGCCAAGAGAGGATCACGACAAAATGGGTAAAGGCTTGTAACATGGTTATCAAATGTGAAAGGCTAGAGGCTCAAAGGGGGTTGACTAGGGATAACGATATTGGTTGGTAATAGAAAGCTCAAACGGGCCAATGAAAGACTACAATCACTTCTCAAACTTAGCAAAACTTAGGATTCGCCTTGAAACACATTCGAAAAAAGTTCTAGACCATTCGCACGGGCACTTGGACTATCAATAAATCATCTCCACCCTCATGCAACTAGACCATAAAAGAGGATAGAGTCGAGAGCCTACAACAACCACACTCAAGATTAAAGATCACTATAGTCCAATAAACCACTCGATGATCACCAGAGTCAACTCAAGAGTCACAAAGTCACTAACTAGAGATATTTCTTTCAAAAACCTTGTCTCTAACCATAAGCAGGTAGCTAAGTGTGTTGGTACCAAATGAAGCATGATTAACTCTTCAAGAATAACTTGATTAGGTCTTTTTATTCATTACTACAACTACTATTATTACCTAAACACAAAAACCGACCCATTCCCTTAAGAAGATTGTCATTCCATCCATCGTTGGGACGAGTCACCCGGTTCACACAAAAACTACCTTTAGAAAGAACTGTGGCATTAAGCAAACCAAAGGCTTATTAACTACGAAAGCATAGAAAAAATCTACTCAATAAAACAAAAAATAAAAAGCTAATGGACAATAACTACTAAATATATATAAATACAAATAAGAAAATAAAGAGAATCATCAAATTATTACAGTCCAAATGTATCCAAAATGTGTCAATGTATCAAATAAAATATATCAAATAAACTCCACCCCCCAAAATAAAAATAAGCATTGTCCCCAATGCTTAGCCAAATAAGAGTAAAAGAAGAGAGGGTGAAGAAATCTCCCTAAGGATCATTGGACATCTCGGTGTCCGCAACAGTATCATCTCCCTCAGGGGCAGCCAACTGAATCTCATCATCATCCAATCTGGGTGTAGCTGGGTTGTCAAACATCGCACGCACTGCCTCAGTAGTGTTGGCAACAAGTTCTGGCTCGTCAGACTGGCCAGCTAGTGCTACCGGTGTAGATGGTGCTAAAAGATCTGGGGCGGACTGGTGCGGGTCGAGCAATATATCAAAAGGCAGGTCTCCAGCTATGGAAAGTCTAGTCACCTCCTTTCGGAGCTTGTCCACTGATTTCTTACTTGCCCAGGACTTCCTCATCTTCTTTCACTTCCTTTCCCAGCTCCTCAATAACTAACTTGTGATGTACCAAGGTGTCCATGATAGTCTTCTGGTTCTCTAGAATCTTCTTTAGTGTCTCGTCAATGTCAGAAGGGGCATGTGGTGCCTGTATAGTAGATTGTGCTGCAATAGTACTAAATAAACCAGACAACTTTGTAATAGCTATCTGCATCCTATTGTTGAGACTCGTCAATGTCTCGGAGACTCTTAGAGCAGATAGTAGAGTTATGGGCATGGGCACTGGCCTCAGAGTTACCCTAGGGGCTGTGGTAGGAGCTGAAGTGGGAGCTGAGGATGATGGCGGAGGCATAGCAGCGGTACGAGAAGAAGGCTCAATAGAGGTGGTTGGAAGATCAGCTGTCTCAGAAAGTACCACTGCGGGCTCATCAGACTGGCCAGTGGTGGTAGAAGGTTATACTTTCTTCTTTGGGTTTCTCGCATCCATCAGTGAATACCAGTCGAAGGGCTTCTTCGCCTTCACCTTGATGTCAAAATTTCTCGGCTCTACCTTTGCATCGGTGAGGTACTCTGTGAAAGTGTTGGGATAAGGGTAGGCCAGCTATCCTGCCGTGCAATCACGGACATGTTGGCCAACATTACAGCACCCATATTAATTGGGTATCTGGCAATGGTGTAAGCCACAAGCACTGCCCGAGGAATAGGAATATGAGTCTCATTCTGGCACGGATCCAATCTGTTGCAGACAAAGGTTTGCCACTCCTTCGCCTCAAAACTTAAAATGCACCTGTGAATGGGAACTCCAGCAGCAATCCATGGTGGCGGTGGCCCCAGTGGTGCTAAGATCTCACCCATCCAAGGTCGGAATTCCTCCTTAATTGCGCAATTCTCCTGATATTCCTTTGGCTCAACATCCTCGAATCCCAAGTACGCATTTAACGTATGCTGATCAAACCTCACATTGAGGTTGCGCAGTTTGGTCACCTTCGTCCCTTTCTTTCTATGGTCAACATTGGCATAGAATTCTTGGACAAGGTATTCTTTGGCATCCTCCACTCTCTCAGTGAACCATATCCAACCCTTTCGTACCCTGAACTGCCTCAATATTGCCGAGTTGTATGTCTCCAAATTTTTAACAAGAACTGTCTCTCAAGAGTCAACGACCTCACTGGCCACCACATGCGAAAACTAGTGAAGGTGGCCTAGCTGACAAATCTATCCTCCCAGACCTCCTTCTTCTTTGATCTCTCCATACTTGTAGTTGTACCATCTCCCAATCTACCATCATCGAGGATCTTATGTGTAATATGTGCCTCTGGGACTGGTGTAACTGATGGCTCAGAAGCCTGTCTAGAACTCTTCGACCCCTCAGAGGTGCTGTGAGATGAAGAAGGCTCATCCCTAAGCTGGTATCTCCCATGCGGCCTCGACTGTGTGACTGTCTTCTCCACCTGAACAGAGACTGAGTTTCCCTCTAACACTTCCCTAGATAGGACATAGGAGCTAGACTCGGAGAGATCTGCACCTCCCCCTTTGCCGGCTGTGGTTTTCTTCCTTATTGTCATGGGCTGGTCAAGGGGCAAGGTACCTCTACCTCGACCCCAAGAGGTTTCACCTCTTTCCTTTGAAGTGTCGCCTCAGCCTCTTGATCGAACCATTGTCTCTATCAAAGTAGAGAAGATTGTTAGTTGCAATCCATTGTTCAACACATTCAGGACTTATGTAGGTGAGGAAGAAATAATTGGACACGGTGGGGTTATAAATGTAATACATGTCTGCAGGATAAGGGATATGCGATCCGCACATTTTTTATGTGCGACCACATAAGGGAGTTGCGGCCCGCAGAATTCTGTTATGCGGTCGCGGAAGGGAAGTGTGGTCTGCACATTTTAACTTGCAGTCAAACTTCTGAGTCTCAAATGGAACAGAGACAGGCTCCCAAACTACGACAGTTGAGGTTGAGACAGGTACGGAAGACGTAATAGTCGCAACAGGAGACGAAGCCGAAGCTGCAGCAGCCGCCCTTCGGAAAGAGGCACCGATGCCAACCCCTGCCTAAGAAAAAGACAATATTAAGTTAGAAAAATAAAGTCATACACAATAGGAAATGGAGCGGCCACGATCAGACAAAAGAAATTACCATCGAAGGGAGAGCAGGCTTGAATTTTTTGAAAAAACTTGGCGAATCACGGATCCCTACGATGTGAGGAAGGAGTCGCTCGACCTAGTCAAATATATGAGAGACAGAGGAGTAGGCTAGCCGTTCGCTATAAAAGAGAAAAGTAAAAATATCAAAATTTGGAACAAAAAATGAATGCAAAAAGAAACAGGGCACTCACGAGTGTAGTTCCAAGCTTCAGAAAAGTCATTGACATTGGCCACGACGTCCTCGGTCCTGACGAAGAAGAAGTTAAGCCAGAGTTGACGATTGCCTTTGTCGTCTATCTTCACCACCAAATATTTGCCTCCTCAGTGGTGAAGGTTCAGCATCGTCCCCCTATAAAAGCCAGGGGCGAATAGATGTATCAAGTGTCGTAGCGTCAGCTGACCTCGACCAGCTTGGCAAATTTGATCAGCATTTTAATCACCCTGTAGACATACGGTGCAAGCTAAGCCGGGCAGACGCCGTAATGATCCACTAGTAGGAGGAGGGGGAAAGAATAGCCGATGAGGAAGGGATAGGCATAAAGAGCGCAGTACACAGGATGATGGACCTCTACTACGCCCCCCTCAGCCGGGATCAACTCAACGTGGTCTGGAAGGCCGAATTTGGCCTTAAGTTCCGCCAATTCCTTAGGTGTCATTGTTGATTTAAAGATTCCAGGCATGGCGTCGAGTACTTTGGTAAGGTCAAACTTGGATTGAGGATTATGCGGGATTATTTTCTCTAATGACGGGAAGGTTTCATCCTCAATAATGGCGGAAGCACTCTCCCATAGGAAGGAAATACCACTTCCAAGGAAGTAACATGACTCCCCTCACAAGCATCAAAAGATACATTAGACATGATTCAATGTAGTGAAAGAAAGTAACAAACAAAAGTGTATGAAGAACAATATAGGTCAATGAAATAGAGGGAAGAAATTCAGAGAAGAAGAGATCAAGAGGAAGGTATGGTGTTTAGAAACATTAGAGGGTTTAAACTCCAAAATCGGGTTCAAGGATCTCTATTTATAAAAGTCATGGCATCACAACCGAAAATGGTTCATCTTGATTGGCACCAAAACTGAAGCGGCAAGTCTAATCAAAGGTCACATGTGAAGAGATACATTGGAAATATTGACGCATGACATCATCCTAAGTCGTGGAAGACATAACTCCAGCAAATCACCCGGGAAATTCTAAGCATTTGAAATGTGCGGCCCACATAGGGCTACATCGCCTGCTCGCTGCAACAACCACGACCCGTGTAGTCCGCTTGATTACCTCGACCACCAACAACATGATCCGCTCATCGAACCCGCCCGCGAAGTCGGCCTCAATAAGCGAAGGGACTAACTGTATGGGTCAAAATTTATCTCAAGAATACTTAAGTTAGGATGGCATTTGTCACGACCCAAATTTTTCACCTTCGGGACCGTGATGGCGCCTAACATTGCACTCACTAGGCAAGCCAACGTTACAGAATATTTCACCTTTTTCCTTTATCCTTTTATAATTAAAATTTAGCAAAACTAATCAGCGAAAATAAAAGCGGAAGTACATTATTTAACTGATTACTCATATACTAATAACGAAAGCTGAAATAGATACCACCCAGAAACTTGCATTAAATAAATACGGAACCCAGTCGTTCTACCAATACTCAGCTATAACCAATCCTTAAAAGAGTTTCAACACCACAATAATGAATCTTAACAGAAGAAGGATTCATGAATAACAAGTGATGCGTCGTGCATCCCGATCCCACCATTATAACCATAACGATATGAGCATTCACCCTTATTACTCCTTGTTGCACCGTGCAACCCGATCCCACTAGTCCACCCTTATTACTCCTCAATGTATCACCCTTATTCCTCCTATTGCGGCGTGCAACCCGATCCCACATGTCCACCCTTATTACTCTTTGTTGCGGCGTGCAATCCAATCCCACCAAACAATTACATTTCACCCTTATTCCTCCTGTTGCGGCGTGCAATGCGATCCCATCATATCAGTACCAATCACAAAAATAAAACAAGTATTTCACAGTTTGGCTCAAACCCCCACAACATTTATACCTCAAATTGTAACAACGGGAGAGCTATATTATGAAACTTCAACAGTTAATACTACACTGCGAGACCAACCAAAGTGTACCATGAAGCATCAATAAACCAACGTAAACCAACAATATAATATAATAAAACTGCAGAACAATTAGTACCTTCAATAGGGAAAGCAACATTTAACAAGAAGCAATTAGATATGGAAGCATCAATAAACAAGTAGCAGTTAAGACATGAAAGCAATATATAAGGAAACAAGAAAGGGAACATGCTAAATAGATAATTTGGCGGCGTATAGGTACTCGTCACCACACCTATATGCCACGCACATGGAATTTCACATAGCAAATAAGTCAGAGATCCTTAATCCCTCAAGTCAAGGTTAGACCAAACACTTACCTCAGGCCAACGGGTATTTCAAAGCTCCATTACCGCTTTACCTATCAATTCCACCACCAATCCACTCGTATCTAGTCATAATTAACTTAATAATATCAATAAATGCTAGAAAATCAATTCCAATGCATAATTATAGGTTTCCCAACATTTTTCCCCCAAAAAGTCAAAACCCGACTCCGGGATCGCTTGGTCCAAACTTGAAATTCAGACCAAAACTCGATTACCCATTCACCCCCAGCCCGAATATACAATTTGTTTTCAAATCCGACCCTAAATCGAGTTCTAAATCCCCAATTTATAAAAATTCCTAATTCTACCCAAACCCCCAATTTCTACCATAGAATCTTAGATTTTTGGTTGACAGTTCATGAAATGTGATGGAAAAGTGAAAGAAAGTGAGTTAGGATCACTTACCAAAGTTTTAGGGAAGATTTGGTCTTGGGAGAATCGCCTCTAGGGTTCTAGGATTGGGAAAATGTGAAGAATGGGAGAAAATCTCGTCTAAGTTATGTTTTGAACAGCTGCAGATGTCGCATTTGCGACCTGAGCTTCGTATATGTGAAGCTCGCAATTGCGAAGGGTCTATCGCAATTGCGAAGCCTTCACAATTCTTGCCGCCTTCGCAAATGTGAGGAAAGTGTCGCAACTGCGATCACTGACCTCGCAAATGCGAACAAAAGATCGCATTTGCGATCCATACCCCTCCCAGACTCTCTTCGCATTTGCGAACTCTGTTGGCCCAGCCTTCTAATCTCAATTGCGATGAAAGGCTTGAAAATGCGGACCCTGCAGGGCTCGCAATTGCGATGCCTGATCTTGCAATTGCGAGATCAGGGGCCTGCTACAGCTGAAGCATACCAGCAATATTTTTCTAAGTTCAAATCACTCAGAAGCCTATCCAAAACTCACCCGAGCCCTCGGGGCTCCAATTCAAAAATGCACACAAGTCATCATACGAACTTGCTCATGCGATCAAATCTCCAAAATAATACCTACAACTAA
This sequence comes from Nicotiana tabacum, assembly GCF_000715075.1. NCBI lineage: Eukaryota > Viridiplantae > Streptophyta > Magnoliopsida > Solanales > Solanaceae > Nicotiana > Nicotiana tabacum. The sequence goes on from NC_134089.1 coordinate 117,734,045, forward strand.
GAATTCAACACCAAAACACATGAAATTTTCAAGATAATTTCAAACCTCTATTTTCTCAACCAAAGGTCCGAATCACGTCAAGAAAACTCTGTTTTCACTAAATTTCACATACATGATGTAATTATCATATTAAACTTGTACCTGACTCCGAAACTAAATTACATGCCTGATACTAACGAGATCGAACATTTACTAATT